>NC_084522.1:5115818-5439318 GCF_024500385.1 Phyllopteryx taeniolatus | reverse complement strand
CTTCAGTTTAAAGCAAAACAGCTTGTGCTAAATTAGTTTGTTTTGGGCTTTTGAATTAGTAATTAATGAATAGTTATTAATTTTAACACTAGTAACATTGCATTGTGGGTTAATTGCTTATTTGCCTTATGTCCAGGCACTGCTCGTTTCTTAAAATAAATGTAAAAAAAAAAGTTAGCATGAAGACAGAAAAAGACAAACTTGATTTACCAGCATGTAACATTTCAAAAAACAAAGCAAATTAACATTTGAATCACACAGAAGTGGTGAAGCTTTAAATACTTTTAAAAGCGTGGGAGAGAATATTTGATGATGTGTTTACCGACGTAGGTCAAACTGACCTTTTCAAACTTTCAAACTTGTTTCCTTAATAGTTAAATATACCAAAACATCAAACACAAGAAAAAAAAGTTTGATAGATAATAGCGGTTAACTCAAAATACACAACTATCTCACTACTATGACATACTAAAATCTTGCGTGACAGGGTCTTCTCTTTTAAAGATACGGCCATAGAATTACTGCTCTTGGGTATTTCGTGTACAGTACGTAGAAGAGTGCCACCTCAATTCCTTTTCTCTCTAATTTTACTTACAACGTATCCAGGCAAACCCGGTTTTCCTGGTATCCCGTCCTTTCCAGGGATACCCTGAAAGAAGGAACTGAGGTTGAACTGATTTGTTGCCTATCAAGGGGATAACCACTCCCTTCTCCACCAGACGTCAAGTTAGAGTCAAAGGGCGAAGAGCAAAAACTGGTTAAACCTCTTCCTTCTTGTATGGGTTTGGGGTCTTAAACAGACCACACAGCCCTACAGTAGATATGTAAATAATGAAATTCGTATGATATAGTTCAATTTCACAACTATTTTTGGAAAAAAAGACTTAAGTTAGTGATGAACGTTTCCATTCCACTACCATCACATCTTATATCTTTCTTTACACCTTTGACTCTTGGAACACACCACAGTTAAACTTTATTTGAAGGGATTTTCAAAATAAATCAAAAAATGAAATTACTGCTAATATCTAACAGAAGACCTTCAAATAACAGTTTGTCTTGACTGACATTCCCCATAGTTGGCTCAGTTGCAGTCAAATTGCATGAAAGCATGAAGCATTAGTGCATTTTTTTTGTTTAATCCTGATGATTTGGGTTTCATACCTACAATTTAGTGAAGTATTTCCAGCATGCATTTTATTCACCCTCAATTTTCTAAGCATGTCAAAATCCTCATTTAAGAGCACCCAACCAAGCAAGCTGAAAGCTTCAACTGTAAGTAGCTCGAACTTCAATTCAGAGGAATAGATCTAACTCTGAATTGAATTTAAGAAAGAATGCCCCACCACCACATCCCCATGTCTCTTACTTGAGGTCCTTGCAGTCCATTGACACCATGAGACCCTGGTGGGCCTGGCGGGCCTGGTGGTCCTGGGGGTCCCTGCAACACATAACATTATGTAAACAAAACATGACGTTGGACATTCCAAGTAAAAAACAATGAAGACTATTGGCACGCAGATCAGACCTGAGGCCCAGGCTGCCACGTGCCTATTATAGCCCCGGGAGCACCCTGGAAGGAGAGAGGCACCAAAATCAAACACTTCCACAAGCAGAATGGAACGCAATCACAAAGTGAGAAGTGAAACACAACAAACACGGCAGATGTTGGGTAGCAATTCTGTATAATCAATTCAAATAATGCGTTTGTCTATACTCACAGGTCCGCCTGCACCTGACTGCATTGGCGTTATGCAGTTACACTCGCCAGGGTCGCCCTAAAAATATAGAAATGGCAATATACAAAATATGTTAAACTGAAGTATAGCCTTCATTCTATTAACTATACAAGAGTGACAATTCTGTATTTCTTTCTTAATCCTGAAATTTTATGCATTAGGTGACTCGTTGATTAAACGCTCTGAATATTGTTAACACTCCATTAACTCCAAGAGTTGCAGTAGATGAAATTGTCACCCCTAACTGTGCTGTGCAAGCATACTGTGAGTGCACGAATGAGAAAATGCGCGATGCAAAGCAGGTTCAACTCCCCCCCACACTCCTGCATGTATTCACTATACATCAAGTACACGAATTAACTCAACATATTTTACTCATTTCTTCTGAGTGTGGTTGACTTAAATAACTATCCTTCATTCAAACTTTTTTTCAACAGCTCCTATCATGCAAATGACACCCAGATAACTCTTGAAAGTAGAAGAGATCTCCTATTCTCTCATCTCACTCACCCCCGCATGCACCTTTGGTTCAGAAATCGGATGAATATGGTAAGCGATAGTTTGAGGCAACTGCTGACAAAAGTGCCCTAAAACTACTCTTGTTTACCAGCCACAATACACTTGTCACCTCTGCTGCTTCTCTATCTATGCCCCATAGCCGGTGTGTGTGCACGTGCGTGTATGTGTGGATGTGTGTTATTACCATCTGTTCCACCATCTCATATTCTAACCCCTCAGAGATCATTTCATCCAAACAAAATGGTAGACTTACCTTGTCCCCCTTAGCTCCATCAAGCCCCTGCAAGAGTATACACACACATACACAGCACACGCACACACTCGTTTGTTAATGAAGAAGACAGCTCAGGGCCGTGAGCTGAGCACAAATCAGGGCACCGTGGATGAGATGGCAGAAGACAATGCCTCTGTGCTAGGTAGAGGCAGTTATCCTTGGTTATCAATGTTGTCTACAATCAAGGGCAATCCTAAAATAAGCTCATCAAAAGTGACACTCTTGACAGACACTAACACAAGAAGACAACTATTCAAATTAGATTATGGGATTTTGCATCTTTAAACATAATTTTTACATTGTCGATGTACAAAAACGACCAAAAGTTTTAGACGATAAATTAACAAGACAACTCACAGGTCTGCCATCCGCTCCTGGAGAGCCGGGCAAGCCGGGAGCGCCGTCTCTACCCTGTGGGTGAAAAGGAAAAAAGGTTGGCGACAATACGTTCATATGCAGTTCAAATGAACGGTTTTGCAAATTATGTCATACTGGTGGCCCAGTTACGCCGAAGCCCATTGGCCCTTGAGGTCCTGGAGGTCCAGCATCTCCAATCAGGCCCTGTTAATGTAAGAACATATTTTGTTGTATGTATATTTTACATCTGCAAACAGAATATATCAGGGATGGCAGCCTTTTGCAGAGACTATTACAAAATATGAAAAGTTTACCTTTTCCCCAGCAGGACCTGCGGGGCCAGGTGTTCCTCTAGATCCAGGAGGTCCCTGAACAAAACATTAATTTTAGACTTAACTACAAAATATCAAAAAGTACAACTTTTGCAATTTGACTCAAACTTACAACAATACCCGAAAGTCCTCTTGGTCCCTCGATACCCTTTGAGGTACATTGAGAAAAGCACTGGTCAAAGAGTGATTTCTCTCCATTACATTAAGCTGACTCACTGGTCAAATAAGCAATGAATATATTTTATTAACCTGCCCTAGATATACTAGAGCAAGATTATATGGCGGACATGAAAAATGTAAACATAGATATCACAGAGGAATTTGGTGTTCATTAAATATCAGTAGAAATGCAAGAAGCTGTGTGTGACCAACATGAGCTGCAGACAGAACTTGATTTAAAGTGCTAGATTTGTTTATATCGCAACGCAAATAAATCTGCCTTACCTGTGCACCTGGGAGGCCGAGTCCTGCAAGTCCGGGTTCTCCCTACGAGGAGCGCAGCAACATCATCCTTTAAATGCTTTTAAAGATCACAACAACTATATTATAACAACAACAACCAATAAATGGACACTCATACCTTGCTCCCTTTGAGACCAGGGGGCCCTTGTACACCTGCTAAGCCTGGTTTACCCTAAATAAAAAAGGAGATATACGATCTCATCATTGAGCTATTCTCTAGGCCAAGACCCAGCTCGCGAGTAACAGCTAAAAAATGTGCATGTCTCACATTTTTGCCTGTCTTCCCCACTCCTGGAGCGCCAGGCTCTCCTCTTTCTCCTTTTGGCCCGGGCACAGCCACACCATCGCCCACCGCAGTGTCCAGAGATAAACAGCTGGTACAAGCATCACCCTGGCAAAACACATCAAACCAAAGTTGGATCCACAAACCTATTAAGACTATCACTCATCACCTGTTAGTGTTAGTTTCTAACAGTATCAAAGTATTTTACACTGCACATATCTAAAGACATGCATCTAATGGCAGATTGATACACACCTTCTCTCCCTTGAAGCCCACTCGTCCATCTTGTCCAGGCTCTCCAGCCAGTCCTGGGACTCCAGGAGCACCATCGTCTCCAGTATCGCCTTTGTCACCTTGGTTACCCTGATAACGCACACACGCCCACACACAAACACACACACAAACACATCATGAACGTATTGTTTGCGGATGCAAAGATACATTGTACATGCAAATCAAGCACATTACTGTTTCTGCAAACAGCCTTAATCACATCTGATCAGTTACAGGCGGTCTAGCTACCAACTTAGGCCTACATGGGATATTTAAAGTCTGATGCTTTATGATGCGGTTTCATTTATGTATTTTCCTTTTTTGCTTTTCGACTGAGACAAGGTCTGCGTAATGTTGTGTGAAGTTGTTGATGGGACTTGGGTACAGAATCTTACCTTATCTCCTTTCTCTCCAGCAGCACCTGAGGGGCCCTGTGTGTGGGGGGAACACAGTGATGTGAACATGCACCTGGACACACTCTGAAAATCTCTCGTTGCAATCTATTTGGATTTAGCTTAGTAGTTCATATCAGCACCTGTTTGCCATCTGCCCCAAGCCCGGGACGTCCAGGCGCACCCGGAGGGCCGGGTTCACCTGGGTTGCCTCTTGTTCCCTCGGGTATTTTGATGCTGGTAGGTCCGCTGCCGACCTCGTATGGTTGGCACACACCACACTGGCCCTTGAAAAGGGCAGAGGATAAAGAAGGTCAGGTCGCATAACAATCATGCTGAAGCAAACAAAGAGTGAGTACACGTCTTCTCTTACCGGCTCCCCTTTCTGGCCGGGAAGACTGAGACCAGGCAGTCCAATATCTCCCTGTAAATATAGAAACAACACAAAAGACTGTGTCACTATCAGTTTTTACCAAAAACATTTGTTATCTAAAATAGCTGGGTATATGTTTATCCAGGCAGTTTGATAGTTTTCTTACCTTCTCACCATTTTCTCCATTTTTGCCAGCAGATCCTTTTGCACCAAGTTTTCCCTGTGTTTTTTGGGGGGCAGTGGATGATAATCTTTTCATGATTTGACAGGATCATGATGTGACTCAGAACATTCGGTTTCAAAGAGCTTAATCTAAACTCACCGGCTTACCATCAGCTCCTCTTCTCCCTGCATTCCCCTGCAGACAAGCAGAAGAAAAAAAATTCTAATTAATAAAAAGGGATGTGTCTTTTGAATTGGTAATTCATGGATCATCCTCAGATGCACCTCGGAGGCAACCGTGTCAAATGCATTTACCGCATCGCTATCTATGATTTTCACCAAAAGGCTCCCCACTAACTCAAATTCCTATAACAGTCTAGACTGAAAATTTGCGTGCCGCCGTGATTATATTGGTCCTGCAGTTCATTAAAAGACCCATTTAAAAAAACAGCTGAATTAATTCCCTTTATACAAATCTTAAGTATAGCCTGCTATTGAGGTCACCTCCTCTGAGTCCTGTTTCTTATTTATGTTACTTACCTTCTCTCCTCTTGGGCCAGGTGGTCCTACATTTCCAGCACCTCCCTATGGGGGAGAAAAAGTGAAACAATGCATCATTTTAATGAAGGTCCTTATCGTGGCTCCCTCATGCAAGGAAAACCACTGATGTAAACAAAAACAAAAATGCACATAAAGTCAAAGAAACACAATTACCCAATCAATTTCATGCTACCATATCTCTTTGCTTTCTTTTCTGGAAAGTTCTATAAACAAGCAAGAGTCATTATTAATGAACTGTACGGATAGACCTACTTGTTCTCCTTGAATTCCAATGCCTGGTTCTCCTTTTTGGCCCTTCACTTGCAGAGTTTGAGTCCCAACAGCGGGGACCAGGTTTGGGGGGAACTCGCCCAAGGTGGGACATGCAGAACAGGCCTCACCCTGAACAACATGAACAAACAAAATAGATTTCTTTGAATAAGTGTCAAACTGTTGTTTATAATCTGACACAGTACACTGACCTTTTCTCCTTTCACACCATTTGATCCTGCTTCTCCCTATATTAAAAAAAAAAAAAATCAAAATATAATTTATAATCCCAGTTTTCCCCTGATCAAAACGATTGCTTCGAGATGTCGTGTTTCGACACGGCTTCGGAAGCATACGGGTCAGTGTAATTAGGCAGATGTGGGAAATGTGAGCATGACAAAGTGCTTGGGTGGGCTTCGTGCACATGTGGGCATAGATCTAGCAAGTCGGCCATGTGTGAGAGCACTCAAAGGAAACGCATTGCCGTTTCCATCTGCTTTCGGCGAGGGCCCTCTGCAAAAGCCCGTGCATATCTGAATGTGTTAGGATGCAGATGAGTGTGTTTATGCAGCACTTGCACGGAATATGCAAGAGACGTGAGCAGTAAATGAAGAAGTAACAACAATATACCTTCTGTCCGCTCTTTCCATCCACACCTTGAAGTCCCTGGTGAATATAGAGATAGTAAGAAAGATGGTTTATTTGTCAAAGGTTATCAGTGAGTGAGGTCGTATCCCACTTTGTCGCTCTCTGCTGCTCCAACCTTTGTACACCTTCAATAACAGACTCCAGGTGACAGATACTTGCAATACAGAAAAGTGTTGCAGAGAATTTTCATATTCCCACACTTGTATATCATTTCCCATTCCATTTGAAAAGATACTAAATGAGCAGAATGAGAAACTGCTTTCATTCGAGCTTCTCCAATACTTTGGGTAAGTTACAAGGACAGGTACCACCCCAAGGCCAATATCTTTCTGCACAAATTGGGAGGAAAATGCAATGCGTACAGTACGCTGTAAAAACGTTGTTCAGAATATGTCTGATAAAAAGTCCAGAAAGGCTGTTCAACGTATCAGAAAGTTGTGATTCATAGTGTATATTCAACTTACAGGTGGTCCTCTCTGTCCAACTCCTGGTAAACCGGGCTCTCCTTTGGGGGCCCTCATACCTTGCAAAGCCACCATGTTGCCGAAATCGACGGGCAGTGTGGGGCAAACTTCGCATGCGTCTCCCTGAAAAGGAAAGTCAAACACAGTAAATAGTGAAGCCAAATCACACACATTGAAGATAAAGTGGTTCAAGACTGGCTGTAATACCTTTTCTCCTTTATGCCCAGCTGGTCCTCTTGGCCCCTAAGAGTTGAACAGGCGTATAGAGCACATACAACTAATCTAATAGCTCCTAATACTTTTGTACATTACTGGATATCTTTAAAAAATAGATATCTCACTGGATCTCCAGGTAATCCATCGTCCCCTTGAGGTCCGGGGTCACCCTGTTAGAACAAAGCATTATGCATTAAAACAATTAAGTCTGGAAAAAAATGTTGAAATAGAATAATGTTCTAATGTTGTAATTCTAAACCTACCGTGTCTCCTTTTGCACCACCAGGGTGACCAGGGGGGCCCTCAAGGAGAAGAGCACAATTATTTTCTTCAACTATGTTGAGGCTCAATTCACCATCTCAAAAAAATTAGTAAAATGACACGAGCCGATTACTGGATTGACTTCATTTACTCACAGCTGGACCTGGCTTTCCAACTCCGGGCGGGCCTGGAGGTCCGGGCATTCCCGGCTCACCGGCCAAGCCTTCAGGACCCACCGAACCTGAGGTCCCCTGAAAAAAGTTCAACGGACATCTATTTAATAGTGATGCGACAGTGGAGATGTGACACACAGGTTGATAGAAAGGTAGCTCGGATTTAATGCACGCCGACCTTCTGTCCCTTGGGGCCGACAACACAGATGGAGCCTGCTCGACCCTGGGAAATGAAGACAGGCAGAAATAAATGCGACAGCGTCACTACAGGTCATTGACATCATCAACGACAGCCCGAGTGGCTTAACGAGATCGCCGACCCTCTATCTCCGAAAATTGGGAAAGACATCTGTTGATTTCCTGCATTTGGAAGACATCTTAAAACAGGAACTAGTCGACGGAGGAATATTCTAGTGTGTAAGAGGTATCATCTTTAGCATTTGCACCAATTCCTGCCTGCCGAATTCAAGTCACATCAACCAGCACATTTATATTCACTATGTCAGATGGACGGAGGCTTAAGAAGAATCTATCCCCTGCCAAATCCATCTGTCGCAAAAACCACTTTAGCCTAGTGAACGACTGAAAGTGAGTGTCTGATGCTGGAACCGGGGGGAATATCTCAGTGCAGGCGTACGCGTTGTAATTTGTTCCTCAAAACTTTCTATTGCGTCTGCGGGATCACCACCCTGAACAGGGAAGATTAAAGGTTTAAATCTTCCTGAATAGGGGGGGCTGCCTGCGTGCCAGGCGGAGAGCCCGGTCAATGAGGCGGCATTGATCGTGCGAGCATTGTTGCTCTCGTCTAATCTAACCGGAGTTACCAGACTGACTTCAAGCTGCGGCAGTGAGAGGAGGGATGAGATATCAATGGGAGTCTGATCTTAAAGATTAATGCCATATAAATTGAGTGAATATGCCCTTAGTCTGATAAAAGTGCCTGTGTGCGCTGATATCTCCCCATCAGTGTGCTTTGTAAGCACAAGCTCAACTTGGCATTTAGTTGAGTGCATCAATTGGAGGATTTGTGCACATCATGTAGGTCTGGTCTCAATTTGTGGATAAATTTAAAAGTTCATTATCCAGAGAACAAAGTAAGAAACAGCGGAACACTTACATCCTTCCCTGGAGTGCCTGTGAGACCCTGTAGACCAATGTCACCCTTTTGACCTTTGATTCCCTGGCAAGAGGCAGACGAAAAAGTGAGAAACACACTGAGGTAGAGCGGGGGAATTAAAGGGCCAAAAATTAACAAGATGGTCAGAACAAGGTCAAGTTTCCCTTCGTTTCTTAAACCGTTCACCTTGAACTCAGCCGCTTCAGCCCAGTTGGCAGGCAGCGCCTGTGAAGTGAAGAAACAGGCAAGGCTCAAATCAATGGCCTGCTTCAAAAAATCACATATCGCACACGCCACTGGTGCAAAGCAAACACCGCACCAACTAGTCAGCCATCCTCCAGGACAAGCGGTAAGAAACCTTTGCTCCAAAACAAATACACACACACACACACATACGCACAACCTGAGAGGATGCATGCATAATGCAGACGAAACACAGGCAGGACACTGAGGTATACTTTACAATTTAGATTCAGCAAAAACTCATTCAAGCCTAACCGCACTGACACTTGCAGTGCACGAACACTCTGACTCACAAGTGGGAAAACAAACAAAAACACACATGAAGAATACGATCATTCAGAGTAAAAAGAGATTTTGAGCTAAGTTGATGAGGGGTTAGGAGGTTTTGGATGTAGTGGGAGGCGAAGACGTGACCTTTAAACTCACCATCTCTCCTTTCACTCCTTTCTGGCCCTTGGTTCCCTCCGCACACTGAGGTTAGAGACACAGAAGATGGCATGTTTGATTATCGGAGGCCACTTTTGGCTAGACGTTAGACAGAGCCAAATAATGAGCAAGGCTTTTTTGCTGCAAAACGATGCAGAGTGGTCATTAGCAAAAACAAAGTTACTTACCGGACTTGAATGGAAGCCAGAACAATCATCACCCTAGGAGAAAAGGCAACATAAAAAGAATAATGTTTTCTTCCCTCTCTGCGCTTCCATGTACCACTTTACAGCGCAAAGCATGTCAGGGCACGAAATGACTGATGATTGATGCTTAGCCCTGCTGTACGTACAAACGCACAAAGTATGACTCACCCGACTGCCTTTTTCCCCTTTGATCCCAGAAAGTCTAGCAAGATTTAAAACCTGAAAAATAAACACGTGAATACCACCCAGTTACACAGTCCAGAAATATGGCAATTATCAAATTGCGGAGTGGAGTTAAGCAAGCTACACATCAACCGTCCTTATAATGAGTACAGTTCAAATTTAACAGTATCTGCTGCTACCAGGTGGTGGCACTATTTCATAAAAATAAACAGCCCGGCACTGCTACAGTTTACAGTTAAAAAGGATGTGAGGTGTGCACAAGCACTCATGCATTACCACAAAGTACCCATGGGAGACTGGGATCAGTAGGAATGTTTGATTCCCTCAGCGCACGACTGCATGGAGCAGATGCTCTGCAACAGGCGGTCCCGCACACCCAAATTGGATCGCCATTAAAAACATAACTGAAGCCTTTTTAGAATCATAAAGTAATTAAAATCCGAGTCCTCCCTCTTGCACCTGCTGTTTCTGTGTGCTTTCACACACCATCAAGTGGCTTATTGACACTGCAACTGTGTCTCTGCATGCAGGCCGGTGTGCAAAGAAACATTGTACTGTTTGCCTCCTCCCCCTTTGACGCTGTTTAGAAAGCTAAACCTAAAGCCATCAGTGGCAGTGATGACTCACTGTTTCCAAGCTCTTGTCTCTGTAATCGGACTTAGTCAGGCCCTTGCAGTCAAAACCTTAGAGGCTTTGCTTGTGTTGTTTACAGGGAGTAGTAGTAATGCTACTTTCACTGCATGTGGTATAAATAGCAGAAGTACTCTATCTGTCAGGCGTCTTCTTTTTTCTTTTTTTTTTCTTGCTGTTAATACCATAGTTGAATGTTAAAGTGTGCTTGTACATTTCGTGAAAGTTTTATGAAGGCAACAGTGTGTGACTGGAACAAATTAATTCACTTTCCTATTGAGAAAAGTCAAGTTAAAAGTCTACCAGTATCACAAACTCAATTGTACTTGCGTTTGGAGGTTTGACTGTGTATATAATTTCTTTTTCCAATATCCTAAAAATATGTCTCAAATAACAGGAGCGCCTTAATTTTTTTTGCTAAATCCTACTTGACTCTTGTATATATCATCAGTGACAATGCTTTGATGGCGAAAATAATTGTGTGTATCTTTTTAAACAGATTTGTTTTGTTGCTGATTTTGGATTTCAGGTTTTTGCCTCACATAATAAAAGCGGTTATTTTATTAAAAGTTAGCGGAACAAGAATACTGTGATGGAAATTGGTTTCTGGCATAGCTTTAAGGAAGGCGGCCAAGCAGAAGCCAGGATTTAGGATTCATATGGGGGCAATGCATATTTTTGCCTGGAAAAACAGTTGCCTGTGCAATTTGTACACATTTGTTCACTTATGTGACTTTGCAAGGACTTCCTCCTGCACTAAGTAGCAGGGCCCCAACCCTAACAACCTACATTGTGAAAGTCGGGGAAGGTGGCCAGGTGCACGACTAAGCACACGCAGGAGCAACATAATGAAGCATCTAGAGTTTTGTGTTCTATTTGTGAAAAGAACATGCCTAGTGTAGCTGAATGACAAAATTTATCAAGCAGGCGCAACTCCCGAACGAGGCGCATAATGAGATGAAAATCAGTCCTCAGTCAGTCAGAAAGGTGGGCGAGGGAGGAACAGAGGGAAAAAGGGAATTCTAGTTATTTCAACAACATGCATCAACTACAGAAACAGCATAGAGGGGAACACAAATACAAATGCATGACCTGCGTATATCTAAAAAAAAAAAAAGATTATCTGAAGCCACAAAAAAAAGAATTTTTTTTGGGTGAAAACACCGTAAGATGAACAAATTAGAAATATGAAAATTCAATGAAGTGATAAAAGGCTGTGATAAATGGAAGCTTTTGAATAAAGGGACATACTTTCTCTGCCAGGTCCTTGGAGGAGAAGATCTCCTTTTAGAGAAGAAAACGTAGAGGTTAGTCACAAAAAAAACAAGATATGGTCTTGTGTTGTAAATCAGTTTCATTTACACTATAGTTGAGCAGTCCGAGTATATGGATTTCAAAAAGGTAAGGATGAAATTTTGAGCTATCCACATGATAAACATATAGACTATTTTGCTAAGATTGCAAAATATCCCATCAACATCTGCTACTGAAACTGCAATGAAGAATTTGTTATGTGAAGAAGAAAAAAAAAACTACAGTAAAAAAGTCAAGTCAATGTCTTGCTGTTTGTGCATTTGTGCTTTTGAAAAGCAAAAGGACATTTGGTGGAAATAGAAACTGAACATAAAGGTGTCTTGGATGCAATGATATGTGATAATGTCAGAAAGAGGAAGTCGCTTGGAACATTTCACTTATCAAGGAATTACTATGCAGACGGAGTGTACAAGAACTGATCGGAGATGGGAAAAGAGTAACAGGTGAGAGTGACAATGAAACAGATTACACACTCAAGTTGTTTTCTAAAACCAATTTTGGTGCCGATTAGTGATTCTGAAGCAACAGTAATTGTGCATTTTACTGTATAAACATCATGTTTTAATCATAATGACAATAATAATAGGCTATAATGTACTCTATATTCCATTATTATGAGTGATGAATGTAGCAACAAAAATAAATTGCCCCTATGTTGCCGTGGAAAAAAATGTATATCAGCATTTGACAGGTATGAAATTCACCATGGAAATTAGTGGAGAAGAAATTACTCCCATAGGTTGCATCAGGCACTCTTTGGAATGTTTTGACATGGCCTGTGGGTACTGAACAATCGCTATTTGCAATCTAAATCCAACAAGAATGTTTAGAAAAGAAGTACAGTAGTTTAAAGAGACAACAGCCGGTGGGGTTAGGAGATGTACAAACCATTAAAAACTCTCGTAATACCGAAATTGGTCGGGGTTTTGTGTACTATTTGTTACCTGGTTAAAAGTGTTTTCCAACTCATTCTCTGCGGCCCGTCGGCTCTTGGAGGCATCCAGTGGGCACTGTCACCGTGGAAGACAAAATATTCGAACATTATTTTAGTCAAAATACTCTATATTTTGTATTATATATGAACTAAACTCCACTAATTAAATGTTGACAGATAGAGCTACTCATCTACCTTTATTAAAAGTACTTCAGCTCCAGGCCAGACTTGATTTACATTGGGGGACCAGACAGAATACAAAATAATAACTTTAATTATTATTTAATTCACTTCATAATTATTAATTATTATTTAATTATTATTTAATGCACTTCATAAGAGTTTAATGCTGTTTTACATTAAATACTACGAGTGAGGAAGAAAAGCTCCGAAAACATTTGTAACACAAATAGGGAGTGGGCGGACGCTACCGATACTGTTCGTAACAGTGAACAACACAAAGAACATGGTTATGAAATGTCAACATTTTGAAAATAACCACGATATTTTCTGAGGGATAAGCTCATCAATTTGGAACAAAAGTCAAAATAAAATGTTTCTTCAAGGTCATCATGCTACATTGGGCAAAACTTTCTGAGATACCACGATCATATATTGTATCATGTATGGAGAGGCTCGAGCTGAATTGAATATGTTATGGTGCATGAGAGCACAAGTATGGTCACGTCTGAACAGGTTTTAACAGATCAAATTGCTTAGTTTTTCGGATATTTTTTGGGGGAAACCATCATAGCAATCCTGTTGGCTGTTGTTCAGGCCTTCTGCGTATATGATGTTTAATCCATATTTAGGATGAGAACGTGAAGGTGTTTTATTTAGGCAGGTACCCTACTCAGCTTGTTGGGAAGAGCAACAACTAAAGGGTGAAAAATGTTGAAGCAACGAAGAAAATCTTACTCGAGCTCCTGGTATCTCACAGCAGGTCTCCTGGCTGGCAAGGGATGGATCACAATAGAGCACCACCTGCTGAATGTCCATCTGAGAGAGACAGAGGGAGGAAGATAAATAATCTCAACGTAAATGAGGCGGTAAACAAAGTTGAGGGCAATTAAGCTCCGATTTATATAAAGTGTGAGCAAAGCACTTTGTCAGGAGATTTGTATGTGCCTGTGTGTGTATGAATGGCTATTTTCCGTGTTAACCAAATACCCTGCATGCTTTTAGACTAATGAAGTTAATTGATCTTTAAACTAATATAAATGCCGGGATTACTGGATCTATTCAGCGTTAATAGGCCCGGCTCACGGCAGGCTCATTCTCCCAGGTAGTCTGCTTGCTTTTTAATCATGACTGAACAAGATTGCCTCATCGAAAAACAGCACCCAGGAGCAGAGGATATGGCGCAAGCACACACTTAAATACTAATATACACACGTGCAAAGAGAGAGATTTGTCAGAGCAAAGGGATTTTCGAACAAATGTTATTCTCTCATTGTCCCTCATCATACTGCCAATGGAGACAATTCAAATAGCCTAATATGCTTAAAAAAAAGTGTACCAAGGGTGTGTTATTTTTATAAAGAACCACCAAGTCACTTTATGTTCTGTATGTTCAATCCCAGAAACAAACGTCGTATCCGTCTTTATGGTAAAGTATAAAAAAAATTGAATTAAGATTAAGGTGTGTAATAGTTCAATAGGTGTTAAAAAGGTCAAACTAAAGGTTTCTCTGACTAAACAGAACAGAGCAGGCCAGAATATGTTGAGAAATTACCTAAAGCAGTGTCTTAAAAAAACAACAACAAATGAATTGATTAAAATTCATTAGAAATGTCCATTACGCCAATAAAGTTCACTATAAATCTTAATGACCCACATAGGTTTAAGGGGCGTGTAAAACTGTTAGCATTTAAAGACTTGTGCTTGAGATAGTTTTGTCGAACGCATTCAATAAACCAATTAAAAATGACAGTCACGCACTGCATATTATATTTGGAGCTTGTAGGAGATTCAGCGAACAACCTTACCAGTACAGGCCTGGCGTCTGTACCCCGAATGCCCAGCAGAGTATGTCCATCGGTGGGCAGTTTTCCACGGGGCTCCAGGGGCTGCGTCTCGACGGGGCTGCAGTCCACGAGGAGGGAGGCAGAATCTTGTTGGACGCTGAGGGCCACCTTGTGCCAGCGTAAGTCCAGGAGAGATCCCACACCCTCGTTAGTGAAAACACAGCTCACCAGGTCATCTGTGGCATCTGCCCGTCTGGCTCTCAACGACAGGGTGCCATCTGGACCGTTGAGGTCTATAGAAAGCTACATTGATGGTGAAGAATGTCATCAGAACGGGAGTTGTGGTTGCCAAAACACAGACATATAAATATTCAAAACTACTTGAGGCTACTAAATCTGAAACCGACAGGCATCAGTGTCAACTAAGAGTAATATCTAAATGCGACAACCACTTCACGGAGGTGTAGAACACACACACACACACACACACACGCACACAGGGATGATTTAAAAAGGAAGACATTAATTACACACACGAGCAGTAGACCCAATAAATCATTCCTAATGAGGAGACCTGGCCTCCATTCATCATACATATCGAGTATTTAAATCTGGCTTCTAGTGATTATAGGTACTCCGAGGAATCCCTGTGCTTCATCATGCATTACACATACATGAATAACAAAGAAGGGGAATACTGTAATGCAGAACATGATTGAATGGACGAGCACGAGCAAGATGTCGAGAGGGATGATTCAAACGAGGAATACGGTGGGTTTAGGCAGCTGGAATGAAACTGGGAAGAATTTTAAAGGTTTGACAAAGTGACTATGGAAAGGAGATTTGGGCTGCAGCAAAACAAAAATAATAATAATAAATGTTAACAAAGGTAACTGTATGAGAAATGATGATAAATGAGAAAATATATTGTGGAAGTGAGATAAGAGTGACAGGGGAATGGAATTGGGATGTTGAGGGGAAGAAGGGAGGGAACGTGGCTCTAAGAGTGCGATGATAAAGGCTATTCTAAGAAGAAAAAAACCTGAGGGTATCCCTGCTCATCAGATATCTGGAGGAGGTAGGTGGTGTCCCTCAGGGCAGTCTTCTTTAATGCCAAGGTGAATATCAGAGAGAACTCATCAGGAAGGCCATCAGGAAACACCTCACTGCAACACATAATGTACGTTTATTTTAGCTGTGGGACAATTCTTAATGACAAAGTAAGACTATTAGTTCTGAAAACTACAAAAGTTTTGACAGGATACATAATTCAAAATGCAGCTGATTCACATGGGAAGCTATTTCTTCAGGACAAGGGGTAACAAAAGATCATTGAAATTGGAAGGTCTGCTACTGTCCAGGAGGCCATAAACAATCTGAGGGTCCAAGATAAGAAATCAAAGACATCCCGGACGATAACTAAAGTTCAACAAGTTCACATCCTCCGAGAATGTTGATCCGATGGTTAAAGCAGGAACCTGTCGGATTTGTTGTCAAAATTGCAAGTACAACACACTGAATGTGTACTGGCATATTCGAAAGCCTTCAAAAATAATTGCCCACACCAGCACCTCTTTAGTTAACATTTCACATTTAGTTCACTTTTTTTTATTCCACAAGCATAGCACCATTCAAATGTCAAAGCCTCCTTTGAACAATATCATGTTAAACTAAAATGTCACATTTTTTTTAATTTTTTTGTCTTTGGTGTGAATACAGCCAAATCTTGAATAAAGCAGTAACAGAGCAAGAATCAGGAGAGGATTGAGGGGTTAAATGTGTTCACAATTGAATCCCAAAAAAGCCATTTTAAATGACAGAAAAAATATAATTACCGTCGCTACATGATAGATCAGCAAAGGTTTAGGGTTTGGATGTTTGGGGATATAAAGAGGGTATAAATGTATTGTTCTAGTAGAGGAAAAAGTAATTATTTTTTTAAATACAGTAGGCTTCTGAGAATAAGACTATTAAAAGCAAAAGGGCTACCATCAGATTTAGTTCATCTTTTTTCAAATTAAAATGATTTTTTTGGGGGGTTCAAATGTCCTCCGATGTGCTTGAAGGTAAAATGACATGGTGGGTGATGGTCTGTACCTACAGTATGTGATCTTAGCTTAGCTTATCTTATATTGAGCATAGAGCCAACATTACAATGCACAGCACACAATGAGTCCATAACCCTTTGGCACTAATTTTCATAGCAGATACAGCCCAGCAAGCTGCATCCCTCAGTTTGGTCAAGGGCACCTAAACACACAAATTCACACAGACGATTATTCACTGCATGAAGGTGTATTGAGGGGTGAAGGGTTCACAAATAACCCCGATGAAATGCATGCTCACTGAGATGGCAAATACTTTAAATAATCTTACAGCCATGTCTTTGTTTTGCACACATACCACACAGACACTCAGAAGGGTCGATGCTGGCTGATGGTTTCCTACCCCTTGAAGTGATTTATGACGGAAGGAAGATCATATGGAAAATGTCCAGCTACAAGACATTACAAAGGGTGAAGATGGGTAGAAGATTTTTTTTGAAATTAGTAATAAATAGCAACTCTCATTTCGTGTACATTGTAAGCATCGCTGTCACTTTTTTGACGAGAATCACCATTATTTTACAAACATCATGTTTGTAGTGAACCCGTAAAAAAATAAATACAAGTATATTTTGAATATCATCTTATAGTTTTTACTCATTTTGGAATCCGGTCACTGGAAAGGTCATAGTTTATATTTCCATCCAGTTCCAGTACTTTTTATCTTATCCAGGGTGAAACCACTGGTGGCTGAGGTTTGAGACTTGTGTAAATATAAAATAGCTACAGTATACAATGTTTCATTGTTTCATTGTTGTTTTTCAATCCACTTCCACATCTTGCTCTTTTGTATTCAGAGACATTTTGCACCAGTAAACCACATACTTTTTTTTTTTACAGGATGCAGACTCTGTTTAAAATGTATTCAACAGTTATTCCCACTGACTAATTCTGCCATCGACCTCAATAACACATTTAATGCATAAACAAAAAAAATCATCATGCTAGGCAATTGATCCTGTTTTAGCTTTCTTAGGATGTTTAGCCTCAATGCCTTTTTTTTTCCTGTTTTGAATTGCACTTTGCACTGTATAATGCAGGACTAATGCATGTGAAATATTTTGATTGCGATCTGGACCGCGAGCCATGATATCAGACAATTGCTTTTCCCTCTTTTTGATGCACTCCAGCGACATAAAAGAAACAGCCCTAAAGCAATCAAATCCTGTTTTGCTGAGCGGTGGCCATTTCACTGGCAACAAAGAAATGAGACCGCCAAGAAACAAGTGGCTTGAATTTGCTGTCACTCATTTGTGAGTCGATTAGCCTCTAATACAAAGCAAACCATTAGTCTCCCATTAGTGTACATACATCTCAGCCTTCAGTCAGGCTTGTTGCGGATGAATTAAAAAGCTGCTTGAGTGACAGCACGCCATGTTTTATATAGTAGCAGCACACTGAGACAGATTTAGCACATAAGCACAAAAGCATGTAATCTTACGCATAGAGCGAAAGCCAGAGAACAAGCCTCAGGGTTTCTTCTTGATGTATTGACTTATTGCCTGGATTGGAACCTTTAACACTCCTGTTGTCACTGCAACATCCTTTGATCGTCCTTCTCCCTCCTGCCTGCACTCTTATTTTGCCAGAGACATTTTTGTGCAGTGCGTGGGCGAAGGTGAATGACGGAAGCAAATGAAAAAATGAAGGGAAAATTGTGCCTGAACGATCGTGAAAGTATTCTTTACTTAAGACCCATAAAAGCATTTCCCTTCAATTTTTGGGAGGATGCACACAAAGAGAGCCAAGAAACTGCAAAGCAGCATGTGAGAGATCATTCAGACAGTTACACAACATCGATCACGTGACATAATTCAGATTATTATGTTTTTCCCTCCGGTGTTGTCCAATTCGGATATGGCTCATGGCAGCATAAAAAAAATAAAACAATGCATGCAAGTCTACTACTTACTTACTTTCCAGTTCAAAGAAAAAGTTGCTTTCTTTAAATTCTGGGAAACTGACTAACTAAAGCTGGTACACAACAGCCACTGGACAGTGTTGACATGTTGAGAGGAAGTTCAGAGGCTTCCTAGCATTCTGGTCATTCATGCCATTGCGTGAAAAGAAACAACACCGCAAAACATAATCTGCTTTAACTTTCTGTGTGAATCAGACTTCCACAGTTGTGAACTCTGCGTTTTTGTGCGCTTCTCGCTGTGGGGGAGCGTTAAAGGCCAAGACACAAACAAGGAGGTGTCGGTTAAACTTACTCAGTGGGGCGAATGAGGGGAGTCTTGCCCAAACGGAGGATGATGGGTCCGCGTGGGTTGCGGATCTTCTTGACGTCTTGATTCTTGAGAAGGGAGAACCGCCTCACCAAATTAAAACCTGTGAACGGCAGCGGCCTTCGTCAACATTCTCTCACAAAAAAAAAAGAAAAGAAATTTGATAGATTGCATGCAAGGAAAAGCATCACCTGTGATATTGTCCCTGGGTGAATGAGGGAACTTCCATTCACCTACTTGTAAGGATGGGCACTGTACATCTGGAGAGAAAAATAGTCAGCTGAAGGTTAGACAAAGAAAGCAATTTGATCAATTCTTCAGTTGACAAGATGAGAAGATAATGCATGTCAACAGTACTGTCTTAGTACACCTTGTTCTAGTCGATGACGTACAGTGGCTACAATTGAGATGTACAGAGACATTGATCTGGAGAAAAGGGGATAAGAGGGTTAGGCTGTAAAATGAAGTCCAAAAGGAGAGTAAACCACACTGAGCTGGATGAAATGAGGCCAAAGCTACGCTGAGAGGAACACAGCTCAGTTTGACAGGTTGTCTCGCACTGCGCTTGATGGACATGTTCTCACCTTGTGTCAAAGGGGGGGGCAGGGGGTGTTACAGGAAAAAAAACTGCTGCCAGTCAATTCAGCCTGACAGACTAAAAAGGAGGTGAGGTGGGAGGATGTGTGATGTGTGGGGGGGGGAAATGGTCAATTACCGTATTTTCACGACCATAAGGCGCACTTAAAAGTCTTACATTTTCTCCAAAATGGACGGGTCGTCTTATAATGCGGCGCGCCTTGTGTGTGCACCGAGTTCCAAAATCTATAAATGTTGTTGACTGGGAGCATTTCCTGCTGACACGCTGCTTATATATAGGAAAGGCGAACGTGACTGAGGACAGCATGCATACGTAAAGGGGGAAGGGTGCGCGTGAAAGGAGGACGCTAAAGGCACGCCCCCAGTAGGTATATAGCGCCGGTTTGTGCATTGTGCAAAACAACATCAGTTTGGCTAAGAACCCCCGAAAAGGGCACCTATGAAGAGACACGCTTACGAAGCACAGCTTAAACTGCAAGCTGTCACTTACGTGGAGGAACATGGGAATCTGTTCATTTGGGATACAGAACATGAGGACTTTGATGGATTTGTGGATGAGGATTGATAAAAAAATAACATGAATACATTGTTAAATACTTCAATAAAGTACAACCGAACTCAGTTTTGCTCCCGCTGCCTTTTTAAAAACATTGATTTAGCGTGCATGCATGCTAGTGTATGTTTTACTATGCCTGCGCCCAATAATACGGTGCGCCTTATGTATGTGTTAAATACAGAAATAAACCCCGTAACTGAGACTGTGCCTTTTAATACGGTGCGCCCTGTGGTCGTGAAAATATGGTACAGTGAGACATGGACCTTGTGAATCACTGTGATGCACAGTAATTGATCTCTTTGGGGCCGAGATCATAGGCCTGAGCAAAACATTATACCAGGCTCACATTTCTTTTGGGGGGAAAAAAAAAGAATCTTTTTTTTTTTTTATCAATCTTAATCTTCTTATGGTGAAAGATACTTTGGTATCAACATTGTTGTTGTACAAATAAAACCAATATAAAAATGGAGCCAGGCTTCAAACTTGCTGTAGTTGAAGCTGCGAACCAATTGCCACTCAGTGGGGAATTTAACTGAATAAAGGTTTTTGTGTTTTTCTTTATGAAGCTAAATCAGAAGCAAGGCTGAGACCAGGCCTTATTATTAAGGGACTAATAAACAAAAAGACAGAGTGGAGCCTGAAGAAACAACCTGCTTTATTAGGCCCTGAGAATGAATGTGCACCCCGTTTGGAGTTCTCGTTTCTTCAGTTTAATGGAGTTGAATGTAATTGAGAGTTTGGATGAAATAGCCAGAGCAGGCCACAGCTGCTTCCAAGCATGCCACATGTCAGGGGCTAAAATTACTGCAGAAATTATGGCATCATTAAGAATGAGGAATTGAATTTCACAGAGGCCTGCCGGTGACAGAAAATGTAGTAAGTCGTCACCTATTCATCTTGACACCCTGCAGCATCTGCTCAACTCAGTGCCAAGACATTAGACAATGATTCAAAGCGTAGCACATTGCGGACCCCTCTGCATGCGTTGCAGGTTGTGCTGTTGTTGTCGTCTACTTGCACAAATCAAGGTACGGATAAGAGATGTCACATAAGGAGGGATTGGTAAACAGAGAAGAAAAAAAAAAGAATCAAAACACTGTATTTTTAACTTGGTCCTCCACTGATACCAGCTTCTGCAAAGTCAGCACAGACTGAAATCTCTGCGGCCTGCCAAAAAAGATACAGCACATATATAAACACAGTCTATATCTTCATTCAGCGTCTCCCAATTCTGGCATTTTGATGTCAAGAAATCTCAAAGTTCTTTGCTGCTTATCCTTTTGTTGTTCTTCTTTTGTTTTTCATCAGCGCCTCACCCCATCGCAGTGTCGAGATGAAAGCCTTGTCGGCTGTGGAGAGATCATGACCACAGGCGAGCAAGACAGCCGGGACCAAGAAAAGCTGAACAACAGTTGACAAGGCGATGAGGCGTAGGGAAGATGATCAGTGAGCATAATAAAAAAGTAGACGAGGGAAGGGGTTAAAAAGACGTTTGGGAGATATGTTACTTAAGGAGGAGACCTCAAAACACATTTTACATGATAATACTTCTTTATTTTCCAAATAAATTCAGTGAAACCAGGATTGACCTGTGGTGCAATTGTCCAGATATCATGAATGAGATTGTGGTGAACACGTCTGCATCACAGTTCTGAGGTTCAGGGTTCGAAGTCAAGCGTTACTGGATAGAACATGAATGGATTAATAATGTTTGTTTCTACGTTTCATTGCGGGATGTTACAGTCCTCCAGCAGTACACATCAAATCTTCATTTTATAATTGAGTTCAAAGTTTAGCCTTAGCATTTTATTTTTAATCAAGATTTAGAAATATTTTAGATTTAAGTGCATTGTAATTCGCAGAAAAGTTACAATTTTGGGAGGTTACAAAAGCAGACTTTTGTTCTCAATGCGGATGATCATAGCTGTATTGACATTTATTATTATACTGAAAAATCTGAATTACTTTTTTTTTGTTTTACATTTTTGAAGTTGCCATTTGACCACGTAAAACTCAAACAGCTTATATTTAAAAGGGATTTAGTTAGGCCTGCTGTTGTATAAATGAACACATTGGGGAAATGGTATATTGCTACATATTTAGAGTTGCAGGCGATTTTATTGTGGACTTTAGAAGTTGGCAGAAGACACATGGCATAACTTCAAGCCCATTTCTATTTTAGCTGCAATCAAAGGGGAGCAGTTGCCTGTTGACAATCTTATTAGTGCAAATTAGGAAGGGCACTCTCCTGCTAGTATCAGCATGCAGCCTTGAATGGATGGGACAAACTTCTTCCTTTTTAAAGAGTTGCAGTTGAGTCCTGCCAAAGCGAGTAATGATACGCTCGCAATCATGCAACACACAGCAGCTAAAGACGTTTTAGGTCTTCAGATGAGTGACACAATGTTGTTTGCGATTTTCACTGAACACGGAGTGTCTGTTTTGCACAAAAGCATTTTTAGTTTAGATGTGTTTATTTGTTGTTGTTAGCAGGTCTACTGCGTTGGTGGTTACAATAAAGGGCATTTATTGTCATCTAGTCTCTCTTTGTTTTCAATGCGCATGCTACTGACAGCAGACACTGCCAGTGTTCCAACAGTCTGACAAAAAAACAGGAATACGCTGCTAGGTGCTCCATGATCTTTTTCTTGTGAATGGTTCAACCAGATTTGCCCTCTGCTCAGTGGGATTCTAGTTGTGCATGTATTAATCAAAGCGAGAGAATTCAAAAGAAACAATGATACTTCAGACATTTCGCATGAAAACACTTTAACAACATGGACTAAGAAAATATTTCAAAATGCTAAATATGACACACTTATCTTGTATCTTATCTTAAAAGGTGCAAGAGTGGCCTTATCGTCCACTGCCTGCCTGTGGCAGAGGTCACTGAAACCTAGTAGGTTCTCTGTGAGCTTCCCTTGGATAATACACTTGGTAAGAATGTGTTCATTAGGGAGAGGAGGTCAGAAGTGTGACCACACCGTGCGGGTTTTAATAAGGGAGAATACTGACTTATTGAACGTGCTTTACAGTGTGGCATTCACAGATAATTGAACTGGGCTGCTGATCAGCAAAAAGTCTTTCTCTCTCAGAGCCTTCTCCGCAACCTCGGGCCATTAAAGTCATACAACGCATGGGGGGGTAGCTGTTTGATGCGTGATGTCGTTGATTTAATACAATGATTCTACATTGTCTAAGAGGGGAAGGAAAATAACATACTAAGAAGGTAATAAAAATTTAGAGGGGGAACTAAGATTGCAATATATTACAGTGTCACACTTTTGCTTCTAGGCAAATGAGAACGCATGAACATTCCTGGTCGTTTTCCAGAGATAAAAAGTGCAGTTCAGAGGAGTGGAAAAACATAAAACGCAACCCTTTGGAGGGGTAAGCTCCATCATTTGGGGCCCTGGCCTAATTTTATTTTATTTTTATTGGAACATACACGCATAGGCTTTCAGAGCTCTCTAAACGTCTGTTATTTGAGAAAATCCATTCTGTCTTACAGTTGGCGTATGAAGGTAGAGAATGGATAATTATAATGGAAAAATGTTCCTGTTAGAAACAAATTGGTTTAGTAGTTAAGAAAAAAATTAAATAAATTAGTCTTCAGGGCACACCATGCAATATTCCAGAGGTCACCAAAATGGTGCCCCCAAAGACCAGATGAGTAGCCTGCTGCCTGTAGCGCACAAATGATGTTACATTGTGATTTCCAAGGAATGTTATGGAAGTGATCATTTGAAAATGTAAACACTGCAGTTGCATATTGATATTTATGTTTCCCACCTTGTTAACTCAGAGTTGATAATTATTGTGAGAAATCATTACCATGATCAGTGTCTTTACATAGATGGATATCATTAATCATTAAATAATAACATATATCCATCCATCCATTTTCTGAGCCGCTTCTCCTCACTAGGGTCGCGGGCGTGCTGGAGCCTATCCCAGCTGTCATCGGGCAGGAGGCGGGGTACACCCTGAACTGGTTGCCAGCCAATCGCAGGGCACATAGAAACAAACAACCATTCACACTCACAGTCATGCCTACGGGCAATTTAGAGTCTCCAATTAATGCATGTTTTTGGGATGTGGGAGGAAACCGGAGTGCCCGGAGAAAACCCACGCAGGCACGGGGAGAACATGGAAACTCCACACAGGCGGGGACGGGGATTGAACCCCGCACCTCAGAACTGTGAGGCTGACGCTCTAACCAGTCGGCCACCGTGCCGCTAATAACATATAATTAAAGGTAATTTGAACAAATTAGTTGTTTCAGAATTGTGCATCAACTGGCTAACCCTTCGCATGCTGCAGTACCCAAGGACGTAGCTCTCAGTTTCAAAAAGACTGGTGAGGCCGACGATACCTTATTTCATATCATGAGCAAGCTTGTCATTTTAGGAAGCATTTCTTAACTACACTACAGTGATTCTTGGGAAATATTTTTTGTTTGCACAGCTATGGCCATATTTCAAAATTGATCGTATGCTTGAGGTAGACAACTACTTGACACACAAAATATGTTTATAGTCATACAGCATCTGCTATTTTTGGGAAGTTGACTGAGCATCAGATCAGCAGATATATGTGTGAACTTGTGGTCTAAAGAGCCCTCAACGCAATTCAATCAGAACAGAACAGAAATGATGTGTCAAAGAGAAGCATTTGATTGAAAAAATGCATAAACAGCTGGGCTCAACAATACTCAAAAGGTCAAGAAGTTCATGGAGAAATAGACCAACCGCAACCATCTCACTAGGTTAAATTTGTGCTTCGGGATGCTGAAATCTTCGGGACTAAAATACTGACGTTTTACCACAAAGTTCAAAGTGCTGGTCAGTGGTCGCACTCAAGAATGGAAAGGCCAGATTAGATTTGGGTTTTTAAAGCTATTCTATTCTTTGGGCAACTAAAACCATGATTACCTTGCACCAAAATGATGGGTGGAAAAGATTATGGTGAAGCTCTTTCAAAGTATTGTTCACACGTCCGACTTAGATAACTTTAGCACTAATGTGAATTGATGATGTAAAAGTGCCAGAATGAATGGTGAAAGTACCCAAAGCTCACATTCAGCCAAATATTGAAAAAGTGATAGCAAGACTGATAATGATCTGAAAAGTGCCGCCAAGGCAAACCGTGACCCTCTCATGCACGGAAATTAAACATGCTTCAAATATCCTGAATCCAAATAAAGCAGCTTTTCACTTTTGTTTGGCACACATACAGGTAGCAGCACAAAACACAGTGCAGTTTAGACAGTGACAAAAGGGATAATTCCAACATAAATCATAACTTCAGACTGCAGAGAGTCTGTTTTGCACAAAAACATCTCACTTTACCAAAGCAATTTGATTTGCCCGAGAGGACCGGTCACTTAGGCTGATATGCCGCGGTTCTGCAGCACGATTCTTCAACACCAGTTTTAATTAAACCTGCTCCACAGATGTAATGTCAGCAAATTACCAGTAAATTGAGATTTGGATGAGTCAGAGGAATAGTCATGACAGCGTTTTTGTGTAACTTGCTGTAGTAAAAATGTTACGGCTGCACTTGAGACATTACTTTCTCTCAAACCACTCCGGCGGAAGCCTCAGGGGCGCTAGCAAGCAGGCGGAGTCTCGTCTGACTAGCCAATGAGGGTCTCCCAAGAGAGGCTCCTCAAAGCTTGTTTTGAAGCTCCAGGAGCTGCGAGGGACTGCCATTGCACCCAAGTGATATCACGAGTTTGCCCCCGAGAGCACGAAGACGAAGCGTGACTGTTTCGAACGAAATAAATACATTGAGGAAAAAAGAGAATATGTTCACCTCTTTACCCACAATCCTGACAGTCACTGTATGAAAGAAGGTCAGTCAATCAACACACTGTGAAAATGATTGAGGGCTCCTGAAGAGAGAGGCGACCGCATATTTTTGCCGCAGTGACCACCCTGCTGCTAACAGCCAGCAGCTGAAACAAAGTAAGCCATAATTATGCTCCATATAACACGAAGCGTTGAGCCGCATCGGCTCAGGGTTAGAAAGATGAACCAGCTGCTCAAGCAATACTTTTTTTTTTTTTTTTAATGGTAGGAGAAGGTCTTTTAATGAAGTGACCAGAGATGCAATCAGTTGGAACAGTTAAGATATTTTATGTTTTGTATTTAGTGCTTTCGGTCACGTGCTGCTAAATAAGAAATAATTGGGGGGGGGGGGCATTGAATGCTGCTAGAGGTATCAGTTTACATCTTCAGCAATGCCAATCTGAATAACAGTGGCTAGCTAGGATAAGAATGATTTTCGGTTACGTTCTTGAGTGTATATTCACATGACCACATTATTCTTAGAGCAGAATTAGGAGGCTCACCTTGCTCCGATGGAAGCGTTTCGCAGGATCTGAGGCTGACGGCCAGCAGAGTCAGGCAGG
Source organism: Phyllopteryx taeniolatus (assembly GCF_024500385.1). Lineage (NCBI taxonomy): Eukaryota > Metazoa > Chordata > Actinopteri > Syngnathiformes > Syngnathidae > Phyllopteryx > Phyllopteryx taeniolatus. Next base: position 5,412,659 of record NC_084522.1, on the reverse strand, counting down.
AGCAAAGAAACCACATGCTTTCACCCATCTCGCCTCACCTCAGCCTCCACCTGACGGATGAACGCACACAAAAACGTCACGCTCCTACCAGTATTCTGCATGCACACCCTTCTGCATGTTTACACCTCCATAATGATGCGCCACTCCGTCATTCTCCAATAAATGTTGATGTTTATTTATGAGCCAGTCACAGTCAACGTGTTAATGATGTACTATGGTGCAGGCTTTGTTAGAGGCATATGAATTAGCCTCAATGTCGCTCATTAAGGAGCGTAAGTCCATCAAGTCTGATCATCATCATTAGCCCATCCATCTGGTTGGCCTTTCACTGGGCTTCAGCAACATAAAAAAAAAACACATGCATGTAAATACAATATGCCATAAGCATGAATCAGTTGAGTAAAAAATGAGCAAGAAATCCACTCATGCTATTTCTACCAAACCATTCATATTCAGTTTCCACAGTCGCCTTACCTTCTTCTCGCAGATAAACATGACAACGCACACACAAAACCACACCATCCATCCACTCTGACTCACATTAACACATCATCCACTGACCCGAATTTGCCCCCAGCATGTGCGAGAGGCTCATAACTCTGCAGTGTTTACAGGTACAGCGGAGCCCTCAAGGCAGGCGAGTGAGCAGATTGTCTCCCGTCGACACACCTGTCCTGTCTTTCGGGAGCAATGACCTCCACCTCGGTGCCCCCCTGAGGGTTTTAACACAGTGTGGCCCTGCCTGGTCGAGAATACGACCCGTGATTTCCATTTAGCGTGACCTGACCACCTACTGCATTGCGGCCGGGTGCTGTGGATAGTGTGTTGCAGCACAACTGTAGAATGCAGAATTTGATCAAGCTAACGTCCATATCAATGCTGTTATGATGCTATAGAATAATATATTTTATGTGGAACCAGTCATCCTATTATGTTTGCCCAAGTAGTTTGCTGCTGTAGTATCCAAAAGTTAACCTGAAGAGGAAAACCTACCAAACTTTAATGTCAATATTACTGTTCTGTACTTAATGATACATACCTTCAATGCTGACGAATGGATAGATTGATGTTCCTAAATTGTCTTTCCCCACGTTATTCTGATTAATATGTTCAGTTTTGGCTGCTGTTAACGCAGGTGTACTTCATTGCCTTGTTTGTATTATGTTAAAAAGGACAGCTTTCCATGTTTAAAGCCTAATGAAATGTTTGGTCACAGCACTTTATTTTCACAGGTACACTCCATCCCTGTGCAAAACAATTATACTGTAAAATAACAGTAAGGGAAACATCATGAACTACATTTCCCCCTGCGCCTGGATGGGAAGAAGGTTAATCAAAGCCTCCGATGGCTGTTTGAGAACTCTAAACCTGCAGCCATTATAAACAGCCAGATAGCACATAATCATAATAATAAGTAAGTTCACAAATACATAATGCATCATGTTCCAGAGAGTGATGCATACGAAACAGCTCATTGCTATAATTTTCTGGCTGTAATCCAAATACATTTTGTTAAGCTTCCTGAGTTTCAGAACCACAAAGCTGGCGAGAGGAGATAAAGTCGGGCCACTGGTCTTTGCCGCCGCACTCTCCCTAAGCACATTAACAAAAAAACTAAATGTTTAGGTTACTGCAAGAGAAGTCAATACTACGAGAGGGAAAATGCCTGTTTTGAGGCAAAATCCTGAAGGCAGAGGAGGATCAATGACCAATAATGAACCTGTCACAGACACAATTGACATATTTCTTTCAATCCAAGACCAACTGTCTCATAATTTCCACTACAACTCATGGCCAGGTAAGCGTGGTCTGTGCTTTGCCAATTTTAGACACATAATTCATTATTGTACTTATTTAGACAGGAGTGACAGCTTGTTTAGATGTCATTGCTACAGCCTGCGATGAGGACATATAGTAGTAAAACTCAAGGACGTTAGTAGCCAGCTGTTTGGACAACATTTGTGTGGAGACATTGGTACAGCATATGTCAGTCAGGTCAACTGTTTTTGCAGCTGTTTCTCTTTTCTTCAAATCAAAGAAACATCCTGCTCAGCAGATTTCCCATTGGGCTGACTGTAGACCCTTTTAGGATGAACAACAGCGCTTCGTATGGTCCCACAAAAGAATTTGACTTTATGGGCTGTTGCTTGAGAAGACTTCTATTCAAGTACTTATTTAAGGCTCTCACAAAAACAAAAAGACTTAATGCTAACAGGCCTGCACACTTGCTCTTCTACTGCATTGGAGTTGGAATAAACTAAAGCAAATTTACACACAAACTTTGATAGATTCCTCTACATTAGCAATAATTGGGAGCAATAGAAACTTACAAACTAGCTGAGGCAATATCCCAAAGTGTGCTGCACTCAGGATAGGCTGAGGCAAGTTTTCACAAGTTTTACATTCTGGAAAGTGTCCAACAGTTTGAATATTCAGTAATGAGAAACAGGCCAGCAAAGTTGCAGAGGAAGAAGGAGGGGGAAAAAGGGCAGGACAGTTAATCGCAGGCAATCCTCAGAGGGAGTCTACTCCAGACTGTCTCAAGTTACTGAAGACATGGACACTTTCAATATGTCCGCTTACAGTATGAAAAAAGAAATCCTCTCATGACATAAGCTGGTTGGCCCAATGCCCATTATATGCATGGCTGGGTCAGCCTCATCGGAATGCTTTCTACACTGATTTCTGATGATATATTCACTGCGGGCCTGAATAAACAAAGAGTCAAAGGGGTAATGGCCCCAAAATAAGGCTACAGTTTTCTTCTTCTTAAAAAAAAAAATCCATTAACAAGTGTGTGTGTTCACTGTGATGCGTAAAATGCAGAGAACAAATTTCATGTGCATCCATGCATGTTCATGACAAGAAAGGTGATTCTTCTTCTTCTTCTTCTTTGGCCACAACTGCGAGTTCAGGATCAAATGTGACTTTAAATTAATGACGATACAAATACAGTATGTCATGTTCTCATGGCTGCATAACCTTGGCTCGACAGTGGCCCGTAGATACTCAGCCATACAGCAACTTTTTTGTTTTGTTTCATATGTTATGATAATTTAATAGCAGAAACTGTAAATTCAAATGCTGAAAACTCAACACCTCAGCGAAGTACAAGCAAGGGGATTCCAAGGGCATTGATTCAAAAGCCAGCAAACATGAAGGGGCTGACGAAAGCAGAAGTGACTTTGCGATCACAACCAACTTTTACAAGATACTTTTGAAGCCTGACATTGCTCTTTGTTCATTGCAGTGACTAGTTCACACACACACGAGTTCTCTACTATCCCACAGCGCGGGTGTCGTTTTATTTTCCATGCTTCCATGCAAGCCTTAGTCAGCAACATCTTGGCGACATCAAATTTGGCTTTCATAATACTAATATGGAAAGAATAAAGCATCGACGCACATCACTTTAGCCAGCAGCTCTACAAACTACACCGTCAGGAAAAGGGTTACAGTAATACTTGATTAGGCACTCCCATAGGGAAAATTATTAAAATCACAGTTCTTTACACTTTTAACTTGGGCAAAATAGGTGTAGGTAGGTTTCCAAATTGTAAAAAAAAAAAAAAAAAAAAAAAAAAAAATCAATGGTGCAAAAACAGTATCTTAGGGTACCACCATGCTGCAAAGTTATTGACAATAAAAGATGATTCTTCTTCTAAAGTTGACAAGAACTTTTCTTTCCCCATTTTTTTTTGCAAATGCTTTGTAGTTTTTTTTTCCAACTGCTCTTTGCCAAACAGTTGAAGGACTAGTTGCTAGAAAACAATTCCCAGAGAACGTTGCTGTTGCTGATCCCCTTTCACGGATCGTTATGCGCGTGTCATGCAATTAACAGCGCATTAATACATACCTTATTAAAACTTTGGATTAAATCCACGAACTTGTAAATTGCACGAATCCGCCAATAAACACGTACATTTGCAGATATAGATCCGATGAAAGTCGAAAAGTAATCCAGTGCGTTGAGTTCCTTTGATCCTTTTTGTGACTTTTTGTCTCGATGCGTCTTCCACGCAGAAAAGGAAGAAAAGGAAAAGTCACGGCGAGAGTGGGTGTCCAACTTTTCCCCTCCCCTCTCTTGCCGCTGCTAATTCCCAAGACTGCCCCTCTTTTTTTTCCCCCTGTCTCAAAATCTTCCCCTGCATGGCTCTTTCTTTTCTCCTAGTTTTTCCAAGGGAGATCCCTTGATGACATCACCGGTCGGGGGCCTGCCTCTGATCTTTCGAGCATCTTGCCTCCAGGCCTGTGGCCTTTCCTTACCTCTCTCCTTCCATCCTCATTGCCTCACACTGTTTGATTCATAGCTGACGGCATGCTAAAGACAGCAATGTATATAGATGATTATGGCCTTATAGCTGCTTGGTTGATAAGAAGAATTCACGCTATTATAATGCGTAAATGCATCATGCCTACCTTTGATTGATGGCAGAGTCCCCCCGCTTCCATATTGTTTATTGCCGGGTTTTATTGAAGCAATCTATAGAGGCTCCAGTTGCAGCCCGTTTAGCTTTCAAGACCCCTTTCCTTAATAGCCACATCAATTTCGTCTGGTAAATTGTTCAATAGGCAAATACCACGTTGGTATTTATCTTGGGAGTCCCCCACTGGTGTTCCTGTGCAGCAAATGACGGAGGACTCCTATCATATTTATATTATACGTTGAGAGGGCATCCATACTTTACGATTACCTTTAACCTTTAGCTCAGGAAATATTTCAGCTACAGTCATGGGTGTACTTCCCATTAGGCAAACATAGGCAGTTGCCTGGGGCTCTGAGATTTCCAGGGGCTCCCAAACGTCTCATAAAAACTGATTAGTTAAGTTGTCTTCAATTTAAAGTAATTATTATCATTTTAGTCTTAATTCACATGCTTAAAAAAAAACATTAGAATGTCTAATCTATGATAATCGTTGCGACTGCGCCCCCCTCGCGTCTCATGCAATGGACTATTCCATCTTCTTACTGCACTTGTGCAGACTTGATCCGGAAAAACGACTGTAAAATAAACTTGTAGACGCTTCAACCTTTTTCTTGGCGACACCAAATATGCATAACCAACAGCAGCAAGTCGACGTAGCAGTAGTTAGCCGAGGAGAATCTATTTGGAGAAGTAGAGTAGAGTGACATGAGTGATGCTTTTCATCACAAAGAGTATTAAAGCATTCAAAATGATAAATTGAGTTTGCAAGATCATTTGAGATGAAAATGCCCAAAATGTCCTTTTTTTTTTAAGCTAATCGAGTTGGTCTTTTTCACCTTGCAGTTGAGATAGCAGGATTCCTCATTAATATGCAACATGTAAATAAGCTTTTCTCTGAATCGCTCATCCTCTGAATTGAAATATGAAAAAAAGTTTCACTCTGATTGGCCAAGCGTTCATAGCGACCTCGCGTTTGGATCATTCGAAGTGGGATCTTCTATAGAACTCAATTCCTAATGCAAATGTCCTTTTTACCTTTCCTTCCCAGACTCAGCATCTCTTTTAGTGTTTTTTTTTTATGTTTTATCTTAAATTGTTTGTATGTCTTATTTTGATTCGTATGTGTAAAGCACTTTGTTCTAAGCTGCGGTTGTATTTAAAGTGCTTTATTTAAAAAAAAAAAAAAAAAAAAGTTGACCTTTTTTCTGTTCAACTTCAATGAATGAAAGCAATTCCACACACACCGTATGAGTGGCATGTGGCACGAGAAACCGGGCCATGGAGCAGCATGTGCCTGCATTTTCAACGAGAATAGATGTTGATGCTCCAAGCTGCTCATACATCGGAGCCATTCATATGCTTGCCTGGTGGGACTAAATTAAGATGGCAGCCTTGAAAAACATGATCATAAATGCTTCACCATGAAAAGAGAAAATAATAAAGCTAAAACAATTTTTTTTTTTTTTTTTTAAATGTCGCATTGAAGCACAGAGGGCTGAAATGTCTGTTGTAAAACCGTGAGAGCCTTGAGGGAGACATGGTGTGGTGAAATTGGACATGACGCAATTCACTGTCTGTGCTGGGAATGCAAGGCTCTGGATACGGAAGATGTGTGTGAGCATGTGTATGATGGTATGATCCATTATTCATGACACACCCACTCGGAGGTGGGTGGGTGCGGCTAAATTGAGCCAAGGAGTATTTTTTTTAAAAGAGAAAAGAGAAACAGCTGGCTTCATATGAATCATTGAAAAAGTTTCCATAGAAGAAGGCTCGCTTTCTAGTATAAACCTTTGCAGTTAAAACATCCCGAATGTTGAGCAGGGGTCACCAACCTTTTGGAAACTCATTAATGCCAAGGGTTACCAGATTAATAAATTTTTCTTCTGAAATAACAAATTGAGTCAAATTACCTTTATTGTTTATGATATTATTAATAATAATAACTTACATCAAGACACTGATCATGTTAATGATTTTTTGACCCGATGATTATAAACAATGATTTAACAAGATACATATATACATACATACAATAAATAAGAGACATATGAATATACATGGCGGCACGGTGGCCGACTGGTTAGAGCGTCAGCCTCACAGTCCCGCCTGTGTGGAGTTTGCATGTTCTCCCCGTGCCTGCGTGGGTTTTCTCCGGGCACTCCGGTTTCCTCCCACATCCCAAAAACATGCATTAATTGGGGACTCTAAATTGCCCGTAGGTGTGAATGTGAATGTGAGTGCGAATGTTGTTTGTTTGTATGTGCCCTGCGATTGGCTGGCAACCAGTTCAGGGTGTACCCCGCCTCCTGCCCGATGATAGCTGGGATAGGCTCCAGCACGCCCGCGACCCTAGTGAGGAGAAGCGGCTCAGAAAATGGATGGATGGATGAATATACATCACTTTATTTCTGCAAAACTCTGTGTTTACATTTTTAAACAATCACTTCTCCAACATTCCTAGGAAATCACAATGTCCCAAAAATAAGGAAGTATTTTTAGAATAAAAAACAAAACAAAAATGAAAGCTCCATTCACCAAATACGTTAAGAGACAATTTAGTTGAGGGCTTCAGAGCTTTCTGCTGAGGAATTAGAATTAAACCTAAACAAAGTCCTAACATTTGGTTATTGGCTCAACACCTTAATACCTGGCGTAGTCAAGACTAATTCATTTTATTTCATGCATTATTCAATATGAATTTAAGGAACATAATGAAAAATCACGCAGTTTAAATTTTTGTTTTTTTAAATGGCCGACTGGTTAGAAGGTCTGCCTCACAGTTCTGAAGACCGGGGTTCAAATCCCGGCCCCGCCTGTGTGGAGTTTGGATGTTCTCCCCGTGCCTGCGTGGGTTTTGTACGGCCACTCCGGTTTCCTCCCACATCCCAAAAACATGCATGATAGGTTAAATGACCACTCTAAATTCCCCGTCGGTGTGAATGTGAGTGCGAATGGTTGCTTGTTTGTATGTGCCCTGTGATTGGCTGGCAACCAGTTCAGGGTGTACCCCGCCTCCTGCCCGATGATAGCTGGGATAGGCTCCAGCACTCCCACGACCCTAGTGAGGAGAAGCGGCTCAGAAAATGGATGGATGGATGGATTTTCATAGCAAGTGTTTGAGGAGTTTTGTTTTTGCAGCAGTATAACACCGTGAAGTTGGATCAGCACTGACGCGGTCTCCTTCATAGGAGTTCATAGATTCCCATATTCTAGTTTGTCAAAAGCAAAGTATGGGTTGGGGTACAACATTTCAATATTACATCTAATGATCTAATTGTGGGATTCTGATTGTGGCAAGACTCCAAGAAAGAAATCACGAGGTACCTCCTTGAGCCGTGTCCGGTCCCTCCCCAAAGTTGAAGAATGTTCTCCTTTTTAACCTTTGGCCTCTCCTCCCAAATCTGTTCCACCATCATACACCACACGGTCAGCCATCCGTAGCATTCGTTGTATCAAGTCGTCTCTCCCCGCACGTCATCGCTCGACATCCGTACCCACTTGATTCATTAGGAACTATCTGAAGCACGGGAGTGGATGGATTCTGGCATTGTCTTTATTGGCTCAGTTATTTCCACTGCATGCACTTGTGCTCCACTAAGCGGATGAGGGATGAGAGAGCAAGAGAGCAGTGAAAGAGGGCAGGGCGACATTATTTGTGGGCTAAACGCTGCTAAGGTTTGCTGACACATGGGGATTTGTGGTAAGATTACAAAAAAAAAGAGCATCATTTTTGTTACTCGGTTTTTATCCCCTCCATTCATTCATCACAACCTTTTAAACACGGCAAAGTTTGACACATCCGCAGATGAGAGGCTTCTAGTTCAAGCATGAATGCACACAAAAATTCACTCAATGACGAAGGAGATAGATAACCAAAAATGTGCAACCTATATTGAATTAGTGCCAGGGGACCTCTGTTTATAGTACCGTCGGTATAAAATATGTGCGGCCAATAAATGGACTTAATTTTCCCTATCAACCCTTGTTGACTGAGTGCAAGCAAGACTTTCATCAATAAAAATGTGTTCGTCTGTCTACGGCTGCTCCGCGTGCTGGTCTACATTATTACAGCAATAAGACATGGAATAAAGTTAAAATGCCAAGCGGTGAGCCAAAAGACTCCCACCGCTGCAGCAAAACCGGCATTTGAACTTACAACATGCTCACGCGCGCACACCGAGCACTGCATGCACTTTGGATTTAAGGCTGAGAGGAGATGTCATATGATGTTACTAAAGTCCAATTCGCTTTTCGTGACATCGGGGGCGGGGGGAGTACAAAATAGAGCGCTATAAAATGGAAGGAAAGCGTTCATAAAAAGAGGAGTGAAATCCAGTTAATGGGGTTGAAAGGAAACAAAGATAAAATAAAAAAATAATCAGAGGAAGCCATGTACACATCCTAGACGTAGGTCATGTAGACAAGCATGTGGACCCCATTTTGCCAACTGACACATATTCCCAAACACAGCATTAATGTCTCCCTCCTCTCATTCTTTCCAACCGCAGAAAACGTTTGAAAGGCAAAGAGAAGGTGGGAGACTGAATGGAATATGCTGACTGGCTGTGAGAAAGACGACCAAAGACACAAAAGACTAACGGAAATACAGTAGCAGTGTTTTTTCCATTTCAGACTAGAAAGCGTTGGTGTGGTTTTTGCCTTTTTTCCCATCTTTATCCCCCCTTCCCTTGTGTTTTCTCACTCGTGACATTGTTGCTCCTCCTCAGGCCTTATTTCATTTTAAAATGTATTTTACTCCACTCTCAGACCTTTAGTGACGTTATATCTAGCAGTTGATGTCTGTTGCAGTGGTGTGGTGCGCGTGGCAAATTTTCTGCAATCCATTCAAAGCCCATGTTCCTCGTTGTCCATGTTTCCTACGGATCAAGTTCATTTCAAACCTCCAGTTTCAGATGATGTTACGCCGACATTTTGTTCCACGATTGCATCGATTTAAATTTGACCCTTCTTTTTCTTCTCGCTATACCTTAAAATAGTGTATTTCATTATAATAAAAGACAGTCTTAACTTACCAGCTACAGTTACCAAATGAAGTTCAGTATAAGAGCGGCATTAAAAATATGTTTATTCAGGTGGTATAGATTCTGTTGGATTATTATGGTGGAGTAATATCTATATGAAGATGAAGATGTAAGAAAAAAAAGAAAATTGTGACTGGGCTTACAAGGGAACAGTATGAATTGGACCTTTGACCTCATTTATTTTAGGACAATTGCTCCAAAATAGACAAATAATCTGTAAAAATGCTCCCTCTACATGTAATAGAAGTTAACTTACTGATAGTTGTGACAGAGGCTTGGTGCTAATACAAAACAGTGTGTTGGCTAACAACCTGGTTGCTTTCAGCATTTCAGATGAGCCAAACCGCAATGAGAAAAAAGTCCCTTCTCACATCGTTCTCTCTGTGGGCTCAAGAAGCAATGTAGTTAATTCAAAAGGCTGGAGACAGCCAGAAGAGTATTAGGAGTGACTCCTTTGGCCTTAATTGCATCTGCATGGGAAAGCGGCCTGCATTCAAATGTAAAACAGCACTTTAGGAGATTGCTAAAACACATATACACGCAGCGATAGCATAACAACAAAAGATGTTTTTGCACAGACAAACCATTATGACAAGGAGCTTTACAAGCCAATATAAGGAGAATATAAAAGGCAGTCTCGTGTCCTCAAGTGCCAGTGTACCTAATTCCCACAGTACATAAAACACTTAAAGAACGCAGCTGAATAAAACCGAACGTTGAGCTACAAGCACACACTCGGAACCAAATCGATTGGAGCAAAATCAGAGCTCTGCATCACATTAGTGAAACTGTCATTAACCCACGAGCAGTGTTCGTCTAAGAGACTGCCAGTAAATAAGGTGGGGGATAAAGCTCAGAGCAGCCTTTTGGCTAAAACGCAAACACATCAACACAAAATATGTATGAATTTTACAACCATATTGATCGAAAACTGGAAGTTCTGGAATCTACTCAGCATAAATGAATTTGCCAATTTCCAAAAGCCATTTTTATGACTAAAGTAAAGTCTGTACACTACTTTATAGACATGCAAACCCTTGCCAAACACAAAATATCTTCTCTATCTTCGCCATCTCTGCAGAGACTCATTCTAAAGTTGTTCTAATCAGTACATTGCATGAACTGTGTGACTTGTGCCCTGCTTCCAGTCCTTCAATGTCATACATAGAATAAGAGATCACAAAAAATCGAGAAGCGAGAAATAGCCGACATATGGCTAAAACATCATAGGATTACTATTTTCTTTTCCAGGAAAAGTGAAGGCACCACAACAAACCAAAGGTCAGACTCGTGGGGTTGGTGGTTGGGGACCACCGCGTTAGTTGGTTATATTAATTCACTTAGACACACTTAGTCCAGACTCGAGGCTCTAATTGAGAAGGCCCACTCAGGCCCTAATCGCTCTAATTATATTTTAGTACCAATCCCCAAGATCATAAATGCCTCATGTTTTCTCTCATTGTCTCGGCCATTAGGAGTCTCAGAGGGCTTAACGCCAGCCCTTCCTCACGCCTGCTGTGAAGACGTACTCACTATATATATATATATATATATATATATATATATATATATATATATATATATATATAAAGAAAAAGAGACTGTTCCACAGTCCTGAACTGATCGATTGCCTCCCAAGCTGATCGATTGCCTCCCAAAAGGGCCTATAGTAGCATTGATTGCTGCGTAAGTAGCTGCAGAGCTGTGGCTTTATAGCCAAAACTCACACACCAGTGCTGCAATTCTCCAATAGCGATCAAATCATGCGTCATACTTGCTCAGGGTCTTTCAAGGAATGTTAAATGTATTTATAACTCGGAATATGCTGTATGGTTATCTTTGCTATATATATATATATATATATATATATATATATATATATATATATATATATTTGCTTCAATTATAATTAGACGTGGCATTGTCCTGATATACTGTTTTATATTTTATAAAACAAAAGAAAAAGGGACTGCTTGACCGGATTTATTACTTATTGAATACTATGGATCTTCCTATAGAGTGAAAGGGTTGGAAAGGGCAGAAAATCAGGCTGCTGGCCAACATTCAATCCAGCCCAAAGTAAACATTTATTTATTTAAAGGTAATAAACATATTGACTTTGAAGAGGAGAATGTTGGACAACAAGAATTGTGTACTCGCTTAAGCCATGGTCAATTGGCTCCTCAAATGATCAAAAGACAATGAAAAAACACTCGAGATTCTGATCCACTTTAAATCTGACTGGTCCGTCTGTCACCATGCACCACATTTCCTTCCAAAATCATCATGCTGACAGGACAGACAAACGACACCGAAAAACATAGCCTCCTCGGAGCTAATTAACTTCAGAAAACATGCTGGGGAACATTTCTCTGGGAAATCACATTTTGACATAAATATCTCCAGGTTTTGGAGAGATGAGAACATTTGAGGTAACGTGTTTACATGCAGGTTAGATCCCAAAGCAGCTCTGCTCCATTTAACCAACCTCGGAGGTAATCCAAATTCGCAAATAACTCTATATGAGCATGAGGCAGCCTGCTGTGAGTTGAAGAGAATCTTTCAGGAGGGTTGTTTCTCAGAAGAAGGAAACAGCTGCGCAAACTTGATTTCATCATTTGTTATCGTCGTTACCAAGTCCGAACCAAATGCGACAATTCACATGTTTTATCATTGAGCCTTTTGATCACATTTGCAGCCAATTCATGTACGCCGCAGATTTTTTTTACATTTTGTTTTTTGTTTTGTTTTGTTTGTGAACGGTTTTGGCCATTCATTCATCAGATGATTTGTGTGGTCAGAAGTCACTTATGATTGATTAGTGGGCCTGGATTACTGTGTCGACTGTCTAGTTCACACCAGTCCACACCAAACTGATCCAACGATGGATCTTGTTTTGTTCAACTGAGCACAGTCGTGCCGGAACAACCTGTTCCCACTAAATTGCCCCGCAAATCTTGACATGCTGAGGTATAAATTTAGTATGAACTAAGGGTTGTAATCCGATGACAAATAATTCATAACTAGGTTAGTCTCCAAAGCCTTTGCCCTTATAATGTATGTACAGTATATGTATTGTATACGTATACCACCCATCTCTCGTAGCAACCTTTTGGGGCAGCCGCTGTTGTGCATCTCCAGCTTGCCAGCGCGAATTAGAAAGAAGGCTGCTCTGCCTCCTCTAAATGTTTCATGATGTTTACCAGCCTGTTTGTTATGAGAGCAGATCAAGGGCAGACCACTCCCACCGGTGCGCACCAGAGGGGAAGGGGATACAGAAGAGGCGAGGCAAGGAAACATTGCAGATGAATGAGTTGAGCTAGAGCTGGAGGGGGCGTTTGGCGATGGAAGCTTGGATAGATGGACGCTGACATTACAAATCTGTAATGCACGCATGTTGCTGTCGCTGTACACTCCGACTGAAATATATAATCAAATAATTTATATGTACCAATCACTTTTGTGGCACATGGACGGGAAATACATCTTAATACATCCAGAGCGAGAGAATTGCCTTAGCATTAATATATTTCTACCTCAGACAGACTGTGGACAGATACTATATGTAGTCAAAAATATACATGCATTTAGCATCAGAATTCAATCAATATGTAGGACAATATCTGCGATTGGCTGGAAACCAGTTCAGGGTGTTCCTCGCCTCTTGCCCAAAGTCGGCTGGGATTGGCTACAGCTCTTCCGCGGCCCTCACCAGGATAAACAGTACAGGTGAGATTGTTAAAGGGTGTCTTGTTAAAGCGGTATTACAAGATAACTACTTCAGCCCGGGATGTTTCACTTAGCATATCCCCACAGTAACCTATAATCTTGACTCTGATATTCAAAGATGAAATCAAAATGTGAAAATGGAATGGATTTCTTTTGATCACTGTTTCTGGAAGATTCTGTGTTGGAAACCAAAGCCCCCCCCCCCCCCCCCCCCCAAAAAACAAGGAATTCTTAAATGATGTTTTCTATTCAGTAGACCTGTGAGGAATACTTTTTTTTTTTTTATGTTTTTTTTCTTTTCTTTGTAAGATGAAAGATAACAGCTGGGAACAAACAGAAAATGAAAATCCAGCAACGGCCCCCAACGTAATACAAAAGGAAGGAGCATACTAGATAATGAAATAAGGAATGGTAGTGGATACATGATCACTTGTTTTGTAGGAGGGTTTCCACAAAGTAGACATGTAATGCGTACCATATTAAGTGGGAGGGGAAAAGAAGAAACGAATTAGATCCAATGAAAATCCTCATAAAGTTAAAAAAAAAGAAAACTCCCAAATTACCTCACAGTCATATTTTGACTCACCAAAGGACGTTGATGTTCACGATGCTTCGTAATCTCCACGGGGTCTTCTCTGAGAGAGCGTACAAGGACACAGCTGTGGATCTTCAGTAGGGGATAAATGACTTACAGCCCCCCGCCCCCCAAAAAAAAATTTGGTAGTGTGTGTTTATGGGAAACGTTTAATGTCTTAGCCCCCCTAAAACCGATCTCCAGCCCCCTTAAACAGATCTTGCTCTCCCAAATGTCCCCGCCCCCGTCAACAAACGTCCAAACCTAGCAACGCCCCTGAACAATAATAGTGCTTTAGTTTGAACAGAAACGTCATAAAGGTGAATGATTGACATTCTACTCCTACTGATGTAGCATATACGCTTCTAAAGGGATCTACAAATAGAAACCAACCTATTGTAATCTTTTTACTTTGACTCTTTAAGGTGTGATATTGGGCATGTACAGTATATCCCGTCTAACTTGCCATTTCGAAACATTCCCTTAGCTAAGCCCGCCTCATGCCCCTGTTTCTCCCCGACGGGCTGTAAGTTGGTAATTGACATTTTCGCATGAGATCAGTGCTGACCTGGAAGTGAGCAGGGGAGCGTTTAGGCTGCAGCAAAGCTCACAATGCTCACAATTGTTCTGCGGGTAATTACACAGCTCAGCCACTGCTTATTGAATTCATATCAAATAAAACTCCAGAGAAAGTGCCAGACGCTGATGTAGAAATTCGACCTCCTCTTCTTATTCATTCTGTCGCTCATGTGCTCTTTTCAGTCCCGCTTGTTGAAAGTTTGCTCGTCCACTCTTCAGTTTGGCCTTAATCAATAGCTTTTACTTGGTAGTTTCGTCTCTTCCATCGAAAAGCAGTGCATTTGGGATCCATGCAAAACTCTCATTAGGGCCCCTCCATTTCTACAGCACTTTGAAAATTATATATTTTTTTTTTCTAGAACCTGTGGCAATCCTCATCACAACCTCCCTAAGGCCCCCCACACCTTCTGCGTCTACTGCATGACGCCGGCTGGGTTGTGTTCGTATCACTGCTCTGCCTTTGTCCTCCCGCTCTGTCTCTTGCTATTTTCCTCACACTACATTCTCCACCTCATTTCTCCTGTAATTGCCTGTGCATCCAACATTCTCATTACCTCTTTTTTTTATTGTTTCTATTAGATTTTTATTAATCCTCGCAAAGGTCATGTTTGAGCCAAGTAGAATACAGATGACTCCCTATTGCGCTACCCACGCCTTTCAGATGTTTTATTTTTTTTATCTAACTCATTGCAATGGACTGCAATAACAAATGCTGTTTTATTTTCTGTTGCATTGCTGCAATCTATCACCGCTCTAATAGTTCATTAGCCTGCCACTTGGGGGCGTCATGGCCATATGATTCCATTCAGTCCTACGAGCAACTGCAAACTGTTTTTTTTTTGTTTAGTTTTTTTTGCCACATGATCCAACATGTTCCACAGTCTCCAGCATATGCCATCTCATGAGTAGCCTACCCTCCTTCACCATCCCTCTATTCATCCATCCCTCCCATTCTTTAAATCAGCTGCGATAAAAGAGATGCCAGTTTGAAATGTCACAGGCATATCTCAAACTGCCAGAACATTAACCTGGTCCACCTCAGGTGCCTTCCCTGCTTCTTGAAAGGCTGGAGAGGGGAGAAAGAAGGGGAGTTGGTGGGGAAAACATGCACAAGGTGGTCTGAACAACCATTGATTAAGAGCCCTCAAGGTTTTCAGAGAGCAGGCAGATAAACAGACGAGGGAGAGAGAAAGAGAGAGAGTTTAGATGATAGAAAGTGGCAAAAAAAAGGAGGGAGCTACTGTACTAGCTAATGCCATGATTTTATGATATAAAAAATGAGACCAAGCCAAATCATTAAAAAAAATAATAATTTCGGATGGGGAAGTAAAAATAAACATCTGAGATAATGCTGTTGCACAAATGTGCATACCGTCTTATTACTGAAGATGTGACATTCAAACTCATCTTAAATGGGAGTCAGCACACATCCGTCACTATTTAAAGTGTCTATGATTAACCCCAGATGACGTTAAAGTGTTCCGGTATGCTTTTTCTGACATTTTTGTTCTCACATCTTACAGTACAGGCCCTGCTACGAAGACAGCTTCCACAGCATCAGAGGGATCTAGCTGTTCGGACGTAGCAGTCACTACAAGGGTACAAAAGAATTTCCGATGTAGTAAATGTACCATGGAACACAGTGAAGACAGTCATCCTCAAGTGGAGAAAATATGGCACAACAGTGACATTACCAAGAACTGGATATGTTAACTAAATTGAAGATGAGAAGAAATAAATAGCTAGTGAGTAGAGGTCTGACGTAAGGCTGAGCCAGATTCTGAATAGTAATGGCAGTGAGCATCGATGTGGAAAGGGGTGGTGGGGGGATACCAGACCTGACAGTAGATATGAGCTACATCTCAGTGAGGGCAATTTGGTTGATAATAGGCTGATAAAGCAGCCCCTTGCGCTCAACGCCTTTCATAAAATCTTTCATTGTTACTCTCATCTCCCCCACCCCATCTGCATTTCTTTTTATTTTCTCTTCATTTTCACCTGTCATTTTCACCAGAATGGCCATTTCATGTGCTGTTAGCTGCACAATAGATCAGTCTCGTGATGCATTTTGGAATAGGAAGGAAGTCCAGGGTGGATAATGGGTGCAGCTACATCTCCGTTATAACAATATCAGAGTCAATGAGTGCCCTTTGAATGCTATTAGTTGATATAACTCTTGAAAGGAACAGCATTGTAACTAGGTAAAGGCTGCAAATGGCGGGCAGGGGGGTGCATTTTTCCGCTATCTATGTTCACCGTCTTCAGCCTCCTATAAACATTTGTGTTTCCAAAGCCTCTCTCCAATAACATAACCATAACTCACCAGAACTGGAGGTCTTCTTTTGCATCAGAAGGGTAATTTCACTTACTATGCGTAAACTCTCAGGCAATGACGAATGAGTTGCCCTACATAGGCTTCCCCTGACTGACACCAACCACTACTTGCTGTTCCTTATTAGCATTAACAGGTGGGGAGGAAAAAAAAAGTAAAAATTAAATTTAAAAAAAAGGTTGCATATGTGATACGCTTTATACTCACTGGTCAAAATGTTAGATGAACCTACATGATATCAACAGCTCCGTACAACGATAACAATGATGATGATGATGATGGAATGCTCTATTGTCTAACATCAGCCAGACGGACAGAGTGAGAGAAGGGATAACATGGCTGGACTATCTCAAACAAAATGAGGGGAGGATTTAATATGTACGTTGAAAAACATCTGGCATATGAATAAGCTTTTTGCTATCTGAACACCCTTTGCCTCTCCATGCATCTAATCCACAGTATGAATAAATATTCCTCAAGGTGAAAATGTCATTCCTTTATTCCATCATATTATTACAGTATGTACTGGTATATACTGTATCTTACAAAGGAAAAAATGATGGACCCTGGAGAGGGCATTCTCAGAGCAGAACCTGTGTAACAGGGGCAGGATCTTATATTAGAATGTTTTATAGAAGCATGAGCCATGCCTAGCAGATATAATCAGAAAGCCTCTGTTTGTCTCATGGAATCAGTTCAATACATAAACGTGTACAGCTCACCATGACCATGACAGTATGACATACTGTAAAGGGTTTTCAACCACAAAGCTGCCCACCTATATGCAAACGTGGACATTTGTCACTCACGCATGCGTACATCAGACAGGCATCAAATTACAGCTTGGAAATGATGTGGCTGCTGCACTGGATTAATAATAAGGACAGTATCCCTGTCATTGCCATAGCAACACCAATTCACCTGCTGGTCTAAAATTTTACATGGAACAGCCTGGATGCTTTTGATGTTGGGTTAGCAATATCATTGATGAAGTGTGTCTTGCGCCACTCTTCAGTTAGCTGACAATCGTACCAAAAAGAAGTCTACACTCCCCTCTAATAGCATTGGAACAGCGAGGCTAATTATTTTGTTGAGATGTTTTCGAGGCTTTAACCACAGGGTTCCTCCTTTCAGCCATCATATTAGTAGGTAAAATGTTTTCAACTCTATAGGGTTTAAGTCTAGCGATTGTAGTGGCCAGTCTAAAATAGTTTTTTTTTTGGCAGGGTGTTTTGGGGGTCATTAGCTTGGTCTATGCAATTTGGTTACATCGATTTTTTTGGGAATCGGCATACAAAATGTTTCTGGAGACGTCTGCATTCTGAGCATTACGTCAATGGAGATTAATGAGGTTGAATGTTTGGGATCATGACGGCCCCAATGCAAACCACAAACTAGGAGTTTTTCCCTTCAGATGATCAATCGACACGTCTACAGAGAGATACAACAGCATTTGCTTCGTTCAGTGCAAGAAGAGAGGCGAGCGTCGTGCCATGAGGACAACTCATAGCTGCTTCACCATGACAAAGTGACCGCATACAAAGCCCTGAGAATCTGACAGTTCCCGGCCGAGAAGAACATCGCCATGTTGGAGCAAACTCCCCACTCACCCGACCTGGCTCTGTGTGCTTTGTTTTCTTCTTTCGATAGATGGATGGGTGTATGACACAACTGACACAACTCTGATGTTTTTCTCCCATGTGGCCCAATTGGGATATGGCTGAGGGGGAAAAAATGCATGTGATTGGATTTCCTCAGCTCAGAATCAGGCAGTGGCAACAAAAAAAGTTAATTATGAATCAAAAGTCCTGCAGTAGTCCTGGAGAAAAATATTCTTTCATTATAATTGTTGCAAAACTACTTGGGATTACAGTACAGAGCAACCAGAGACCCGCCTTTGCAGTTTTGCAGGGCAAGTTGGATGAAGCTACCTCGCCATATGTATTGTAAATAAGTGCTTCTCTTCCTTTATAGCTTTCTCTTCCTGTCTCCTTGGCACAGCACTCCTCTCTCAGTGGAGGTGTGCGCCCATCCAGCTGGTGTGTGTCATGCTCTCCTGCTTGGTACTCCTCATTAATGGCTACAGTGGCCAGGAGAGCAGCTGGACACACACACACACACACAAATATTCATTCCCCTTATTACCATATTGCTTGTCTCTCAGAAAGAACGGGGACAGGTGGAAAAGGAGGGGTTGGGTTGCTGTTGTTTCACCCCAGAGCACCATCCAAGCGCCTTGGAATAGCTTTCACGCTGATGACCAATGGCAGCTTTCCATTTTCAGCAAACCAGAAAATGCCACAGGGGTAAAGGTTTGAGCCTGAATTCACAATTGCTGGATTTTTGCCTTAAGTGCCTGTAAACAATACAGAGTCAACAGGCTTGTAAACAAATGCATTGTTGCAAGGGTCCTGCTAGCTGGAAAACTCACGACGGGTTGTTTAATTAACTACAGAAACAATGCAACAAGCAATAAGCCATGTTTCCACCAAGCACTATACATTCCAGATTCAGTTTAGTGCCCCAGTTTCCATTGCCTGACAGTACCATTTGGGTACCAACCAAAGTTTCACAAAACCTATATAGTGGTACCAGACATGGAAGGCCACTGATTGGCCAATAGAGAATCATCATTTTGTGGCAACCAAAATTTTTTTTCTCTTTTTAAAAGTGGATTATGAGAGCAACCTAATATTAACCCAAGAGCAATTCAACTTTTTTTTTTACTTCAGGAAAATATTGGCAAAGCAGCACTTTACTGTCTGTAAATAAACATTCTCGAACTGCGTTTACAAGTTCCATGGTTTATTAAGTCTAAATTGCAGCATAAATCTTACTGCAGTGATTGTGAAAACCAGCAGTTTTTAGGCAATGTTTTCTCTGCTGGCTCACTTTCTTTCAGGGGTAGCAAGTGTTCTGCAACTGGGAAAAGGAAGTGCCGTAATGGCGCCATTTAGCTAATGCTGTCTAAGGCAGCAGTTTCAGGGCCATTGAGATTTCATGCAGCAACAGCTGCGTCAGTGAACAATATCTTCTTTAATCTGTGCCTACATTGTGAAAGTATTCATCAGTGCTAGTACTTGAGCACTACTCATTTCATATAAATATATATATATATACTGTTACCATGGATATCATCAATGTAATGAATCATATTTACAAAATCCCCTTATCCTGGTAATTCAAAACCTGCTATACTTTTAAGGCATACCTCCCGAGATTAAAAAAAAATCGTATTCAAGAGAGAAAGAAGATTATAAAACAGCCAGCCAAATATCGTGTTATTTGTGAAGTTGTTTGTGATGTTGACGTGAAAAAATGCCTCGCCACGTCCCGTCTGGACACAAGACAGATGAAATGTGTCAATGTGTCAATTATCAGGTTAACACATTTGTGTGTGAGTGTGTTAATATCAAAATGTTATTGCTTACTGGAAAAAAAAAACAGATATAATGTTTGGAAGCACTGAATTCAGAAAATAGGTGCTGAAAAAATGTAGGATTTATATCCAGCAAGTAAATGAAAAAATGTTATTTGGCTTAGCTTCCAAATATTTTTTACTTACCATTCCTCCAAAATCCTATCTTATTTTTTTCCATATAAAGAGCTATGAATTTTCTCTTCCCTCATCATTCTCTACCAAGATATCTTTTCCCCTCACCACGCTTGACGGACTTTGTTCCCCTTCTTTTTTTTTCAATGTCACCCTTCCTTCTTTTCACCTGGTATTACTTTGTCCAAGTGTATTATTTCTTTGTTCCTCTCCTTCCTCCCTGTTGCTCCCCCTCCCCGTCTTCTTCTTCTTCTTCTTCTTCCACTCGCTCCTCTGTTGTCCCCTCTCCCTGGCTATGTATGAGGTGATGTATGGTCCCTGTCAGCGCTTGAATCAATGGGACGCCGGTTGTTTTAATTTAGCCCGGAAGCCCAGCGGATCCAGATCCTGAGCATCATGGAAGAGCGATGGCATTGGCCTTTCTCTCTCTTTTGGCTCCCTTCCCCCTGTCCTCCCACACCTGCTCGCTGCATTGATCAACGCTTAGCTCCCGCAGGACGAGGCTTTGCGTGTCCCTACGCTCCACCCAGGATTTCGAGACCGAGTGAGCTCACCTGTTGTCGGTAAACACGGTGTGGAGTCACGCCGGTGCCGACCAATGCGCTGCCTCACGGCCTGTCGTGTCGGCAGCTTGAGCCTGAGGACAACAAAGTCAAAGTCAAATACAAACACAGACAAGTTTAAATAATAGGCTGTTGGGGAGTTTACAGGCTGCCACAACACTTTTATTTCATGTTTCTGGAACCATACTGGAGGGGTGAACATCTCTCCCCTAAAATTTATAATCTAATTTGGGGTATTGATGGTGGAACGACTGCTATTGACAAACATTTGTCCAAAAAGTTTGATAAGTTTCTGGCAAACACAGGTATATGACGATCATGTAAAAACATGTTCACGGTTCAAAATCATGGTCATGTTCCTACTCAGGCAAAATCATATTTGGAAATTTTAAAAAATTGCATTAATTAGTATAAAGACGATTTATAGGACCACTTTAAAATAAGCGTACAAAAGCAATAATGCTAATGAAAATCATTTACACAGTTGTGCTCATTCCACGGCAGAATTTGTAACATGTATCATTCTTTAAAGGAAAAAGTGAGTGATGTATTTATCTTTTTTATTTATTTCAAATTCAACTGCAAGGCATTTCAGAATTGCAAAATCATTAAACATAACAAAGCTATGAATAAAAAAAGGTTGTCCACCTTCAATCATCAGTCGTATTTCCCCCCAAAAATGCCAATATTTCACAAATACTACCAAGGTATATAAACTTTTAAATGCAACCACACTTTTTTTGGGGTTGGGGGGAAAACATTAAGTGACTATTTGTGCACCAGAGTAACTCCTAATACAATTCTAGCACAATATCTTTCCAATGATAATATAAATATACAGTGAATACACAATAGATTACTTATTAGATTATTATACTGTACATTACAATGTGTCTGAGGTATGTAGACCTCAGGAAAAATGAATTACAGACATGCCAATTAGAAAATCATGACAGTATTCATTACTTGGCGCTTCATAGTCAAATATTTTGGGCTTCAGCAATGGCAGGCATTAGTGGTGTTTTTTTTCCTCTGTTAAGGAGAAATCGAGAAAATGCTTTTACGTTGCCCGGGTTGAGAACATTATGGAGCCTTTTACGACGCAAATTGAATAAAGTCATTGGAGGATTGGTCTGGTGGCGTCAAGATCGCTCTGTGTATTTTCAATTATTACGCATTAAATGCAGACATGCAAACATCCGAAAGGACACATAAATAATAGATAATGGCCCGATCGATAAAAGTTTGGACGAGCTTCTTTTGAGCCCCGTTCTGAGACTCGTCAGCCGCATTCTTTCTGACAGCTCAACCTCTCCTTCTGTTTTATATCACTTTCTGCCATTTCATCTTTTCCTCTGGATCACTTCCCATCATTATCACAGTTCATCTCTCTGCATGTTCCCCAACAGCAGCCTTGTCTGAAAAGGTGTAATGCAATGCTACACTGTGGGCTAAAGTAATTAACTTGGTCGCTTTGAAACAAGAGGCTGAATGGCAACGAGCGTCTGAGAAAATGAAAGGAACATACGCTGCAAGACTCAGAAATCAGAAAAATGGCTTCCGCCATGATGGCTCTGTAAATGAGCTGCACAATCAAGTGTATTATCAGGTATTATTATGTATATATTTTTAATTCTCATGCCTGGTGTCTAGGTTAGAGTAGTTTTTTTTTTCTTTGAAATCACAGGTTAATGAATTGGGGGAAAAAGCAGGACACTTAGGGTTATCAAAAAAAAAAAGTATTACTCACAATATAATTCAGCTTTTAAATTTTGGTCTGTATTCTTGGCTATTTTTTTTCCTTTTTCAGTATTTTTATGAATGCATTTGCCAGAAGTAAGTCTCATCTTGCGCAGGAATACATTGAAGCCAGAACTGCCACTGTACGAAATACTTATATTATAAAGTGCATACTTTAGTGAGAGTAGAGTTTTTTTTTTTCCAAACTTAATTTACATCAGCTTTGAAGTCATTTCAAAACAGATTACTGCTGACAACATATAGGATATAGCATTTTAGACCGCAACAAGCGCTTGACGATCTTATATTTTCTAAAAGACGATCAAGACTGGAGGGCAAAACAACAGTCACAGCATACACAAAAAAAAAAGTTCTACATGTATGAACTGACTTGGCTCAGAATGTCAGACACCGCAGACATTAGGGATTTGCAACAAGGCTACCAGCTTGTGGGTGTTTCTGTATGATTGATGATATGCTCCATTTGTTGCCTTTCAAAGCAGCTGCTTGATCCATGGTGTGACTCCAGGTGAAAAAAAAAGTGGAGTGGAAAAAGCAGGAAGCATTGAATAACTTTACAGATACTTTTTGTAGAAGATAAGATTTTATATAGGATGCGATAGGGCGGCACAGTGAACGACTGGTTACAGCGTCAGCCTCACAGTTCTGAGGAATCGGGTTCAATCCCCAGCCCCGCCTGTGTGGAGTTTGCATGTTCTCCCCGTGCCTGCGTGGGTTTTCTCCGGGCACTCCGGTTTCCTCCCACATCCCAAAAACATGCATTAATTTGAGACTCTAAATTGCCCGTAGGCGTGACTGTGAGTGCGAATGGTTGTTTGTTTGTATGTGCCCTGCGATTGGCTGGCAACCAGTTCAGGGTCTACCCCGCCTCCATTTGAGACAAATGTTAGATACTGCACCCATTTTTCTTGCTGTAACATGCACACACATGCACACACACAGATTTTACACCCTCCGGATAATATGAAATGTCATGAAACAACACATGCTGTCAGTCACTGCCTCAAAATCGAACTGTACCGTATGAAACAGGAACCCTCTTGTTCGAAAACGGTTCCACCACAGGACACAGTATTGAGAGCCAAGCGATGCCTCCACTGGCAAGCTGCGGGTCTTGAGTAACTCCCTCGATTGTATGTCACCCCCACACCACCCCCCGCAGCTACATCCTTATGTCCTGTTTACTTCCTTGCTTGGAGGCAATGTGGAATTACTGCAGAGGAATGGTTGCGCTTGCTGCTCGGCTCAAAAATAGCATGTGCATGTTTGGCGTAAGTGGGATTGACCCTCAAGTGTGATGATAAAGCAGAGAAAGAAAATATGTTCCGTCTTCCAGCTTTGAAGTTCCCTAACTGGGCAGATTCTTTGCGATTCCTCTCTGACTCTCTGTCTCGTTTGATCTATACCGCAGCCTCAGTGCTTTTCTTTATGCTGCAGGCCCATTGAGGGAAGATTTTAGTTTTCAATTAGAGGAAAACTGGAAGCTGTCTTGCCCCCAATATGTTGTTGTTGGATGAAGCGTACCTCTCCTCAAGCTGTACATTTTTTAATTTTTTTTTTGATGAAGGACACAGCCACCTGCATGCACAGCAGCCTGGGAACCGAAATCCCAGATAAATTCATAACATGTCAGTCGATAGCCTTTCCAGTTTAATCCCTACCGCCAGGAGCATTGGTGCTGAGGATACTTTTCCCCATCTGAGGATCTATCAGGGCTTTAGAACCAGCAGGAACCATCTGCCTTGTTTGCTCTCCATCCTGCTATTGCGGGAGCACTGATTAAAAGTTTCTCGTTTTAAAGTGACTTTCCTTTGTCTCTGCCTCTGCTCGTTCTCTGTTCTTTTCACGCTTGTTCTCAATTTGTTCTTTTCTCTAATTCCGACTCTCGTGCTTGTTCGCTACCACTACGCTTGGCTTCCTTGGGAGTATCCAGTCATAGCCTAAAACACTCGCTTAGCTCAGCTGAAGCCCACACACTGACATTCTCACTCCAGTTAAGAGAGAGAAGGTGTTGCCTACTTTTTAACTTCACATACTTCAGATGCATGCCCATAATACTAACAATGACATCAGTTTATAGCAGGGTTTTCTGTCCTCTTTTCCCCAATTAATCTGCTTGAGAATGATTTAACTGACATTAAGCATCAATATCACCTTGCTGCCAGTGTTCCTTCTCCTTGTCCGTCCATCTCATCCATGACTCCATCTTGGCCTTGTGACCATCCAGACTTCCCTGACCAAAGATATTTCCCCCTTCCCTTCTTTCTGCATGGCTGCTTCACGCTCGGCCTCAGGGTTCTCTTCAATGTAACTGACTGGGTAGCACTCCACATGACAATCCCATTTGCAAGATGTGCCCTTCCCCTAGATGCAAAGAAAAAAGAAAAGGTGGGAAAAAATGCTCTGATAACAAATGAGTCAGACATAAGAATAATGTTTTCATTAAAAAAAAAAAAAAAAGACAGCAATATAAATGTGATATATGGCAAAGAAGGACTAGGAATAGTGCCCCGCAAGTTTGGGGTTTTGATTCTTCAAACTCCTTCAGATGCGCTCTGAGGTTTTAGAGCCTCATAACGTTCACAAGCATTTATAGCTTTGTGACCTTAGGGACAACTTAAGCGTTAATAGGGCACGGGGGGCAGGCGAGATATATACTGCAACATAGTCCATCCTCTGCTTGTAACAACATCATCCACAACCCAGGGCATCAGTTTGGAGCGTATACTGAATGTAAGAAAGAAGAATTAACAAAGGAGCCAGACAATTTTGGTTATATAATGATTTGATAGATCTGTGCAGTGCAATGCAATGTCAAAAAGGTCCTCCATTTTGGTTCAGCAAACCTTTGTGCAGTTGAGTCACCGATGGCCTTGATCTATCAAGCAATTGTAGACTTAGCATCTGGTTTAATTCCATAAAATCACAGGCACCATCTATTGTATCAAGGAGTACTTTGAGCATGTCTGTGTCAAAGTCGTTACAAGAAGAACAAAAATGTCCCTCTCATCTAAATTCGAAGAACTGAACAAACCTTTCTTATTGCTAGGCAGAGCAACCTTGCGTCAGGTGGTCTTCAGATTAAACGCTGTGATTTATGAGAAACAGATTTGAATGTTTTTTCATACAAATACTGAACTGTCAATCGAATGGGTTGTACAACAAATTGTTCAGGGTGTTTTTATTTTTGTAAAGTCTTCTTTTGTTTTTTGGGGGGATTTAGTGTATGAGTCAGCTCCCATTTTTTAACTGTGACACATTTGCATGCAGCATGAGTAAATTTGTTTTGCAAAATCTGACAAAAGTGTTAGTGAAGGACCTGCAACTTAACGAGCAGAAGAGGAAGCAAAAATAATGTATATGTCAGGTTCTTTTGGGCAGCTATTTAAAAAGACAATTTACTTAAATACACATCAACTCATTGTCTTACACGTTGCCTGGCATGTCAAATGCTGACATTTGGCCACATGTACAGTATGTCTTATGTTATTATTTCATAACTATTAGGGACATCTGCTCTCACATTGTCCTGATCTGTGTTTTTGTTGGCTTTGTTTTGATTAGATTTATTTTTGTTTTTGTAATGTCATGTTTTTCCCCACCTGTTCTCGTCAGCCCAGTCCATGTCAACCAATCAGCTCCTTCTAGCCACTCATCTCTTGTCCAGGTGCTCCTCATTGTCTAGTCAGTTTCCTTGTAGTGAGTAACCTGCTTTTCTTCAGTCTGTGTTTGTTCTTTGTCGTCTGTTGTCATACCCCATGTTTTTTGTTTGTTTGTTTGTTTTTGTGGTGAGTGTTTTGTTTCCATGTTACTTTGAATTTAGATTTTTGGACTTAATAAATTTGCTTGCAGTCCATGATCATGTTTGCCTTTTTATTATTATTATTATTATTATTATTTTTAAACTAAATACCTTTTTGAGACTAATGTCCTTCTGCCTTGCTTCCCTGCACTTTAGTTCTCCAAACCAACCCCACAAAATCTCAATCTTTCAATTAATAGTCTCAAACATATATTAGAGAATAGAGGTAATGTTTGTGTTGACCTGATTAAAAACAACTTCAAATAATGGTGCATCTTTCTTTCATTTAAAAGTTGTTTTAAAAGTGTCAGTTTTTCATTCAGCTCCTGGAATGCTTTGCGAAAGACCCATTTCAATGGGAAAAAAAACAACATACATCATGTAAAGCTGAATTGTGCTCAATAGGTTGATTGTTTTCAGATTATTCTGCAGGGGCAGGCTATTAAATCCACAAATGAAAATGACAAACATGCCCCCTGGTTAAAGTAAATGGTTATCGACCATCAAATTGGCCAAAACTTTGCATACGTTCGCAGATGTCTTTATGTCTCCAAAGTGTTCTGTAAATTGACTGTCTGTTGTACTAGAGCGGCTCCAACTACCGGAGACAAATTCCTTGTGTGTTTTGGACATACTTGGCAAATAAAGATGATTCTGATTCTGATTCTGATTCTGAGATAGCTAAACTCCCAGCACTGCATGACAATGACACACTAGGGAGGGAAGGATCGTTTTTGTCCTGATTTCTCATATTTCTTTTTCATGCATATTCATGAAATGTGTCCAATGCATTTAACCCAATCACACGAGGGAACACATCAAGCACACACTGGAGCCTGGGCGGTTTATAGTACACTTGCTCATGGGCACGCTTCACATTATTTCATTTGTTCAGAGAAACACATTGCACTGTATTGCGATCTAAAACTATTTTCCCAGTTGATGTGTTTGATGAGTAAGGATGCTTGAAAGGAAGACGGGAAAAGGAGATGAAGCAATCTATTCCTGTCCTGCCATTGGCTGCCTTGACTTGGCGCACAGAGCTTCTTTGAGTGGGATGAAATAATATTTCAATTCCCTCAGGAGTGAAATGGGGTCCCTGAACACATCCTCCTTTTTATCCATGGCCACACTTCAAGGCTTTTGGCGGCCTCAGTGAGAAGAGAAAAATATGACATGGTGATGAGGTGAGATTGATATCCACCATATGGCTCCAGTATGTTCTTGGTGAGAGTATCTCTACAGTGTATTAGCTTTGTTCAAAGGATAGAAAACAAGCATGATCAATCATGTGCTCATATCGTTTTATGTTCAAGAATAACGACTATTTACCAGCAGCGATTTAGCCTTCAAAATATTCATAGAACATAGAACTTCCCTCAGAGACAATAACCTATCTTTCTACATACTATACTTTTTAAATAGTATTGTTTGGGATTAGGACGTACATCCTCCTCAGCTATCTTATGGGTAATATTTGCCTTGAGCTACATTAAACCTAACTTAAACTTTTCAACAAAAAAAAGACAGGTATTGATTTTTGTGTAAGCAATTGCCAGGGAAGCCACAGTCAACACGTTAAAAGACAGTTAGCATTTTAGACCTGCTTGGCTGTTTTATTACTACACGCATACATGTGGGTGGTATCTTCACCTTCTTGACACTGTCAGTGTTATCTTCTACATGCTTCCCTCTTACAAAATACCCTGAAGGTTCGAAGCCACCTGTGCATCCTTGGTCCTGTCTTCTTTATTTAGTTCTCTTAAGGCTTCTCTGGTAAGACATTAGAAGGCTAAATATCTGTAAAGGATCGAGCAAGTCCTGGGCATTTCTGGGTCGCTTGGCATGTACAACCCCAATTCCAATGAAGTTGGGACGTTGTGTTAAACATAAATAAAAACAGAATCGAATGATTTGCAAATCATGTTTAACCTAAATTTAATTGACTACACTACAAAGACAAGATATTTAATGCTCAAACTGATCAACTTTATTGTTTTTAGCAAATAATCCTGTACTTAGAATTTTATGGCTGCAACACGTTCCCAAAAAGTTGGGACAGGTGGCAAAAAAGACTGAGAAAGTTGAGGAACGCTCATCAAACACCTGTTTGGAACATCCCACAGGTGAACAGGCTAATTGGGAACAGGTGGGTGCCATAATTGGGTAGAAAAGGAGCGTCCCTGAATTGTCATTCACAAGCAAAGATGGGACGAGGTTTACCTCTTTGTGAACAAGTGCGTGAGAAAATAGTCGAACAGTTTAAGGACAATGTTCCTCAATGTACAATTGGAAGGAATTTAGGGATTTCATCATCTACGGTCCATAATATCATCAAAAGGTTCAGAGAATCTGGAGAAATCACTGCATGTAAGCGACAAGGCCGAAAACCAACATTGAATGCCCGTGACCTTTGATCCGTCAGGCGGCACTGCATTAAAAACCAACATCAATGTGTAAAGAATATCACCACATGGGCTCAGGAACACTTCAGAAAACCAATGTCAGTAAATGCAGGTGGGCGCTACATCCGTAAGTGAAACTCTACTATGCAAAGCAAAAGCCATTTATCAACAACACCCAGAAACGCCGCCGGCTTCTCTGGGCCCGAGCTCATCTAAGATGGACTGATGCAAAGTGGAAAAGTGTTCTGTGGTCCGACGAGTCCACATTTCAAATTGTTTTTTGGAAATTGTGGACGTCGTTTCCTCCGGGCCAAAGAGGAAAAGAACCATCCGGACTGTTATGGACGCAAAGTTCAAAAGCCAGCATCTGTGATGGTATGGGGCTGTGTTAGTGCCAATGGCGTGGGTAACTTACATATCTGTGAAGGCACCATTAATGCTGAAAGGTATATACAGGTTTTGGAGAAACATATACTGCCATCCAAGCAACGTCTTTTTAATGGACGCCCCTGCTTATTTCAGCAAGACAATGCCAAACCACATTCTGCACGTGTTACAACAGCGTGGCTTTGTAGTAAAAGAGTGCGGGTAATAGACTGGCCTGCCTCCAGTCCAGACCTGTCTCCCATTGAAAATGTGTGGCGCATTATGAAGCGTAAAATACGACAATGGAGACCCCAGACTGTTGAACAGCTGAAGCAAGAATGGGAAAGAATTCCACCTACAAAGCTTCAACAATTAGTGTCCTCAGTTCCCAAACGTTTATTGAATGTTGTTAAAAGAAAAGGTGATGTAACACAGTGGTAAACATGACCCTGTCCCAGCTTTTTTGCAACGTTTTGCAGCCATAAAATTCTAAGTTAATTATTATTTGCTAAAAACAATAAAGTTTATCAGTTTGAACATTAAATGTCGTCTTTGTTGTGTATTCAATTAAATATAGGTTGAACATGATTTGCAAATCATTGTATTCTGTTTTTATTTCATACAACGACCCAACTTCATTGGAATTGGCGTTCTAAGAGATCTTGTCGTGGATTACATTTGACTAAGCCTACCACTAAATTATGCCAATATTTCGAGAAACCCCTTGGCAGTTTGGAGAGGCAATTCATCCCGATAGAAAGTAGGTTGCTATGATATGTGAAGAGCGCTTTGTTGAGGGAGCTTGGTGGAGCCAAAAGAAGCAGCAATGAAGCCTTTACCTCATTTTGGACCGTTAAAGTGTCAAATACCAAATGGGTGTTATCCTCTTTATTTGATACGTACTGAGACATTTAGCGGATTAGTTCGGCCACAGTTTGGATGAGGGGCAGCTAATGCATTTAATGTGGACAGACATCTAAAGCTACTGTGGGAACTCGTCCTCTGAGGACCAGTCTGGCTCTTCAGTCGGAGCTGAATAAAACTTGGTTTGAAAGAGAAATATTGGCAGCTAAAAACTCGGGAATCGAGAGCAGAATGAATTAGGATAGATGGATGTGATGTTCAGATGACAGTTTTACATTGTTACATTGTATTATAACCTCAAGAGATCTCCTAATATGTATTTTGCTCCATTCCATGCGTCCTTTTGGAGCAGCATGGTACCACAGCCTGCAGTTTATCGGACCAATGTGCCCGTCACGTGGCTAAAAAGACATTACTATATCCTGGTGTCAAAGTGAGAAATGTCATTTCCCTCACACTCCCCCAAGATATCTCATCAAGTCAAATTGCTCAATGTTCCTGAGGTTGTTTTGTTTGTTTTTCCCCTTTTACTTTTTGTATTTTCTTTGCTTGTCAATCACAGCAATTGTCATTTTCTGTCATTTCTCATGATGACAAAAATGCTGTAAACAAAACTCAATATATGTTTTACATTTAAAAAAAATCATTTTCAACATATTGTCACTGTCGAGTGGAATTTGTACTTCTTTTCAGGTGATTAAAAAAAAAGTTCAAGTTGGTATTATACCTTATATAGCTGACATATACAGTTGTGCACCAACATCAACACACTACCCCAAAATCATGTTCAATCGGCAATTTAATATTACGCTAAAAAAAATTGCTAATTTATTTCGCTGTCATTGATTAAAATGGTAAGCCATGTCACCGACACGTCCGCCAGCGCACACATCCGAGTCTGTGCTCACACGCCCCCACCAGATAAAGAATCTTTCATACTTCACAAAAGAAAACGACTGTGTTTAAGTCATTTTTCTCTTAAGGTAGCGACATGACTGATAATAAATACACGATTAAAAAAAACCCAAAAAAAAACACTGCGCTGCCTAAGCAGTATAACAGGCGGAAATTAATTTGCACGCACTTACCTTTGTAGCTGACCAGAACCTTCTGCACCAAAGCATTACAGTGATCCATTTTTTAAAACAAAACAGACATGCTCAAATGTATCTAATCTATTTTCAGTTGTTAGTGTAAAAAAAAAAAAAATCCAGACTTTCAGTCTTGAGGGGACATAATGTCACACAGCTCCCCCAGAGCAGTTTTACAATCCTTCTCAGACAGATGAATATTCTAGAGTCAATAGATTTGTTCTCAAGCTATTTTCAACATTTTACATTGGTTAAAAAATGCACACAAAAAAACAACAACGTGGAGACAGACCAAAAGTATTGACTTGTGCAAAAATGTGAAATTGGCCATATTTGGATATGGCAGCTTTCTGCCCAACAGCGATGATATTATAAAAGGCGACCTCTGTTTTTCTTGTAAAAATGTGTAAAAAAAAAAAAAAAAAGATATCCAATTTTATCCTAATAGATTGTGCATTGTGTGTGTACACATTCGTAACACTGAGCACCACAGGTTGTCTGTTTGTTCCAAAAGTTGTAGCCAAAAAGCACACACAGCCAAATAAGTTATATGAATTTAAGTTCTGCAAGAGAGGACTTCATTTTTCAACTCTCGCCACTTGAATTTATAATTGTAGTCCTGTCTTTGCTCGGATTACAAAGACCAACCAGACATGATGGAGCTTCTTAATTATCGTCGGCCTACACACATCTTCCCTCTACTCATCCGTCCACTTTTCCCTTTGTCTGCCTCAGTTATATGTCAACACATTTTCTCCTTAGGCTACCAGTGACACACAACTACCAACCTAATCACCCACAGTCCTCCGGGGGGGAAAAACAACAACCAAGAGGCACTCTAATCACTGTGACTGTTACAGCTAGATGTGAAGAGCCCTTCCTTGCTTTGACTCTGTCACCATGTATTTCGTCCTTGGGGCTGGCCTCGCTCTTTTGTTCCCTCCTCTGACCTCTGTTGCATCCCTTGAGAAAGTTCCAGTTGGTGGCCTCTCTCCAGGGTGACTGATGGCAGCACTGTAGGCGGACTCGTCCACCCTTAATTACACACAAGCCCCTCGCAGAGCAAAATGTGGCGCAACTGACGCATGCGCAGTCTTCATCGCTAATTCCATTGGTCATTGACTGTTTTATTAATTAAAGCCACCCCCCACACACACACATTACATAATAAAGGCAGTTTGGATGGATTCCATTTGAAATAATATTGTTATTAGCCTAAGAACCACTTATGCATTATTATTATTATTATTATTATTTTAAATAATCACCTGCTGTTGACATTTACAGCTTTGGGTATCGCAAAGCGAGAATACGTCAATCGCTGTCCCTCCCCACTCCGCAGACTCATTACCCTCACATTCTAAAACAGACCAGCAGATCCTCTGATTGGTTCCAGTTAAGCTTCAGTGCTTCTTGGAAACAGAGTTTGTCGTGCCGAACACGGAGAATTGTGAGTACGCTGCGCATCATCCACAGATGACCTTGAAGCAGCGTACACTCACATATTAAAACACTCAGATCACTTAACAAGTCACTAATGTAAATCAATATTGTGGAACATTTAGATAACTGCTTTGCACAAAATATATTTAAGTTGTCATGCAGGCAGGTTGCAGATCAAATATGGAAGAAGACTGTATGGAGAATAAAGAAGCCTGTGAACTGTGTTTCTTTGTAGGTTTTCATACGCGATAGGCTTTCACCGTATCATCCAATATCTTTTCTTTTTTTATTCTTCTTTTTTTATTTCTTTTATCTTTTATTTGTTTTCTTTCACAAACAAAGCAGATGTTGTGAGGGAATCTTTAGAAGAAACTTTGCAATGACAATGATTGTGATAATACATCCAGTCTCACACTGGGTCTCACTCTGACAGTATTTGTATTCCAATTTTAACGTGCTTTCTCACTGCACATCACATGTTGGAAGTTGTCATGGGAACAAGTATCATAGAAAGTTTGTCCTGTTTTTTTAATAGAAGCAAATTGATTTTTTTTTTTTTTTTTTTTTTCCAATGCGAAGGCTGATCCTGTTTCATCTGCTTGGATGTTCTCTTCTGTGTGGTTCCATGCATCTGAAAGAAATCTGTTCAGACACCAAACCTGGGTGGCGGACCTCAGAGAAGGTCAGAGGAATGTCACCTTAAGCATTGTCGACGTGGGGCCAAACGTCTCGTGTTCCTCCGAGAGGACGCGAGTGGAAGAGTTGCCTATCGGCTGCTCGGCTTAAAAGGTTAAAGGAGCTGCACTCAAGTCTCAACC
This sequence comes from Phyllopteryx taeniolatus, assembly GCF_024500385.1. Taxonomy (NCBI): domain Eukaryota; kingdom Metazoa; phylum Chordata; class Actinopteri; order Syngnathiformes; family Syngnathidae; genus Phyllopteryx; species Phyllopteryx taeniolatus. The sequence continues at coordinate 5,379,307 of NC_084522.1, read as the reverse complement.
ATCTGTGCTGCACTACGACCACATTAGGGATTCTTTTAAACAGATGGTTTGAGGGCTGCATTGGAAAAATGTCAGGACAAAATCTCAATCCCTGTAATAACTGTTCTGAGCCCACTATTCTTAATCTGCATTCACTAAAAACCTGTGAATTTTTTAAAACTCCCCACCACCCCCGCTTTGTTTCCTCACTTAAGTATCCCTCATCATTCCCACCACACGCAGAAATTAATGGAAGCTGCTTTGTAAAACGACAGATAAGTAATTGAGCCATATATTGAATCCATCCTGCACTTTGACACTCTGTCTGGCCGTGTGTGTTGGACTGATGTGCGAGTGTAGCAACAGCAGGAAACAAGTCTTCTTATATCGACCGACGTATGACTGCTGAATGTCAAGCAGGGACTTTCAGCTCACCTATCGGTCCCTCTGTCCCGCTTCACCTTGTAGCCTTATAACCTATGCAACTTCCTCCAATTGCAAGCACATTACAGAAGTCTGCGCGCGATCACATGAGCAGATGTGGAGAGGAAATTGCAAGTATCTGGCTTCGCAGCTCACATTAAGATTTCATACCTTGTTTATGGCATCATGCAGAGTGGAAGGAAGAGAAAGCAGCAACAAAGGAAGGCATGTTGCAGGAAGGAATCTATGCTTAGCTGGGAAGAAAAAAACAAAACAAAAAAACAACTAGAATGGCATTCAGAACTTCTCACACCTGCGAAGATCAAATGTGGATCAATAGCAAATTATGCACCTCCCCTGTAATGAATGGGTCTGATTTTTCCCTCAAAAGCGCAGTCAAACAAGCTCTTCAAGAAGATTCCATTTCTCTTTTTAGTTTTCATCTTAAAAGGGTAACAAAATAACAAACCCGTACACGCTTACCTTTAATGAGTAAATGTAATGAGTTCTTCCTTAAAGGCCCTGTAAAGTGAATCTAGACATTTGTTTCTAAATACATTATACTTGTTTAATGATACAATTATATGTGCAAAGACTGAGAGCAATGTAGTCCTGAATTTTGGAGATACTGTAGAGCATTAAACTGTTTTTCACCATTGAAGTTTCTCAGATTTTCTTTTTTTTTTTGGGACATGGATAAAATGGTGCACTTTGGCATTGGGCACGAGGTCCAGGTTTTCCAGGTCGTGGCAGTGGTATTTGATTGAGAGAGGACAGATTTTGATTTGATTTCTTTTTTTTTTTTTTTTTTAATCATTCAAATTTGGCAGGGTTGTTAACAACACTATTCTTTGTGGTGAGACATAAATGACATTTATTTTCCCTTTACAGGGAATTTCATTCAACGAATCAACTCTTAACTATGTGTCCATCTTATCCCTAGTAGGCCTAATGGTCAGAATCATATTGTTAAGTACTGTGGTATGTCCGCTGATTCATATTTTTTAACGTTATTAATAGAAAGTTTATGAGATTGAGACCATAAACACAGACCATACATACATTTGGTCAAAATATATTCATCAGATAAAGTTTTTACGTCTAATAAGAGGGTGATGCGAAATATCATAATCCTTCTTGTCATTAGCTCAGTGAGCAAGTTCATATTAATGCACAGTATAGTATGTGTCCTAAATCATTTGTTTTTATCGGTGAGAGTTCCACATGGACTGATTCTCACAGGAAATTAAATAAAGAAAAATAATGAAAAGCAGAAAAAACATGGGGGAAAAAAAATGCTAATTCCTCTCAAACAAACCAAACAACACATTTGTTTCAATCATAGTTAGTTTTTTCATTAAAAGTTTCAAACCATACGGGAGGACATTTATTTAATTAAGCCATAGAAAATACACAAAATGTGAAATGCTATGTTAACACAAAGATGTGTGCGGGGTGTCAAGATGGGACTTTTGACCTGGAACCTGAATAAGAGGATGGCACATATTTGTGAGCAGCTTATTTCATGCCCCCACCCCCAACCTATCCAAATGAAAGACCAAAAAAAAAAGACACAAGAGAAACATAAGAAAATAAAAGAGAAAATACTGCGAACTATAATGTTTGTATCATCGATTAGAGGGGCAGAGGAATTAAATGAAAGCAAGAGTGGTTGGGGGTCATGACGTGTGGGGGTGGGGTCAAACTGTGTGAGATTTCCCTCCTCCCCTCGCTATAAAAAGAGCTGAACGGTGCAGAAAGTCTTCATTTCATTTCTCCCCACAGAAAATCAAGTAACTGTTTTATTATTTTTTTGTTGTTGTTGCTGTCCGCAATAAACATTTTCTCTGAAATACACTTTCATAGTTTCTTCGTTCACTTAAAAATGGTCTTCAGTCACAGAAGTGTCAAGTTTCTGTTCTATCTTTTGAGTAGTCTCTGTGAAAATATAGATTAGAACAGTCTTTTCTTCATGTCTGTCCACTGCAGCAGTAAACAAAGTGAGCCCGGAATCCAACAGAGCATGTTGCAGGAGATGTGTGTGTGTGTGTGTGTGTGTGTGTGTGTGTGTATTTTCAAGTGTGTTTTGAAGTTAATCTCTTCTGGAGTTCAGTGTCTTGATGTGTGCGTGGACATGGGAGTGCGATCACACTTCAGTCTGGAAGTCACCCTCAGATGACTCCGGAGTATTTGCAGAAGACGAGTCCCAGTTCTTATTGTGAAGCTCCATGCGGTCTTTCTGCTCCCCTGGCATGATGGTCAGCTCAGGGGTCATGTTCTTAAAACTGTCCCACGAGCTTCTGTCCTCCGGGGTTGACTTGTCCTGACGGGGGTGGGACAGAAAGAAAAACAAACAGAGCCATGTAAGGTAACATTACAAATAAAAAGAAGCAGATTAATATGTATAATCTCTGGCTAGGGAATCTTGTCTGACAGAAGCCGCTTCTTGTTTTCATTGCAATTTAGAGCACTTTTATCTGCATTGTTTCGAGCAGTGACAATGTTCAAAAGTAGTCTTGACAAGGAGGGAACAGAAGCATTTAGTTGCTCAAACACTTTTTTTTTTGTACAAACCATCTGTTTAGTCACATTCATTTGGAAGATAAAATGAAGCGGGCAGCTGTCCAGCTGCCTTTGAGACTGAAGAACCCCAAAATCCCAATTACGTGCGCTCACAAATAGTTTTTGTAATGCAAATACAACCATGGCCTGAATTTGTAAATACAAACTTTATTATTATACACTGTGAATAATCTAAACATCTTTTATTCTGAAATTATGGAAAAGAGTATTAGAACTAAATTTGAGACTACATCTTACTGCCACCATTATAGGGTGGGCCTATCCTTAATGAAGTAATGAAAATATTTGCATAACGCCTACAGAATACGAGGGCGAACGGACTCACACCGTATTGTGGACATCTCTTGGAAAACATTCGTAACATGCGTGTAGATAAAAGCGCTACTATATAAGTGCACTCTATTGACCATTTGGATCAATATGATCAACCCACTATTACATTAAGTTTTTATTTCCATTTGTTGGTTACAGGACTAAGCAAAATCTGCAGGTTGTGAACCAAGAATTTTTCTGAATTGGTGGAGGTCAACACTGAATTTTCCTGAAGTTGTCAAAAGATGATTTATCTAGTTCAAGCTTGCCCCTAGCAACTCTTGTGGCCAGGTATGGTATTAATTCAAATTTGGCAGACTATGCTGACTGACTGCGCAAACAAACAACCGATCTTATGTACGCTTCAATAAGATGTACTAAAATGTTCTCAATCTGCAATCAAATGTAGTTTGTACACGTTACCAGGATACACAGTGAGCATATCTACCATATTCCTAAAAGCTGATTGAGCTCAAAAATCCTAAACAGCGTGATGGAGAAGTGTTGTTAACATACATCATCCCTATCTTTACACCATCAACCTATTGTCATGTATTTACCGATTGAGCAGATAACCTGCTTTGCCTCCCACTCAAACCAATCAGTTCCACTTCGCATGGACTAATCACGGCATGAAAGCCTCCAGGCTGTAGGTCGGTGATCTCTACATGTGGTCCTCAGATGTGCCCCCCACACATGTAAAATGCATGCTGGGGGATTAACTATAGGCAGAATTAAAGGTAACATTATGCGCCAGATAAGGGACATTATTCAAATGTCACTGTTGTGCTTGCAAAGATAATTATTCGCAGATTCGTGCCGCAGAGACTTGGGGGACTAGTTGCTGAGATGCTTTTTGCTGGAACTTTAATAACCAAATGAGATGGACCACACAACGGAATAGATTTGGGGCTGTATTTACATGTAGACAACTCGAAAAATTAGAAGATGTTAGGATTTCCTGGTTATCATGCAAAGTCATTTATAGAGCATATCTGAGAATAAATAGTGAGACTGCAGCATTGTCCTTAGACTTCCCAAAACTACCTTTCACCCGACCACTTGTGCAGGTACATCCTGTCACCAGAGACTCACAAAATACAACTCATAGATCTGCAGTCACACAGAATCCCCCTTTCCTCCCCCTCAACCCAAGCCGGTAGTACGATGATCATCGCCAGAGCTCTAGGGGCCAATATCCGTCTGATTATCATTCTTGCTGCGTCACATTCTGACAGTTGGCAAAATGAATACAAAAGGCATAATCTGGGAGCCAATTTGCATGCTAACTGCTGGCGAAGGAGCATTTTGTAATGCAGGAGTGTGCGTAATGCAGCAGTTAAGCCTCAACACTATCCCCGGGAGAGCGGGCTAACACGATTGTGTTGCTTCTGCATGTCTATCCATTGCCTGTCGCCATCTACGCTGGGCCTCTCTTCCTCCATGCCCAAAAGCGCCAGCTCATCCCATTTTTGTCCCCCTCCCCCGCCCATCTACATCTCTGCCAGAAACCCCTCTACTTACACTGGATGAGTTCTTTTCACCTCCAGCAGATGAAATGCTCCATCGCTTTCCCCTCTGTGGCGATGAATAGGGAGGAGGCATGCAAGGAGAGGCGACCAGAGAGAGAGAGAGAGAGAGAGAGAGAGAGAGAGAGAGAGGAAAAACAAGGTAGAAAGAGAAAAGGAGGAAATTAAAAAGTCACTGACAACTCTGCCATTAAATAAACATTGTTCTTGCCACTGGCAGGTGAACAGGTGGCTGTTGCTTAGTGTTAAGATCTTATTGCTTCTCTCTTACTCTTTCTTTCTCTCTCACTCTGCCCATCGCTTAACTGCCCTCATCAGTGTCCCAATGATAAATGCCTGACGACATGCATAGAAATGGTCAAGGACCTAATGCACCATCTTGGACTCGTTATACACATTTAAAATGCCGTGAAAAAGACAAGACGGCATGAACTGGAAAAAAATTGCATTAGTTTAGAGAACCCATCCACCTTCGGTGAATCTTGAGGCAAAAACGTTTATTTTATTATTTTTTTGCAATATACGTTTTGTCAACATTGTCTTTATGAATTCTCTGCGCAACAGGTACGACAAATATTTAAGCAAATGCAGGATGTGGGTAACTGAGAGGTTGGAAAATGTAGTGCTGTGTCAAATTAGACCTAGGCTGTGGTCTATACTAAACTAGTGCCAATATAGTTTTGCTAAAATCTTAACAAGCGGATAAGCTTTTAATCACTGCCACCATGGATATATGACTTCTGAAGCCATCAATGGCAGTGAATATTTTAACAATTATGCTTTTTACCCAGAAATGATACTAAAGGAGAGCATATGATTCATGCTTAAAAAAAAGTGAAAGACTGCCTGGTCGTCCTTGGACATGTTGTAGAGCAGATACATGTAAGACATGACTAACTCAGGTTATCTTGACACAAAATTGCCTTTAAACGATTATACTACAATCAGAGGGTTTAGAAGACGCCATAATCTGAGTGCTTCCTTCACATGTATTACTGCTACAGTATATGCATAATTTTCTTCAGGATTAAATGTATTAACCTAAAACATGCTGTACATTAGTTGCTGTATATCTGCATCAGAAAATAAGGATTTTAAATAATCTGCTGTAGCATATATTATTGTGGGTTTGTCTGGGAAACAGCAATGCTTATCAACTTGACCATACAACAAATAGGAAACACGTGTTTGTTGAGCTAATTGATTTTTATTTTTGTGTGTTTGAAGCATTTTTAGTCAAGTCAAAGACTAAATAGATTTTCAATAAAAGCTGTAAGGGAGTATTGACTGGAAATTTTGTAAGTACTAAAAAACGTCCTTTAAAATTTGTTTAAAAAGTAAGTCATAATGTCAATTTATTTTATTTGCTCTCAATATTATAATTTCCACCAACATCTGACAGACTTTTCTTTTTGGTCACCAGAATAAAAACATTTATATTTCACTCTCGTGAACATTAAAAGCATAATTCTTAACTGAATAATTGATTCATAAACGCACAGTATGTGAAATCCACGATTGTTAAAAAAACAAAACAAAACAAAAAACTGCTCACCAGGGGATTCATTCACAAATACTGAACCATACCATGATGATGTCACTCATTTTTGTAATCTTCCTATGGAGCCCATTTTATAAGCACCATATGGTGATATTGCGCATAAGCCATGTAATGCTAATTAATGCAGTGAACAACAAAACAGAACTAGCTAAACTAAAAGCACCAATTTCTAACAAACAAAAAGGAACAGAAGTCAACAGCAAACATTTGCCAACTATTTCAAAAGACAAACTAGACTATTCTCGATGAGGAAGCTATAAGTGGCACAAAGCAAAGCAAGTACATTTGTAAAACAGTGCTGGGAAAAGATGCCATTGCAAAAAAATCTACAGGTAATCTGAAAAACGCAGTTTTTGGATTGAAGACATCTAGCATCCAGTAACTCAGAGATCCACTATTTTGGAGTGTGGAATGTTAATCGGGCCTTGGGTGATCATTTGGGAGGACAGAGGGGGTGTGATGGGTGAGTGGGTTAAACTTTACCTTTGTTGATTTGGATGCCCATGGATCTGCTGACTGTCTGGCTACACTCAAACTGAGACGTGACAATAAGCAACACAAAGACCCCCGTCAGCCAACAAAGGACATGAAACAGGGGAAAAAAGCAAAAGAAAAATCAATAAAGGCAAAGTGTAGCAAAGTATAACACATATGGAGTGTTAGGCCCACAGAAAAAAAAGGAAATTGCATAACACATGGAAAAAACAAACAATACACACACACACGCACACAAAATGCAAAGCAGATTGAGTGGATACTAGAAATGTATTTTTTTAAGGTCTCCCTTTGGTGAATCGGTGGTGACAGCAATCTTTAGCATCATTTGCCCTTTAGTTGAAAAAAAAAAAAAAAAAAGTTTTTACAAGTAACAAGGCCCTTCAAAGGAGCCAAATTAGGAGAATGTAGGGCGAATAAATTCCATTAGTACAACACATTGCAAACAAACGAGCAATCAGACGCATGCTGTCTGGGGCCGTAATGAGAAGCGATGTGATCCACAGCCAGCACTGCCACACGGAAAAGCGTCCCCTCAATTGGGAATCAGCCTTATACGCCTCTCTTTAATTGGCACAAAGACACTAAGTGAGGCAAAACTGCATTATGCCACTTGGTGCATGAGGTCAGTGTTAAGCTTACTAGATTTCAAAGCCACTGGTACACAAAGTATGCCTAGAATTTGCTCTATTTTCATGGGAAATTTGCATGCAGGGATGAAAATTGTTGTGTTACACTCCATGCCGAGAAGGGGGAGGAGGAGGAGGAGGAGGAGGAGGAGGGTATTAATTTGAAAGAAGCTGAGGGAGGAATAATTAATCAATTAAGGCATCAAGAGTTCAGAAGGGAGAAATGAGGGACACCCTGAGATAAATAATCTCAAACTGTGAGGACAAACATAGGTGAAATAGATCTGGGGGAAAAAAAAGCAGAAAACAAGGAAGGAGACTTGCTCTATTGCTGGAATATGAAAGGCCCTTTTGCTTAACTCCAGCAAATTGATTTTCAGGACCTACAGGATTTTTAGTGCAAGCAAATTGTCCACCCCCAATCAGTAGGGAAAAAAAAAGAAAAAGGTTCTTTGTCATTTCAAATGATCCATCTTCACTTTATGAGACATACCCAAAGCACACACATTACCTTAGCTAAATGTCCCTCCAGTTGCCAAAAACCATCAATTACAGTTGCCACGGTTAAGTATAGAGTCATAAAACCATCACCCTGAGTCTGACCTCTTCTTTTTTATGATGCAGCCTAATGGAAGAACCCTTTTAAGATGTACACCACAATAAACGTCTGTACCAAAGGTGGCCTCTGCATTTGGGATTCCATGTCACATCATATAGTAAGAGAGGACAAGTTTTCTCTTGTCTCGGCCTCTATCCATCTGCATTCTGCACAGACACACTGTGTCTATCTGCAAAGGGACGCCAAGCGCACTTCATTTAATCACGAACACAGCGGGCAACAGTAGGGAAATACTGTGCACCTTTTGAGAGTCATAAAATGCCTCAGCCATCCCATTATGCAGTCCAAACGCTCGCTCTGTTCCACTCGCACACGCGGGCAGCATCCGTCCTACACAAGCGCGAGTACGGCATCTCTGGGTAGCCCATGCAAATATGTGTTATGACCCTCTGAACCCTGCAGAGACTAAAAGCTAGCACTCAGGTTTGGACTTCCAAGAAGAGTGTGCATACAATCCACGCTGTGCATATACTGCATCTCTGAATCTCTGCTTTCTCTATTATGGATGACAGTTAAAATGCACTCTGAATCGCTCCTTGCCATACACCCTCGCCGCCATCTAAGCATCCACTGTTAAAAAAAGAAAAGAAACACAAAAACAATATGATTTGAGCTACCTACGATTGTTTACATAGAATTATGTTAATTTGAATGTATATATGCATGAATTGAGATCACCTGATTTTAGACTACTCAAATAGACTAGCACAGCTATAAAATATATAAATAGCATTTCTTATTGTTCCATAGGGTGAATTCATACTGTGTAGCCTGTTCTTATTTAAAATTTCTCTCTCTCTTTTTTTTTTTTTTTTACAGTTACTTGTACATTCATTCATTCATCTTCCGTTCCACTGATCCTCACTAGAGTCGCGGGCGTGCTGGAGCCTATCCCAGCTATCGCCGGGCGAGAGGCGTGACCTGGTCGCCAGCCAATCGCAGGGCAGTTAATGGTACAGGTAATTCTTATTATTGGAACAATCATTTAATTTTCTAAACTTTTGTGACTTTAAACCTGAAAAAATAAGTATTTACTTAATATTTATGGTATATACAATTTTCACCGGTTTTACAATACTTCATGTAATAATATAACATCATATAAAATACACCTACATATAAGTTTTATCAAAAAGTTTTTCAGAATGTATTACTCATTCAAACCTACAATACAGACTAAGAAGTCAAGCCATCCACTGCTTAACAGAGAAGCCTGTGATGGATTTTCATCATTGGGGGTTAATGGGGAGCCTTGTGATGAAGTGTCTCCTTTTTTACAGGTTATTTTCATTTGCGTTAATTGAGCGTAATGATAAGTCATTACTTCACAGCTCTTAGCCATCAATTTGGTAAATATTATCATGACCAACTATCTAGCAAAAAAGAAGCCGGGATAAGGAAAGACAAGGAAAGCTGAAATGGAGAGATTGGAGATCTGTGACAGTATTTCTAATGCCCCAGTCTACTCTAAGCCCAGTGCACTTAGTTGGAAAATTGGATAAGATGGGGAAGTAGAAAAATGTGTCCAGATCTTGATTTTTCCTCTGCTGGACATTTTCTGGTATCCACTCATCTCCTCAACAAAGTCAGCACAGGGATTCAACCCTACCAGAGAGGTAAAATGGATCAAGCCTTCTTAACCCCAAATATCACAAAGGCTTTGTGATATTTCAGAAAGGCTCATCAGCACCATTACATACCGCACAGTGTTTAGCCCAGTTTGGTCCCAATGGCCTAGTTTACGGCGAGAATATAATGGTTTATGAGGTGATTATAAATCTGTTTAGATGGGTCATTGTCTTTATGATTTATTCCCAAGTTATAGTGGTTAGGAGGTTTTAATTCAGGCTTGGGAAGAGACGCGATGGTTTCATGGTTGAAAACTGCACATAGAATGATGCCACAGCAATAAAAGCACAAAACAAAGGGCAAGTGAACAACAAAAATATCCTTGTATTATTTTCCAATGGTAACTCTCGAACAGCATCCAATCACCATTGAAAAGGAAAACCAAAGGAAATGTGTCGACAGAAGCAGATACAGGAAGCTGAACTAATTGTCAGGAGACACAAACTCACAAGGCCACAACTGTCACGCAACACACTACTGGGAAGGCATAGTGTATACGTCGATAGCACTTCACTATGAGACACAAGTCACAGGCATGTTTGCAGCTAAACACTGCGTGTTGCTGCAATGATCACAAACTGTTTGAAATGGGAGGATTTGTGGTGCCACGTAGACATGGACTCTTGACAATCGCCAAGCACAACACTTCCCATTCCACATGTGCTGCACTAATGATAACAGATTAGAATTTGAAATTGTGTTTTTTGTTTAAAAAATACGGGCATTACTGAACAAAAAGGTAAATCATGATTTCATTGTTTTATGTGAGAACTGTTAGCATGAATTTAACTCACTTGTAGCTCAGGGTCTTTAATATGATGAGGAAGGGCAAAGAGTTCCATGTCACAAATTCTGCATGTCGATGCTCTGCCATGTTAATCCTCTTTCCACCAAGTCTTACAGTTCAGTTCAGCTGCTCGACACTTTAGTTTACTAGTCTGGCTTGTGTTAACATTACGGCTGAGTAGGTATGGTGGCAATAGATGCATCAGCATATGTAAATAGTTTCACATCATAGCATTGCAGCCTAATGATGATCAAAGTGTAACCTTCCAATTAATTCAGTACGGTAGGTTGCAACCTGAACTGTTGATCAGTCATCGGATTGCAGTGTGATTGCAGTCCCTTTTTTAAAATCACAAAACTGCACTTTGGATCCCATCTGAAGACATACCGATTATTGGCTATGGGATCATAACACAAAGTGCGTACCCTCACAGACTAATCTGAACTCTACCGCTTGGTGAAAATGAGACTACGATGACTTTTCGACACAGACAGTGGCAAACTATGAGCTGGAGATGTGTGAACTCTTCACCATCAAGTAGGACTAGTTTAGAGTGACCTAGAGGGGCTCTACCGCACAAAGTTTATGCTGGGTTTTAGCATTCCTTACGTTGACTTTCTTTGTAAACCAGAGAAGCTCTGCGCACGAGCGATGGTTCTGTGTTGTGTCTTGGAGGTGGGGGTGGGGGGACCTGTTTTAGAGAAGGTTAAAGGATGTTTAGGTCCTTAGTAAGAGTACTGTTTGGAGACTTTACAGAAAGGAGAGCGTCCTGCAAAGAGTCAGGAGGAATTACTTTGCTTTTGAGTTCATTACCTACAATGAATCATGGGGATAGAGAGAGTGGGAGAGAAAAAAAGAGAGACGACCAGCTTTGAGTGAACTTTAACAGACAAGTGAGCCCTCTGACAATAAGGATGAGTTCCAACTTGTGCTTTCATGTGTTCAAAAGCGACGAGTTACCTTGACCTGCAATACAATTAAGCAGCTAACAAAATCGCAGCGCTCACGTAGCGAACGTTAAGATCATTGGCGCTACCTGTCACACGGCAAAGGAAAGAGGTTATTAAAGTTAATATGAAATTATTAAATCATTACTCATGCTGTAATTGTCTCTTAAATGGAGGTGACACTGGGCTCCCAGGAAAAAAAAAAAAAAACACAACAAACAAAAAGGAACTATACAGATGCACCAATCCCAACAAGCACACGCACACACACACACATCCACCTCATCTCCATAATTACTGTATAGTCAGCATGTCCATGTCTAGGGGTGACTCTCAAAGTGAGTTGTTGACAACAGCACAGATAAATTGAAGCCGGCCGGGTCCTGTCAAAGGCCTGACACTGATAGCATTAGCTGTGTAATTATTCACAGTTAAGTGAACTGCCCACTTTCTTTTAATATAATGGATTCCGATGGGTAGGCTATGCCATATGTATAATAAAGCACGCTTTCATTTCATGATTCATACGGCGTCACCAATCCGGACGTAATATGTACACCAATTTGTCTCCAACTGGTTCAAAATAGAACACTATCCTCCATAATGTGAATAGAATATAATGAAAATAATATGCCCAAACTCTAAAAACCTAATTGCATTGAAATTATGGTACATTGTTCGAATTTCGGCGATTCTGAGATCCTTCCATTGTCCATACTGCTTATCCTCACCACGCAATCGCAGGGCACATTTAAACAAACAAACATTCACACTGACATTCACACCATTGGACATTTTAGGATCTTCAATGAACCTAACATGCATGTTTTTGGAATGTGGGAGGAAACCATCATACCGAAGAAAAGCAATTTGCTAATATATGGCTCTTGCCTTTGCTGGCAGTATGTCATTTTTCTTGTCCTTTATTAAATATTTTCTTGACAATACAGGTAATAAATGCGTAGCTGGCCAGAACTTGTGACAGTCGTGAACAAGATATTGACCAAATTCCAGAGCGTAAGAAAAGGCATGGCATTTCCTCGTGTGAGTTTCCAAGAATATGTGTGGGTGTATGGCATGGCCAATATGAGATATGTCAGCCTCCATTCCTCCACTGGTGATGCAAAATGGATGTGAAGCAGTGTGGTGCCAACGGCCGGGGAAAGCACACCTACCGAGGCTGCCTGAGTCTCCATGGCTGTGCCCTCCACAGATGAGAAGAGTGTGAGTATGTGTTTAAATCTTAATGAAACTGTCCCTCTGAAGGTTAGCACAGAGTGAGCTGGGACTGGCTTTCATCTGATGCTAATGGTGTTTTAATGAGTCAAAGACTCCTCAGTATTATATGCTCATAGGCGCCCACCCGAGACGCCCCCTCCGTACACACACACACACACACACACACACACACACACACACACACACACACACACACACACACACACACACGGGCTATGTCACACAAAGTACACTAACTATGGATTCTACGACAGACACATTAACTAATTGGACACATAGACAAAGCACCTTTGGTAAAGGCAAACGTGTTATCTTCACTAGCAGTGCATTTTGTGATAAGCTAATGAACTTGTGAGGGGGGGATTTCACAAGTCTGAATGTGCAGAATGTACTAATTATCTATGCATGCCCTTGTCCCCTGTTAAACAACAGCTAGAATGAAGTGTTTTGACCAGTATTTACCACCAGGATTAATGGATTAGCCAATTTCAGTGGATGCAAAGTCATGCACCATAATGAATTACCATTACAGTTTGGACTTGTTGTTTTGCAGTGTCAGGGGGCTCGGTGTTAGGTTGTGACAAGGTGCAGGGTTGGGGGTATAGTTAAATTGGTGCAGGGAGGCTCTCATCCTACATTTTACGCAGTTACGCTTACCTTGAATGTGGACATGGCTGGGTCCCTGCTATACCTGTCTATGGTGTGGAACTTGGAGGAGTGGTTGAGCTCATGGTACAGCTCAGAGTGTCTTTTGCGAGTGTGCATCACTTTCTGGAAGGGAAGAAAGGAAGGGGACACCAAAAATGAACCAAAGAGAAAACAAAAATAAGCCGAAAGGGGGACGGGGGGGGGGGGGGGGGGGGAAATGGTGTGGGCAAAAATATGCGGCAGCTGTGGGGGAGGGAATAGGTACAAAGCTGAGGAGATTGCAGCGATGCTGGCCATGAAAGGGATTATAGATGGCTGATAATTTGCTGGTTGATGCTTTTATCTATTTTTACACTCTTTTTAGAGTTTGGCAGTTGGGTGGGTAAGGGGTGGGGAATTTTAAGCAATAAAATTAGTGTATGCTGTCATCAGTTGGTTGTTGATGTTGTTATATTAATTATATTAACAAAGTAGGATGATTCTGAGATATCAAACTAAAACTGAGATATCAAATTAAAACTACATTTTCACAAGTCACAATTCACGACTTTTCTCTCAGACCTAAAAAAAAAAAAAAAAACATAGTGCTTGAAAATAATATAAATGTAAAATCAAACAAATAATTCCTAACCGAGGTCATGCAACAGCCAGTTGTGAATCCATTAAATTGCCAGAAAGGTAACAGTTAGTAGTTTACCACAATTCATTCATACGGTGTAAAATTACGTTTTCTACATTTAAAGTCGAAGGTGAAAGTCCAGTCTTTAAAATAATCTGAACAGAACTAAAAAGCCTCACATAATTGAGGGCAATTCATTACTGAATGCTTATTTTGGATAGGAATGAAAAGACTGGAAATTCAGAGGAAACCCAGGTCATTCTAATGAGACCGTGACTAACACAGAGACACATACAGCCAAGCTATGCTGTTCCAACAAAAAGAACCAGCCAGTCAACCAAACGCAGTGGCCCAAAACTCAACTACTAGTAATTATCCAGACACATGGAAAACACTGCTGTTTCTTTAATCAGAATCCCCACAGCTACATTGCAGCATAATCTCTCTTAATTGTACAAGACAGTGGGGTGTGTTACCCATCATATTATCATTTATCACCACATTAATTTGTTGAGACAGAAATAAGGGCATTTGTTGGAGAAACAGCATACTATGAAAGTCAGTTCCGAAACCGTTATTTGCGCTTCATGCAGGGGAGGGGTGAAGCGATGCTCCTATATATGCACTACTCAAGTCCTGGCAGAAGCACAAAAAAAAAAAAAGCAAAGACAGGCAACTGAAAGGTTATGACGTATAAAAGCTTACCTCAAAGTCCAGCTCAGAGTATCGCACTCTTTTCCTCTGTAAGAGGAGGGGGCCGAGAGGGAGAGAAGAAATCATCAATGTCCACCCCTCCGCTAGTATCGATCTGTAGCACTGACCCTTGCCTTGGGGTTGTTTAGTTAAAAAGAAGAGCTCTAATATGTTCTGCTTTTCCAACATGAGACAAATATATATATAATATATAAATTTGAGTCCACAAGAAAAATGGGCTAATTATTCCGTCTAGTTCAACATAATAAGATCAGGGAAGTCTAGTAACCCAGAATTAGTTAGCAGAATAACATTTTCCTCATCTTACACAGCCTCAAATGCAACTACATAATCTTCAGTATAAATCATTCTTTGAGAAATTTCAACAAAACTTAGAGGGGAAAAAAAGAACGCTTGATCAAACATAAAAGTAATATCTATTTTTAATCCTAAAATCGTGTTAGAACTCCTTTACTATCCTAGCCGTAAGATTCTGCAAACACTGTATAGTGAGTGCCACACAAGCCTCCAATTTAGCAGCTCCAGATGTTTCCAACTCATCTGGCCATGACACTGAGTGCGCCGTGTTCCATCTCCCACTAGGAGCACGTGTCGTCTGCCAAATTTGCATTTGGCACGGAGTGGAGCTTCTCCCCACTGTGAGTTAAAAGCTGTGTTTACTCTGCAAAAGGGCAGGGTTGCCGATCGAACGCAAACGCAGCCAAGTTTTTTTTCAAAGGTAAAGACATTAAAACAGTTTTGAAGAGTTAATCATATAAAAAGTATTGACTTTCTATTTTCCTTAGCCTTAGCTTTAATAAAGAATTCGCTAATCAAGCTCACTTAGGAATATGGCAAGCATGCAGTGTGCAATAAAATGCTTGTTTAGGTGCAATATGGCCTTGCAAGAAGACAATCACAAGAAATGTTCATCACAACACCCTTCTTAATTTCCTTACAAAGTATTAGAGAGGTAAATAAACTTATCATTATGCTTTATTGTCAAAACAATTAGATGTTCTGTAGCATTGATCCCCATGCAAGATTTGTTATCTGCTAGTTTTTGTTCAAAAGCGTACTAAATTCATGTGCGAACAAGAAACCAGGCATCATACAAATCGGGTGGTTGGAGGGTGTGGTTGGTGGGGGGGGGGGGGGGGGTGAAGGAGGGAGTAATGTTATGTACTGATACAGTTGCTTAGGTGGGGGGCAGAGGATTGGTTGGGTGCATGATCATGTGACCAGGGAAAATGAGATACAGTAGTTTCCTCAGAGCTCTACTGGTTTCCAGAGCAAAATGAACCATTAAGTTTTTAGTGAATTTTCTAATTTAAAAATCAACAATCAACAGCTAAATGAACTCTGTAGTGTCGGGCTGCTATTATACGTGTCACGATCAGTCGATCAGTGTTTTTGTTGTGATTAGATTTAGCTTTTGTTTCATGTCATGTTTTTCCCCGTGTCCCTTGTCAATGTTAATATCTTCACTTGCTCGTTAGGTTTTCATTTCCACCTGTTCTTTTCAGCCTGTCCCTTGTGTCTACCAATCAGCTTCCTCCAGCCACTCATGTCTTGTCCAGGTGTGCCTTGTTGTCTCGTCAGTTTGCTTGTATTTAGTTTGGATTGTCATCTGTTGTCAGAGTCCATGTTTCCTTAGTCTGTCATGTTTTTTAGTGGTCAGTATTTTGTTTCCATGTGTTACTTTGAATTTAGACTTTTGGACTTGCTTAATTTTGAAGTTTCATTCCTTAATTCTTGTTTGTTTTTTTTGTTTTGTTTTGAAATTAAATACATTTTTGAGATCCCTATACTCCTGCCTTGCCTCCCTGCTTCCCTGCACTTGGGTCCTCCACGTTTTGCCTTGCCTCCATCACCACAAAAACCCTATTGTGACAATATGACCATATTACCATGTTTGGATTGCGTTAGTGTCACCCCATGATAATGTCATTAGTTTCAAGAGACTTCTTCCTCACAGCATTATGAAGGGTACAATCACAGAGTAAAATTACAGCTGGATTTTTCTTTTTCTGCCAGTTGTAAACTTGGGACTTTATTGTGTCTGAATAGCTCATCCTTATCGTCGCCAAGCCTGAATGAAGCCTCTCGACTGAAAGTGTCCTTTTCATCATTTTAATCAACCTCATGAGTCAAAATTATCTTTGTGTGTCACTGCTGGTGTAAATCCTGCTTGCAGGGTTTTCTCAGAATCTGACTCATTGACTCTCTCAGGTCCACACACACGCTCATCAAAGAAAACTCATCATTTCAGTAAATATACTGCTTACGAGAGAATGATGATGTTTATACACTGCAATATACTCATACCGTAGTCCATTTATAAGTGTTCATTTCATAGTTTTCCACCATTTCCTTTACTTACATACTTACCTTTACCTATGGTACCTATTTACCTGGGTTATTGTCAAAATTTACTGTAAATGATCTTCACATGAAAAAAATCAGCAAATTGTCTCATGGTATTCCCTTCCTATCTTTTTCCTTTATGTACCTTATCGTTCCAACACAGCCACTGTTCCGACCTACAACTTCATAACCGCAATTCACAAGTGGTGTCATAAAGTAAAGCGAGTTAAGAACTTGCAGCTCCACTGGGAGCCCTTCATTTACCTCTCCAAATTGTACCCACCTCGAGGGATCCTGCTGAGTGGCTAGCATTGGCATTATTGCTGCCCAGGTTGCGTGGCAGGGTTCTGGTTCTCTCCATCGTGCTTCCCCCTGTCAGAATTTGTCTGACTGAAGGCCTCTGGCCTGGCTTCAGCTGGAGCGAATGCCCATGAGTATGCATGTGCCCCCCGTGGGAGCGTACGAGACCACCCGGAGCCATCACGTGGCTGTGTCCGTGCGGCATCGTTTTGATTGTCCCGTAGGAGCGGTTCAGGTTCATGTTGATGTTCATGTCGCCCACGCTGGAGGGCACAAAGTCCGCCGGGTAGGCCTCGCTCTCGACAGGATGGAGGGTCAAGGGAGAGGGGGGAGGAGGGAAGGGGGGGTCCTCCACGGTGATGTTGAGAGGCTTTTCTTCGCCTCCCAGTCCCAGGCCTCCTCCTTGGGAGGACGGCGTTGGAGGTTTGATGCTGACTGTCCGTCGAGGTAAGACCATGTAGTCACCCTCTCCTCCGCTGCCTCCTCCGCCGCCACTCCCCCCGCTCCCAGCACTTCCATCCTGGGAGGTGTTGGAGGACCCGGGCGGTCTCGCCCACCCCAGGCCACTCTCGGTGCACAAGTAGATTGGCGCGCCACAACGCTGCTGCGGCTGTTGTCTCTGCTGATCGACGTTCATCTCCTTCTTCAGTGCTATCTCGCTCAGCTCATTGAGCCCTCCAAGTGGTGGAACCTTGTGGAAGTGGAGTTAGACAAACATTCTTTTAAATTCAACACCATCTATAGCTAGAGTTCATATTTAATTTCGTATTAATGCTGCTAGGCTTCCCTAAGTGAGAGACAAACTTTCTATTTCATGTTTGACTAGATGTGACTCATAGTTTTACAGCCTTGATGGATATCTTCTTAAGTGATTTTTAGCATTTCTGAAACTTATTTGATGGCACAGCTTTCCACGTAGAAAAAAAAAAGTTTTTTCTTGTGAAAAGTAAGGAAAGTATCTAAGATGACAGTCTTTACAGTATTCCCACAGGGAGGAAGCAACTTGTCGAATATTTCTCTACACTGGCTTTAATGTTGAGTTTAAGGAGAAAATTATCATTTTAAGATTTTATTCCCATACCTGCACAATAAGGTTGGAAGGCGGGATGTTCCCAGGAAGGGAGCTGAAGTTAACCCCAACTCCCCCGTCCTGATGAACAGCAAGTTTGGGGTCATCGTCATCATCCAGGGATATCCGGGACAAGGTGCCAGTGATGGTGGCTGGGTTACAGGTGTTCACCTCCTTGAAAATGACTGAAGGGACATGAGGTACAAATGGTTCCCATTGGGAGAGCAAGGGACAGGGGGCGGAGGAGAATCAGGATGAAGCATTAGGTTGTCATAAGAGGAGTGGGTGTAAAAGGAGGAGGCCGTGGGCAAGGAGAATTTAGGAAAGAAGTGGAATGAAACGATCATAAAGCGTGGTTTAGAACAGTAAGGGGCGATGCACATGAAGAAAAAATGGTGACTGCAGCTTTGAGTAATTTGAGCTACAATTGTATTTGCCATGAAAAACAACAGATAAATCACAGCAATATCACACTTATTGTGCATGTTGGTCTAATATGGCTCACACTAATTATGAGTTTTGTCTTTTTGACCTTAAGTCTTGTTCCAGCTCCAAATTGGCTGGCGAGCCAGGATTTTTAATAGCTCAGAGAATGACCATCCCCAAAATGAAATGGAGCCAAATTCCCTCATTATCCCATGGTCTCTGATCACTCTGACGCATCAGCAGGCGCCTACTGATGGTGCGCTCTTTTGTCTATTTACTGAAATGCTGCAAATCAGACAAAACATCTACTAATAGTTGCTCAAGGTAAGTTGTCATGCATATTATTTAGGGCAAAGAGAAGAAGCGTTTTGCCCCTCTAAATCTATGACATGCTGATGGTAGATAACATGTAGGCTATGTCCACACATAAACAGGTATTTAAAAAAATAAAAAAATAAAAAATTTCTCCTATTTGGCGTAAAAACGTTTTTTCTATTACAATACAAAAAACAAACAAATAAACAAACAAACAAAAACAAACATAAAAACACATTAGAAGGCTGTTAACACAGAGCACTGAAAGAAAAATATTTTGTTATTACCTGTATTTGTGTGGCTATCGCCCACCTTCAAATTGTATCATTCCTCACATAAAAGGCCAAAGAACTCATGCTAGACCCCATGCTCATTAACCGCCTGGCCCCAAACTCCAAGAGCTAGACTTAAGAGTATATGTAGCACGGAACGCTTGTAAAAAAAAAAAAAAAAAAAAAAGCATCACATGAAATCATATTGCTCAAAGTGGATTCTACTAATCTAAGTCCTGTCTTTGCATACCAACAAATACACTGAGTATACAATCTAGCTTTGAAAGGATTCAACAGTGAAGGCCATGGGAAACGACCACTAGGAGTTCATTAATGTTCTTGGTTGGGGACCAGGTAGGGTTAGTTCAGGTGGACAACTTACATGGGTGTCCTCTCTCTGCAAGGGCGTAGGAGGAGGGGAGAGTGACTCTGTGTTAATAGTACTATTGTGTACATCTGAAAACATCCTGGCACAAACACGCACATTCACACTCATGACCAGCGTGAACCAAGCAGTCCTTAATACATAGGAATGTTATCGTCATGCGCAATTAAACTGTCAGATTAAAGCTCACGCTTTCTGAACACACACACTGCATTGAATGAGTGTGATTGATAAGCAAGAGGAATGTCTTCATAGCAGTTGCAGTGCATAAATCCGCCATTTCATCACTGTGTATGGCAAAACTAAAACAATTTACAGCTCATTTGCATGTCTGCAATACTAATTGTGTTGAACACAATAGGAAAATGAGAATAACTCACCTGTTTGGCATGCCAAGTCCACGTCCTTCTCAAAATCGGTCTGAGAAAGGGAGGCAAGTTATGTTGAGAAAGAAAAAAAAAAACAGTGACTGGGTACAATGTGCACGATAACATTAGGAGGAGCTCGTGTCAGATGATTGATGAGGATCTCAAGCACCTCCCCTCTCAAATCCATCCATTTAAGGGGTTATGATTGGTTGCCACAGTGATGCAACTATATAGTTGAGCCAATAAGTAATACCCGCTTGAAGCAAAATAACTTGCTTTTCAGTCAGTTTGTACAAATCCTTCTGAAAACAAAGAAGGATTATTTTAAGAGACAATGGCAGAATGTTGTTAATGGAGTGCTGCCAGTAACGTTCATATTGATTGTTCCTGCTTTCAGTGATCAGTCACATTGCTATTGGCTGGGTGACTTATTCTTGCAGTTAAGTCAAGAATAAACAATACATTAAATACCCTGTATACATGTTATGTACATTATACAGGGTATGTATACTGTATTTTACAGTAGCTCTATTTAGAGTAACTCGCTCTCACCAAACAATTGACAATGCAGTTCTCTTTAAGAGCTAAACATGACTAAGACAGCATCAAGGTAATAAACCTAGAATCACAAATAGACTTAACAATCACAAAATTAGGTAAACATTCATGATCAAATGTAATATTATTAGCTGTACCAAAACAAATAAAAAAATCTGCCTTTACAAATATAATGCTCAGTCTGACTCTGCCAGAAAGACAAAAACTATTAAAAAATACCTTTCGGATACAGATCTTGCATGGTATAACACATGATAGTGAAGGTGTACCTAATATTGTGACCAGTGAATTTATTTCTGAACCCACAGTAGCATTCCTTTCTAGTCATTCTGCACAGCACAGCTTGCCCAACTGAGACAAAAAGAAAGGTGCAATGTGTTGTTGAAACACACGGTACAATTAATTAGATGTATTTGCCAGTGTTAGTGTTTTGACACGATGCAAATTTGTGTCTTTTGGCCTTGTGGCTGAGTGGGATGAGAAATGTTGATAACGCTCTCACGTCCTGTCCACTAAATATGAGTATAGCATCTGCAGCCCGTTTGCTTAGCACAATGTTGGAGACGTGAAAACAGTCGTCTCAGCCAGTTTAACTCCATTTCAACATCAAAGTTCCTTTTTTTGTTTTTTGTTTTTTTTGGTCATGTTCTTCTTAGGTTCTGTACCAAACTTTAAATTTGTATGTGGCTCAGGGGACTAGTTATGACACTACGAGAGAGGTATGTATTAGTGGGGCAGTTTGCAGTGGTGTAGGACTGCAGTGCAGCATACCGAGACGTGCTTCTAAAATGTAGCCCGTGCTGTAGGATTAATGGGGTAAGTGAAATATTAAAAAAACCTCTCAGTATTAAGGAAAGCTTTTCTATACCAGTGCAATCTAAAAGTACAATTATGAACCTATTGTTAAATTAATCTCTGACATTGTCTTGATCTTCATAAGGCCAGAATTTTTGATACACCTGTTGCATCTCATATTACTGTATATTTAATGTTAAAGGTCCTGCATTTTGCCAAACCAACTTTTTCTAGTATTTGGGATGTAATATTGTCTCTTTCTCAACATAAACGTGTGGTCTCACAAGTTGGTCTTCTACACGGAAGCAACCAATCAGAGGAAAGGGGGCGGTCTTAGCCAGAAATGGACAAAGGGGATACAAAACTGGGTCAAACAGAAGTAGCTGTCAGGGGGGCTTTTTCTGGACACTCGTATGACAAAACCAAGGTTTTTTTTTTTAAACAAAATCATCACTTTTATACTAAGTCCATGTTAGAGAGTCATTCTATGGAGATCTAAATATAGGACCTTTAAGTCGAGTGGCTGGTGGAGGTAAGAGCAATATCAAGCTTCGCATCTCTAAGAAAATAAAATACATTCCTATATTTGCTTATACAGTATATTGAACATTTAATATTTGCCTCAACACACTTTTTACAGACTGCACCTTTCCCCTTCTACATGTTTCACAGACTATATCTTTTCTACTGGTGACATACTGGTTGGCTGGAATTGTGGTTGCAATTGTGGGTATTGTTTGGCACGGGGCTTTGCTCATGCGGATAGTCGAAAACGTGGCTGTGGTCAAGCCCGCGGTCATTGCGGGGTAGACTGTGGCAACAAGCCTGCTGCTGGCACGTTGGCGGTAGGAACTGTGGGTGGCACCCAGTTGCGCATGGGCGTGTGCCGTAATGCAGGGAGCCACACTGCTGCTCACAATAGGCCGCATTTGGACCCTTCTGATGGTGCGGGAGAGCACAAAGTTGTCAGTTAAAGCTCTACAAATTTGATTTCATGACCACTATGAAACCAAATTTGTAGAGCTTTAACGAGCAATTACGTTTTCACATAATGTTGCTAAACAGTATATTTTATTCAACTTTAACAAGGTGGCATGTGGGACAATGCGCCTGTAAATTTCAAGGGATTAGCATTGTAATGAGATTCCCTGTGAACACTGGAGGAAATGTTGAAGCAAATATACAGTAACTGCTGGTGGCTTTGCTAAACTGTTCTTTATGATACAACATTTTCTTTAAGTACAGATTAAGCAATTGAAACTGGGGGAAGAAAAGGAGTTAGTTGTCATGGTAACCAGTCTACAGTGGGACAGATGTGCATGCTAACAACACATTTGTCTAGAAATTAAATTAGCATTGTTTGTCCTTAAATGCTCCTCTGCGTTATGGAAACTAAGGGGGATAAATGCCATGAACGTTTCCCCCACCCTCCAGAGTGAGTAGGACTGCGCAGTTTAACCTAGGACGGGCGATCAGAAACCCATAATCATTACTTCAAACAGATTTGGCCCTTCATTGAGAAATGAATTGCTCCCACTCACATGACATCAAAGTGACTCTCCTGTAATTGGCCAAGCAGTATCAGTGATTTGTTACACAACAAAAAAAAGAGCCACACGCATGTATTATATATATATATATATATATATATATATATATATATAATCATATTCTATACTATATATCGCTGGCGTCAAAACCTGCTAATCTAGTCAATTTAAAATGTTTTCACAAATCAATACTATTTTTTGTCACTAATTATTGACTTATAGAAAGTGTATGAACTGGCTCTTTTTTTTTTTTTTAACGGAAAAGTAAGGTTTTGGAGGTACCCTGACGCCAGCAATACGTAAAGTGACCGTATATGGCGTGTCATTAAAATGTGACAAGAAACCACACGTTTCTTAAATCTGTTACACATAATAGAAAAGGTTAACAGAAAGAAGAGCCCAATAATGGAATCTGACAAGCAATTATCAGTACAATTTAGTGCAATATTGTACAAAAAGGTATTGACTGTAGACAATATTAATTGTAATTATTTTCTTTAACTATATTTCATGGAAAAAGGGAGGCTCCAAGTATAGCTGCTTTACAAGTGAAATGTAGCATTTTTGTGGGAAACTGCCATTCTTGTGTGTGCCTGCACAGGGAGCTCACACAGTGATGACCCTGTTACTGGAGATAGGACGATTATTAATATAATGAAGAGCAGTGTTGTACAATTTCCTCCGAAATTATCCCAAGATCTATAAATAGCATCATAAATGGCGGATGTTAAGTGGGGGTGAAATGGATTGCTATTCACCATGATCTGCACCTGTCCATTCTTGCAGGAGTCTGGGGAGTTCTCGCTGTCGTCTTTACATCCCCCCATCCGACAACGCATCGCATCCTGCACCTGAGATGAGTGGCAATGGCGTAGAGGAGGAAAGGGAGGGGAAAGAATAAGAATCATAAATGTCAGGAAGGTGCAGGAAGTAACCGTCAGTGGAGGAAATAACTGTAGTTAGGTTGTTAGATGTTGGAACAGCTGGAACACCTGGAACTTGTTCCTCAGACATTAACTATGATTATTTCGGAAGTAGAATTAATCTGTTAATGGTGTTGAACTTTTGCCATTATAAAGTTTTTAAACACTGTACAGGTATTGTTTATAGCATCATTTAAGCGCAAAATACAATTATTATTATTATTATTCAACCTTACCTAAGGTGAGTACCGAATGTTTAATTTTCCATTTTGGTTATATTGTTATGATTACTATTTTCCTCGTTGTCTTATCGTCACTAATACCTTTGTGAAACAAGGACATAAGGAAAAGAAATCAGGAAATTTAATACTACAAATTGGGATTAAAAGGGAGATGATGCTGCTGCAGATCTTTCTGGATTCTTGTTAGATTGTTGCACCATATTTAAGGGTCCAGTGTTTATAGATGTCCTAACACAAGAGCCATCCTAGTGTCATATTTGTTGTCTTCCCATTCAGCATCATGACAACACGAACCAATTATTTGTTGAAGCACCTGTTCTTATAACGGCTTAAATCAAATAAATTGGATCACATGGGAAATTCCAGGCTTCTTTTCCCGTCAGACTCTCTCTATATACATATCTTTTTCTTTTTTTTTTTTTTTGCCTCAGGAGCGACTTCATTTGTCAGTGTTGAAACTGTCAAATCCCAAAAGAATGTCATGGGCGGGGAACAAGAGCACTCATGTACCAAGTGGTGCAAGAGCGAATGAGAGCATCTCTATTCTCACTGGGTGGTCTTATCTGAGTGTACGCACCGCTACAAATGGATTGGATTGGAGCAGCATCTATGTCTGATTAATACTGCATGGGCAAGCTTATTGCCTCTATTGTTTCCTTCCATCCGTCTCTTCCCTTTATGCCTGTACTCATCCTCAGAGGCGATTGTTCTCTGTGTGTGTGTGTGTGTGTGTCATCCAATTCTGCTCCAAATACTGCTCTCTCTCCTATCATCAGCCCATAGTACTCTTATGAATCTCGTCCCCCGCTCTCCTTACAGAAACCTGAATCCCTCATTTTTCCAGCCTGTCTTCCTCGTGTCCCTTACTATTTCTCCGGCGATAAGCCTCCTCCCTCTGAAACCGCATATTTGAATATTCACTCCTCTATGTCTGATCTCAGCAGGGCGTCCGTGTCGCCGTGGTCTTTTCATTCGCCGCCGCAGTTGGCGAAAGCCTTGCCACCGCCGTCGCACTCGTTGTCTGTTGTGTGCCTCTCACAATCTGTGCACCTTTATTGTCCTCTTCCTCTCGAGCAGGACACGCCTATGTGTGTGCTACTATGCAGCATAAGGATTTTCATACATTTACAAATACTAATGCCTAGATTTAATGTAACCTGATCCCTACCACTTTTTCGGTATTGATTTACTCAGCTGAACGTTTTAATATTCACTTAAGAGTATGCGGTGCATTAGGTATCACCATAATGTTGGATATAACAGGATGCATGTGTTGCAATTTTACAGTTGCGGAAACATTAAGAATCCCTTTGTGTTGGTATTTCAATGGTATAAAAACATGTATGTGCATAATAAGTTTGAAATACAGCATACCCAGGGGGCACAGCAAAGCCTGTGGCAAATTTACACTGGGGGGGAATTAGTGAGGGACTTATCGTCTTATTCCATAAAACATCTTACTAAGCTCCTTAAAGCAGGCTTGGCTCCGACGGACAATACCGCACTGTGATACAGCATTATGAAGACGACACACAACAACATCGGACATAAGCAGCGAGTTAATCCCCGTCAGGTCTGATTCGACGTCAAACTGACCTGGAAGCCAACATGAGCTTTTTTCTAACGTTGATTCCACCTGTTGAAGGCAGCCAGTGCAGATGAGGCTACAGTGCAGGAAATGGAACTCACCTCTCTCCGCATGGCGCAGTGCACGGTGATGATTACGAAACCTTGGACCGAGTCAAAGACGGCAAAGAGGACCTGAGGGAGACACACTGGCTTATAAATATTTACACGACTACTGGATGTACAGTATAGGCAGGCCTATGCTGAACTTACCGCGTTTATTGGACATATGTAAATACACCTACCAGCAACAATATTACGACCGCTTGCAGCCATGTAGAACTGCATTGCAACATAGTCAAAGCTGTTGTAACCAATAAAAATGCTGTCAAAACTGAGCATTATTATCATTATAAATGCAAAATGTTTAACAGTTCTTTTATTACGTCTCATTCAAGTTGTCAAAATGTTGTGCCCGGCTGGTGCAAATTAAAGTGAGTCATCTTTAGTTATAATAAATGATCAGTCACTACTTGGGCAAAGTGCTAATTGTCACTACAAGATGACAAATTAAGGTTGTTTATCATATCCCTACCTTAAAGCAACTTATGTGCATGTGTTTGTAAGCCATATGTCAGTGCTATGAGACGGGTCACCTGGAAAAGTGTCGAGCGGCGATCTGTTATGGCCAACACAGCTGACATCCAAGTTAGGGCCAGCAGAGGAAGAACCACACAGGAGCTCCACAGAGACGCCCTGTAAAAGAGCAATGTTGGAAATAGAGGAATAAAGGAAGAAGAAACCGAGCACTCGGCTAGGTCATGTTATTGCATTTCTCTGTCTCATGCATGCGCTCACTCATCAGTCAGAGGTTCAGCTGACTGGTATACTAAAACCTAATATTATAACTGTGAAGTGGACTGATGATGTGCAATCGTGGCTACTAGACTGACAACTGCTCACAATTACGTGGCTTGTGCACACTAAGTGTCACACTGCCGGACTGTGAGAAGACATACTGAGCCTAACAGGGAGACCGGCCATTGACAAGTAAAGTGGGCAAGTGTATGTGCATGTGGTAAAATGACAGTTATGTCAGAGTACACTTTAAATAACAACTTTTAGCAAGAACATAAAATAAAATGTGTATACTTTCCTCTTGTTGTGATTCAGAATCTCTAATAAAGTTAACAATCAAGTATAATTGTCGACAATGTCACACAAAAAGTTAGGTATATTTCACTCCTTAACTAATTATAACTAAAATATGTTCATGTTCAAGCAATTCCAGTCGATTACTCATCTAACTTGTTTTATTATGCCAAAGGCTAGTTGATGTAATCAGCAAAAAGGCAACACTGTAAATATAGCAAATATGAACTTAATAGTTTGTTTGATACACTCAAAGTTACTTTTCCATTAAAAGAAACTCTTTTGTTGGAATAAATTCCCAATAATGTTGTTTATCTGAACAACAAGGTAGAGCAGAATATGGCAGAGAAACAATAAGTGTTGTGGTGGGTGTTTAAGTATAAGTAAATGCCATGTCCAACATACATTCCAAGTGTGGTTACATCATAGCAGGCAATCATTCAGAACAGACATCTGAGCCCTCAGCAGACTAGTTTTCCAAAATATGGTTAAACTCAAGCAGGTCATCCAAGGACAAGACTGATTAAATGCAGGGAACTTCAGTACATTTGATTTAGCGTGAGGCTGCGGAACCGAGATGAGAGTTTACAACATGAGGTACGGCATCACGAGAGCCATAAAGCTTAAACTATGCAATCGGGTGTTTGACAGCAACATACAGTAGTTTAAAAAAAATAAAACTTGCCCTACATTGTGTTGCCCCCAAGTTTCAGTAATGATACAAATTAAACAAGTTAAAAGGCAAATTATTCCCAAATACTGCCTGACATGGGTCAGTTTTGTTCTGCATCACCTGAGGACAATTCTCATTAAATTTGATTACTTGCTGTGCCACTGTTGTTCCTTTCATTGTTATTTTTTATTATTTTTTGGGGGAAACCAGACACATTTAAATGTCATACTACATCATTGCCAACAGCTCGAGATTTAAAAGGAAGGCGCAGAAAGAGAGTAAGAATGGAAAAAGTCTGATGGAGAGAAAGAAAAACAAAACAAAACTAGATAGTGTGCAGTCCCCACAAAGTGAAGGCTTTTCTCTCTATTAATCTTATACAAAAGGATTTACATTGGCATCATTTTATTAACTGCATTTAAATTTTGAGCATTTTATTGGTGTCATTTGGATTTTGCAGCACCCATTCCTCCAAATATGGGTACGGTGCACTGTCACTTTGTGGTGATTACAATAAAAAGGGTGGGAGAAAAAGAGAGCAAGATGAAGATGGACTAACATGGCGCTGCTGGCAGTCGAGCTGGAGAGTGCTGTGCTCGAGATCACGCCGCACTTGGAGCATTTCAGGAGAAGTCGGCTACGCGCCTCCACCGGGACACTTTGGGGCATATTGTGCACACACAAACAGACACAAAACAGTGAAGGGAGGGGGCGGCGGGGATGTGTGGAAACAAATGTTCCAGTCATGACAACGGTTCAATGTTTTAGGTTGTGTCAGGAAAACAATCACGAGAAAACAAACAAACCAAATAAAGGGGAAAATAGATAAGGACATCACAATGAGAGGGGGGGTGGGGGGAAGGAACAACAAAAAAGTGGTGGGGGGAGAAAGAAAGAAAGAAAGAAAGAAAGAAAGAAAGAAAGAAAGAAAAAGAAAGGCAAATTAAAATCAGATCTTAATAAGTAGCAGCACAGAAAAAAAAATGGTCAAAAGTACACATACTGATTGAGTGAAAGTGAGAGACAGACGTCGCGATGTTGCAGCAGCGTCATGAGGATTAACAGATTACAATGACACAGACAGGAAATGTTCCAATAATCCAATAATTTTATTCCACTGCCAGTGAGTGCAGGTGCACATTCTTCCTTTTAGGCATAAAAGTGCACAAAGAAGCTTTGTCGAGGTAGCGAATGAACAACAAACACGTTGCTGTGGTTGTTTGTTTACAGATGAGAAGAGAATTGTGTGTGTCTTGCGACTTGAAAACAATGAAGCCATGCAGTGGTTATGCTACATTAGCATGCCATCACAGCTCATTGCCTTAATCCCCATAGCTTCATAAGAAAACACATTATGCTAATGATATCCTGTCCTGTTAGCAACACTGCCCATTTCTGCTGTAATTTGCTTTACTTGAGGACACAAGGACTCAGCACGCAACAACAACTAGTCTTGTTTTAGTGTTGTTGTGAATGTATACTGTATGTAAATAATTGGATCTCACTTGAATGTAATTGGAAATGGTAAAAAAAAAAATGTTCCGAACTGGACTCTTCATCAACAACATGGGGTTTAATGCACCTGTACAATCTCTGAGTTATTTTCAAAAACTACAAGGTTTTGTCTATTTTCTCTTAATCAGATTCATGGCATACCCAACTAAATACTTGTACGCACACAACCTTCTCTCTGTGTGATGTGTGAAAGTGTTTGTAGACAGTTACTTTGTTGTACAGTCTGGTAACAGAAGATTTAGTCAATCTCCCTTTCTGAACTATTAATCAGGGGTTAATAGTTCACTGCAACTGTTGGCAGGGTTAATTTAACTGCAACAACAGTTGCACAAATTTGAATCTCAAATTATGTAGAAAGACAGAAGATGCATGACGAATGAGAATAAGTAGAGAGTAAGAGAAAATATGGTAATGAATGAAATAAGAAAGAATGCAAATGGAAGAACAATGTGGTGACGGTTGCGTTCAGTGGCTGTTTCTGGCATGGGCATTATGTGCGTCCGCACTGCGCGGCATTACTCAAGAGGTGGCAACGTATCAATGCTACGTGAAATAGTTTTCTATTGTGACACTTATATAGGGGAAAGTGCGCTCCCTTGCGGAGTCATGCTACCCAGAAAAGATGCAGGGTTTGGACCAGAAGTAGATTCATGTAATAGAGGGAGCCGATATCATACAAGGATATCGTAGATGATTTGCCGTCAAGGAAGGCCAGACGCTTTTTGTTTTTTATTCAGTTTTTTTTTTCTAAATTAAAACTATTCATTGTTTCTCACACAGGATGTGTCCATGAATAGCACAGATGAACCAGATAACACAAAAGGATCATAAAAAGTAGAAAGAACCAGCCTAAATAACTGATGTTTTGTATTTCGTTTGTTGCAGGAGGGGTCTGAATTTTTCAGACAAAAAGTATAAAACATATTTAAAGCAGCAGAAATCCATTGCCTCAGAAGAAGCATGCGGATGTATGAGTGTGCCTTTGTGTGACGAATCACCTTCTTTGTGGAGTACTTACCCCGCTCGCTGCTTTTTTGACTTGTCTGAGATGCCGTCTCGAGACATGAGCTTGTTAAACACCACGATTCCAATGAGCATATTCACCTGAGGGAGACAGTGGAGAACGTTTGATGAAGATCGCGGTAATTGCTCGCCAACAGGGACTCTCATCTACAATCACATCTCGATGGCTTTGTATTTTCAGTTGAGTTCTGTTAAGGTGGAATCGAAGATTACTTTTGAATCATATCCTTGACTTAAGAAGGGGAAGTGATAAAGTAAATGCCAGAATGGCTCCCATGCTTAATTTAAAAGATTTTCTCTTTTTCTTTAACAGACTAACACTAATGACATCATTGCCAATTACACATTGTATTGTATTACACATATCATTAACATAAACATGCTACAACATTTCAAAGCACTCCAACAATTCAATTTTTTAATGTTTTGAGATTCTAAACCAGATTGCGAGACCACTTTTGTCAGGTTGGGCATGTCTGGGCCCAGCTCTGAGTGGTGCCAGCATAATCGTGGTCAGCTATTTGTCTGAGGTCTGGTTCATTAATTTGGAGTCAGGTCTCATGGGAGGAGTCAGCGCCTTTGCCCGACATCTGCCTCTCAATGCAGCATCTTGTTCAGAGGGCATGGACCACCACAGAGTCGCTAGGCTGGAGATTTTACATCAGCATTGGCGAGACAGAAACACTAGATGAGTGGATATCAATTTGAAAAGAAGCCCACTATGTTCATTTAGGTAGATTATTGCTTGTGTGACCATGTATTTAGATACAGGTCATTAAATAAAAAAATATTGTAATCCTAAACATTTGATTGTTATGTATGGTGCAAAATTCAGTAACTGATCAGCATGTAAACATGCCTTTGATAGACTAGAGTGAGTCTTAAGATTTACTTTTGGAAAACTCCTCTCAGGAATTTCCTCACGAAAAATAACCTCACCATAGAAAGAGCCACTTGCAGCAGGCAACAGTAATGAGATATAGTTGTGCGTTTGTAAAATATACAGCTTCACTAAGCAGTAAAGAAAATGGATGGATGGATGACGATTATTGCGATAGTAAACACCAAGTAGGTTGTTTTCTTCTGGAAGCGTGAGGACTGGACCACAAAGGGTCTTTTTTTGTTAGTTTTTTTCCTGTGGAGCTGGATAAAGATGTTGATCCAGGATTTTTTTCCAATTTGTCAACATTAGCGTTAAGATTAACACCACTATTTAATAAAATGTTAAATTAAGACTCGATTCTTTGTTGCAAAATCCAAGCATAGACTGAATGTGGGTGTCTGTGAAGGCGGATTTTTATTTATTTATTTTTTTCAGTTCAATAAGAATAGAGCACTCACCAATACAATGACAGCAGCAGGTCCAACAAAGGCATAGAGCAAACCTCCTTCAAGGGATAACCAGCAACTAGAAGACAAGAGGGACACATATCAGACTGATGCATGAAATGAAAACGGCAATATAAAATCTGCTCTAAGTGACAAGCAAAGTGTATTATGTAGATTAGGTACATAAATTCAACCTCAACCTCTCATGTTGTGGAGTAGAAATCCAAATGACCGTAATTTATTGTGTATGATAGGTAAAAGTCAATAGAGCATATTATACATATATATATATACTTATACCAGTACCGAGGGGCTGTGAAAAAATATGCAGATTTTATTCCAGTATGCTACGTAATGTCTAATGTTATAAATGTATCCATAATACAGTAAATGCATGCTAGCTTCTCCAGACTTGAACCACAACAACTATTGATTTTACTCGAACACCATCTTTGTTCTTTGCTAATATGAGAAATGCATCTTGAGGAAATGACACAACCGTCAGCGCATGCACTTTTCGTTCTAAAAACCTAATGAAATATAAAAATGACTTTATGTCTTGAGCATGGATACCAGCAAATCAATGGCGCGTAATATATATAGAAGGGAATTCCTAATTTTGCGAGTGCATATTATACTCGAGCGTATGATACACATGAAATTACGGTAATAGTTACGTCCAACAAAGACAGTATTTTGCAATAACCAGTGGTCATGATTCTCAATTAACAATGCTACAAAATTCCAGGATTTGTTTCTTTATGATAAAGCCAAAATCATATTCATTGTGGGCAAAACGGCAAAGCTCAGGTCAAAGGGTAATTTCAGATGTCCAGTCTACATATTTATTCGTAGCTTTGATTGTCTGCAGTCTGTGTCCATTTCTGTCCAACCAAATTATGTAATTCTTGCAATTTATTATAATTTCAGTATGTTTTATCAGTTGTGTATCTGCATTGGATTAAGTCAATTTACTGCTCTTCAAAGATCTTTCTCTGTCACCTTCTCCCAGATTGTCTGTATGTATGAGGCTGTACCCCTTGCACTTGATTGGAAACCCACTTGTGATGATCCATCTACTGCTTCTGTTCTAGCACCACCCTGGGAGGATTCCACCTCCCGCCTATTTGTGCAAACCTACCTCTAAATGAAGATGCATTGCTGCTGGGGGATTGATCTGAATGCCATTTTCATTCAATCACAATAAATGTTACTTTCGGTCTTTCATTTGATGTCTCCTTATTGAACCTCCTGATGGTTAAAATGCCATCTGGAAACGATGAGTTAAAGTACCATGAAGCGTTACGGACCATTTTTCATTCTCTACCACTCCCAACTAGGCTGAAGTAAGGTCCGCTGCAGCCACACTTCAAATAAAGTTGAGCTGAGTAGAGTTGTTATTTGCCA
Organism: Phyllopteryx taeniolatus; assembly: GCF_024500385.1. Taxonomy (NCBI): domain Eukaryota; kingdom Metazoa; phylum Chordata; class Actinopteri; order Syngnathiformes; family Syngnathidae; genus Phyllopteryx; species Phyllopteryx taeniolatus. The sequence goes on along the minus strand of NC_084522.1, from coordinate 5,346,380 downwards.
ATCCAATCTACAACAGGATTCATTTTATGATTATTTTGTAATTATTCATTGACCAAATTAGATAAGATATTTGAAATGTAATTTTCAGTGGCTTTTTCATTTATCAAGCAGGCAGTCATGCTCATGAAGCATATTGATATGCAGTCATTTTTGCCATTTCAGCAAGTGCATCCGAGGAAAATGCAGCCACCCATTTTGTCACATAGTAGCTTTTATACATCGTAAATATGAAAACCGCTTATAAAAAAATAATGATTTTTTTAACTAAAATTATAAAGTATTGATTTTTTAATAAAAATGCTAATATGACTGAAAAAAATAAATAAAAAGAAAATGCTCATCTAAATATGGGCAGATTTCCAGAAGTAAAACAAGAACAAAAGGTCACTAAAGTGATGCTATCTGGCTCCAATGAAACAGAATTTAAAATACATTGTTTTAGTTTCATAACACTAAAGGTGCCCTGCCCATGCAAGCTTAGAAACATTCTAAAATATACAGTGTCTCAAGAAATAAGTAATAATAAATAACATTGGAGTCCTTTGAGACAAAATATTCTTCAAATGGTGTGACAGGTGGGTCAATCAGAAGGTGAGAACATGGTACTTACTAGTTGACAGTGCCGTAACCTCTTGCTCTGGTGAACCCGACCGACACTGCTACAACTAAGGCTGGAAGACCTGCAAGGCAGAGATAAATAAATCCAAAATTGTTGACACAGAGAACACAATCATTTTAATTAGGTGCTCCAAAAAAAAAAAAGAACCCTTTCAATAGTATGCCAAGCAGCCATTTAACATTACACAATGTATATATGAATTTTGATTTGTAGGTTACTACTATGCGTGTGCTCCCTGACCCAGAGGTCATGCTGCATAACACAACCTGGCTTTTATCCCGTCTTTGGTGTAATTTATTTATGACATCAGGTGGTCCTGTAACACCGCTATATTTCATGTAACAGATGAAATGTGTGACTGAGTGTCACATTGTGACATAGTGGACTATGCTTGGCCTGTAATGAGCGTGATTCTGAAATATCCACGTAATTAAAGAAGCTTTGATTATGGTCACGAATGAAAAGCAATTACAACAAGGCACATTAACAAATTCGGGAAGCCAGGTTGGTCGGCAAATTAGAATAGAAGCATTTTAATTACACAACAATCAATCCAGTAATATATACATAACCTAGGAAACACCAACCGATAGGTCATGTGCACACACTGCTCTGAAAATCCGACACACATGCGACTCATACCCCAGATCCTGTTTCCATCGTAACGGATTTCAATCACATAATTTAGAGAGAAAATTGCAAACTGGATGGTCGGCGGATAAAGTCTACTCTGGCTGATTGTTTCATGAATTTTATGCGTCATAGCCAAGTCTGTCACGTATTTCTATAGCTATGACATGCAGGCACATGGTCACATCAGTCATTCTGTGACAGTACAAACATCTATACATTCTGCCTCTTTTCTATCAAGGAAGGCCATCAGCAAGGTTGCTGATTAAAGCGCACGGATCAATATGAAGTGGAATGAAGTGAACAGGTGATGTTGGTGTTAATTTGAGCGTCCACGCGAAACATCTTGCCAGTGTGGTGCAGATGTTATCATGTGTTGATTATCCTTTAACATTTCCTGTAGCACCAAGATAAAGTACAATGGGGAAAAACACAAAAAAACAACTGCACAGAGGGGACATCTGGGTGATGCAGAGCAGAATAAGTAGACCAAAGTAATCCCCTCTATGGATATTAAAAGCCATCGTGTGTGTGCTTCTGCCCCTTCATGTTTGTGTGTGGCTATAAATTACATTAGAAAGTATGATAAACGCCTTTTGGTAAATTGGGTCCACGCAGGTGCAATTTGCACCTTACAGCAAAGAGCAGGAAGAAAGGGCTACAAATGATAATTCAGCAAATTCAGGTTTTACGCATTATGCTGGAAACAATTTTGACACTGCAAGGACATAATCTGTTGCATTTTTATGTAAAATATCTTTGTCACAGTGTTCTCAATCAGTGCCTGCTGTCACAGAGCAGCAGCTCGGTCTGTATCCAAGTCATAAAATCACCCTCATGGATCTTCTCAAATTACTCTGGCATATGAGGAGAGCTTGTATTTGCCGTAAAACCGAAAGAGGTTTATATCACTGTAAAGTGTGATGGTGAATGCCACCAAAATATCATAATTATTAGGAAAGTTTAGGGTTGAAACACTATAGCAAGCTGGTAATTCTATTAAATGTAGCCAAATACACAATCAGGGAGCTCGTAAGGACATGCAGCATTGATATTCATGCCGTGTCTCTTTTCTCAGTATGTATTAAACTAAAAAATAAAAGTTTTATTTTGTCATAAAAACATCAATTGAAGAAAAGGAAAAAGCACCCACGAACTGACATGTCATTGCAATTTAATTTTGTCTACTTGATCTGCAACAGCAATGAGAAGAATCTCCGTTTTGAGATGCCTCTTTCACCGGGGTGCAGTATATGGACTTAAAGATCCTCTGTGATAATTGAAAAAACAACTGCATAACAGCGGCGAAAGGCAACACAGGTTAAATTTTCGGAAAGAAATTGACAAACTAAGATAAATTGCTTTTATTTCAGTTCATATCTCTTACCCGACCCATTTTGCATCACCGAGCTTTGATATTTCAACGTGTTGGGTGTTTGGGATTCATTTTTATATACAAAATAATAATAATAATAATAATAATAATAATAATATAATAAAAAAAAAATATATATATATACAAAAAATTATAATAATAATTGGGGGGGAAACTCAAAATTTTTGCATTCTATACATTGATACCATATTATCATAGATTTTACGAACAAAAATAGACGCCGCAATAAGCACTAAAGTTTGTCAAGATGGTAAATTGGCTAAAGTTACTGGAGCGAAATACAGGTAATTGGGAAAACACTATTTAAATTGCATGACAAAAAAACTCCCAGCTAAAAGTAAGTACCTTCAAACCCAATATCGAATGCAAAAATAATATTCAAGTTGCAGTCATGTGTGGGGCATTGTGCTTGTGGGTTCTCACCCCAGCCGAGGCACAGAAAGCGCTTGCGAATGAGTCGTGACCTCATTTTGCCGATGACCGCCAGGTAGGACTGCCAAGCTTCTGTTAGCACCCAGCAGAAAGAGGCCAAGAAGAAGAAATGGAGAAAGGCAGCAGTCACCGTACAGAGGCCCTAAGGACATCAGAGGGGCGTGGCGGGGGTGGACAATGAAGTATTAAATTATAGGTATAAAATGTAACCAAGCTTATTCAAAAAGTTGCAACTCTAGAAATATTTTTTAAACCGACCCACTTGTGAAAATGCGCTTACGATGAATAAAACGGCAGTGACACAAGATTAAACATCCTCGTAGTGTCGCCAATGCGACAGTATTTTGAGAAAATAATTTCGCAGCTCACATTTACAAGCATACTATACAACCTGAAGATGCAAACATCAAACCAAGAGAAACCTTGAAAGATTTGTGCATCAGTGAATGTTATGGAGCTACACTGTCGTTTTACTTTTTCATCCACAGACAGGTACACATGAAATTATGAATATAGTTAATTACTATTGTAAAACACAATTTAAAATATAAAATACACAATTTAAAATAGAAAGTATACATATCGCTACATTAGCAACGGCTGGCTTGATGTCGCTTTGTCCATGGAACTAATTTTTGTTGCGAAAGCTAGCATGCATTTGGTGTCAAAAGACCGCAAGCTTTGCTTTTTCATCCACAGGTACATATGAAATTGTAAATATAGCAAAGTATTATTGTAAAACACAATGGTTGGCTACAGGCCACTATTAAAATTATGAATATTAATAAAACAAAATACAGTTATCATGTTACTGTGCCTACTGGGCTTATATATAAAGTGCAGTACCAGGATATCACTATAGATATTAATTTTACTGTTGACATAACAGTGTATACAAATGTATACATACATTTTGTATTTGTGTGTCAGTACAGAGCAATCAGAGCGCCTTACCTTGCTAAGCGTTTGTGATTGTCCCACCAAAATCAATAAATTGGAGGCTAGGATGGAAAGGCAAAAATTCACCAGGATGATGGACCTCTCTGAGCGGATATACCTACAGGGCACGGAATAAAAAAGAGTGTGAAAAGCAGGTTTGAAATAAGTACAATGATAATATATTTCCATAGATTGACTCTCATGCCAAAATCAGGATCCCATTTACTGTACTATACCAAATTGGTCTATGGATGGATGGAGGAATTGATGGATAGAGTTACCCTTCTGCATGACTAAACACAATGTTGCATAAAGACGTTCAGGGGGAAAAAAATACCTCCAGAAGGCAGCATAGATAAGAAGCAGGATCAGCAGAGCGGTGCAGGAGACCCCACAGCCCACCATGAGGGGCACCGAGGGCATGCTGGTGGGACCCATTTCCTGAAGACCCAGAAAGGAAAAGAGTGGAGAGAGAGAAAAAAAAGGGGGAGTTCAGAGTTCCTGTTAGCAGTAGCATCCCATAAACATACCGTCAGTATGCTTTGGGCTTAATGTTTGGCCGTGTTTAAGTTCTCAATCACACGCTTCATTTCCTCAGGTGACCCGACGTCTCTTTCCTCAAGATTTATCACCGTGCACGCATACACACACCCGCTGCGCAAGGTTTCTTCATGCAAATAAAGGACGCCGTGCGTGTGTGTGTGCCAAGTAATTGAAAGGCTGTATGCCAGTAAGTGTGTCTGCTCAAGATTAGTTCAGTCGGAAGAGTTGAGAGTAAGTGAGGGAAGAAACATATAGGAAGAATGAAGACAAGAGAGTCAAAGCTATTCTCTTTTGTGTTTGTTGGTTATTTTTCTCCCTCTTGCCCATCAAAGGAAGCCAATTTCTCCAGAGGAGAGTGGAACTGGTTGGAATATCAATATGACACACTCACAAACACATTAGAGGAAGCTACAAAATACAAAATAAAAAACTCCCTCATTTTATATTCTACATTCATCTGCTTTGGCAAAGATTTATAACAATGTTGAGACACGGAGAATGACTATTTCATTATTATGTTGAGAGAAAGGCGACATGATGTACACGTGTCGCATATTAGTTTAGCAAGTCAGTTTTGACTGTTAATCCAGTTTGTAATAGTGTGAACTCAACTGCATCCTATTGGTTGGTTCTCCTATTTCACCCCTCTGTAGCTAAACACATCATCTTAAAGTATGATGCAATTGAATGCACTGCTACAGAACAACAATAAATGTAATGTAGATTGTGACGGTATACCTAATTTTATTGCTGCTATCTGGATCAGCCATCCATCCATCCATTTTCTGAGCCGCTTCTCCTCACTAGGGTCGCGGGCGTGCTGGAGCCTATCCCAGCTGTCATCGGGCAGGAGGCGGGGTACACCCTGAACTGGTTGCCAGCCAATCGCAGGGCACATACAAACAAACAACCATGCGCACTCACATTCACACCTACGGGCAATTTAGAGTCCCCAATTAATGCATGTTTTTGGGATGTGGGAGGAAACCGGAGTGCCCGGAGAAAACCCACGCAGGCACGGGGAGAACATGCAAACTCCACACAGGCGGGGCCGGGGATTGAACCCGGCCGGGTCCTCAGAACTGTGAGGTTGACGCTCTAACCAGTCGGCCACCGTGCCGCTCTATCTGGATCAGTGGATCGAATATGAAAGTGCTTTTACTCTTAAATTAGCCTCTACCAGACAAGGGTAAAGAAAACACTACCCTCTTGTGTTCCTTTACTCTACTTAAATCCACATATTGTCCCTCAGCTCTTCATTGTGTCAATTTGTCCAACAGTGTTTTCCTAATTGGTTAGGATATAAGAGGGTGATGTGATTATATGTGTCTATTTTCATTACGCTACAGTACAAAGAAGGAAATACAAATTGGACTATAGGCTACAGAATCATGCAAAGGTCTTTTTGCAGTTGGACAAACTATTTGCATATAATTTTGTTAGCTTAATGTATGTGTCTAAGAAGGGGGGGGAAAAAAGTAAAATACACCCACATAGATTATAAAGTATGCATGGTGCCTGATTACCAGTGAGGGAAAAGATTTTCAGCACAGAAAGTTCCACACCTTCCCCACTCCAGCTTTTCACACTGATAATTCCTGCTTTTTCTCTCCATCTCCTTTTTTTCTCTCCCCACCCATGTCGTCCTCAGTTGCCCCTTCTGTGACTTATTCCGACTTTTTACTCAACTCTGTTTTTCAATTCCTCGCACGTTTTGAGGAAATTGTGAGGACTGATAAAAGCAGTAGAAAAAAAATACATCACTTGATAAGTATTTACACCAATACTTGTACTATCTTGATGCGATAAAAGGCTTTACATTTTTTGCAAGGAAATTTGGATTAAGCCTATATTGTGGTATTCATTGTCACATCTTTGTTCTTTGTGGTTTATTGTCGTGTCCCACCGCCCAAAGTGGTACTCATCCAATTCCCCTATTGATTTACTGTAGAACAAGAGGTTCCATCCATCCATCCCTTTTCTGAGCCACTTCTCCTCACTAGGGTCGTGGGCGTGCTGGAGCCTATCCCAGCTGTCATCGGGCAGGAGGCGGGGTACACCCTGAACTGGTTGCCAGCCAATCGCAGGGCACATACAAACAAACAACCATTCACACTCACAGTCAAACCTACGGGCAATTTAGAGTCTCTAAATAATGCATGTTTTTGGGATGTGGGAGGAAACCGGAGTGCCCGGAGAAAACCCACGCAGGCACGGGGAGAACATGCAAACTCCACACAGGCGGGGCCGGGGATTGAACCCGGGTCCTCAGAACTGTGAGGCTGACGCTCTAACCAGTCGGACACCGTGCCGCCAGAACAAGAGGTTATTTGTTTAATTTGCAATATATATGTGTGTGTGTGTGTGTGTGTGTGTGTGTGTGTGTGTCTCCCCATGCTCCTTGTGAGTGTTTTCATTTTGTGTCTTTGTTTGATTGTTTGGGCGATTCAATAAGCATTCTGAAAACCCATCACTTATACACCTAGCAGAAGTTAAATTATCATCAGTCTTCCTGATAGCAACTTTATTAATTATGTGTTCACACAATCAGGCTCTGGGCCTTCCAAGCCAACACCAAAAAGATATAAAGCTTAAAAATAGATCGAACTCATTTGATTAACTGGAGGCATAAAAGGTTAAATTGACTTTTATAAAGCCAATAAATGTGTCAACTCAAAATCCCAGGATCCCATTGAGGACTGTTGAGGCAATGAGTCCATACACATCCGCAGAGTTTGCATTCCCTCAGCACTCATTTTGGGAATCCAGTTGCCTGGGTTTATTGTATGGCAGCATGACCTTAATCAATCAACTCCTCTGCCTGCACCTTTGTTTCTCCCTCAGTCTTGTCTTGGTGATAGACATACTGGACAGAGACACACAGCGCACACGCTGAAATCTCAGAGGCTCTGGAAAGTAAACAAGATTAACTGGCTAACCCTCACTCCACTGTAAACGGTCTTTAATGGCAGCACTGCTTCTCAATCCCCCCACCCTGCTTTTTTATTAAGCATGGAGGTTAATCCTCAGACCCCAGCTTAACCCACTCTGCCTCGTCCCTCACACCGTGTCCTGAGCAATCTCTCAAAGTTGAACAGATGACACTCTCTGCTACGACAGACAATTATGCGTGTAGAATTCTTTCATTCTGTGTTCACATACCCAACAGTAGTGGCTGAGTGTGATGTGTGTCCGGATCAGACAGTGTCACGTGTTACCTAATTAATTCAGTCAATCTCTTGTCGTTTAAGAGAATCCCAATTTCATCTGAAATTGAAAGCTAAATGTGAAGGACCCTAAAGCTACAAAGTGCACTTAGTGCTGGTCGCAACAGCTCCTGACTGCATGGGTGCCATTTACATAATGGCACTGACCCATACCTTCTGGTCCTAAGTACTGGCATTAATGGTTTTGCCCCAAAAGTCAATGAGCATTTGAACTTGCGTCCTAGTTCATGCAATACGGATGGCAATACGGATGGCCTGGTTGTGTGTGTGTGTATATATATATATATATATATATATATATATATATATATATATATATATATATAGCATATTTGGCATAATACTTAGTATTTGTCATGGAGTTACTAAATAGAAAGACATGCAACTAAAGACTAAATGCTGGTAATGTTCTTTATGGCTCTCGCTTAATAGATCTCCAGTCAAGCTTGCAGATCTTTAACAGATTGATTAATATATAATTAATTAATGTGGCAATATGCAAACCTCTCTATTGGTTCATCCATCTGCTCTTCTTCCTCTGCACTTTCTTATTTTTCTCTTACAAATTGACACCTATGTGCCTCTTCTGTTTGTTACATGTCCACCATTTTCACCATCTCCTTTCCAGCTGCATGACACCTGTAGTTACCCTCGATGGACGGAATTTATTTTTTTTTTTTCAGGCTCGATTTTAAACATCAAGAGAGGCAATGCTGGCAAACTGCCAACCCACCACCATCACTTATACACAAAAACCCACATTCACACAAACACTGTCTTTTTGCAGTGCCGCGTTATTGTAGTGAACATTTAGTGAATGTTGAATTCGGGGAGCGGTGTCATAAAGTGAGAAAAACTTCTAAAAGTCAGAGTGAAAACTGGCTTTGTGGGGGAAAACATGTGTGGCATTAAATATTAAATAGTTCCTGGTAAAAAAAAAAAAAAAGAAAAAGGCTAAAACTGGGAAGGTAGAAGGTGTGTTACACAATTAATTAAATAGAATCTGGTGGTGAATGGGCCCTATAGTTGTCAGAGCAAAGTAAACCATGGCGCTGTCAGGTCTTTGGATTGTCCATTAGCACTCTACAAGAGAGTGGGTCAATCTATAAGAACATGTGCCCCCCAATGACGAAAAAGCCTTTTTCAATCATGTCAAACACACACCAGAAGCTATGTGAACTATTTATAGCAGGTTATGCACCTCAGGCAAAAACACATCAAGTCCCAATAAAATATTCTGTCCTCTTGACGCCTCTTCTCGTCCATCACATGCACACCAAAAAGTGACCTTTATTAAGCTTGAGATCAAATGTTGAACAAAATCACTTTTGACAACTGCAAGGCTGCATTAAAGCTTCTGCTATGACAATGTTTTATCAATGACAGCGCTGTTCAATTTGCAAGCATTGTCTTATGGATGGAAAGGTGCTTGCTAAAAAAAAATAATAATAAAAAAGTTTGCCACCTTGCATTCAAACTTCACCTACATCATCCATCACAAGCTCACTATAATGACAAGATTCTGGCACCCACAGAGCCTGCTGGTGTAATCCAACTAACAGGTGATGCCATCTAAATTTATACTACGCTAACAGCTCCCTGACCTAACCCTTGATAGTAGGTGCCTAATTAGCCTCCCCCAAGTCCCAAATAGTATATCAGATTATGTGGTGGTGACTCACCGGCTCTTTAGCTTGCTGCGCTAACACAGCGTAGGTGGATATCCTGCTGCACAGGCATTTGGTTTGGACAGTGGTTGATGTGAGTGTTTGGCAGCCTCCTGTGCCCCAGTTTTCAGCGCCAGCTTCCCTGTAGGTGGAGAGAAATGGGAAAGGGGGGTGGGGGGTAAGGGATGGCATAGGGGACATAAACAGGGATTGTGAGTATCACACGGTCGTTACAAGCCTATAAGAACATCCACCTATGAGGGACAGAAGGAAGGACAAAGAGTCTCACGGGATAAACCTTCGCTGTGGAGTTCAACAAGTTCCTCCAGTGATCCATTCAATCTTAAGGTTTAATATGCACAATGCGCTTGTCCTCTTTCACCCTGCTGGCATTGGCAGCCACTGTCACTCATCTTGTTCCAGGTGTCCGTGTTTAGCAACCTAAACATCCGCCTTATTTGTTCCTTTTAATTCCTGTTTCTTTTGGAAGAATTATCTTGAGACTTAGCTGGCACAAATTCAAAGGTAGATAAGAGCGAGGATTCTAGGATCAGAGGTTCAGGGCTGCTGAGCTCTGTTAGTTGTGAAAAGATTACGACTCAACCAAGTACTGTATGTTTATACACTTTTTCAGCCTGTTTAAAAAAAATAATCTCAAATTTTAGGGGTGCTGGGATCAATTTAGGGGTGCTTGAGCATCCCTAAAAATGGGCTAGAAACGCTCATGGCTGATAACACTTGAGTCAGTTAGTCATTTTGTCCACCCAACATGCATTCACTTTTTAAATTAAACATGACTTTAAATATAAACGTATTTATAATAAACATGTTTCTATAAATGGGATGTCTTCGATTTGCAGGCAGCCAGTTCAGGTTATACACTGTCTGTCGCCTAAAGTCAGCTGAAATGGGCTCCGACTCATCTGCAACACTAAGGAGGATATGTGGTACAGAAAATTAAATTTAAAAAAAAAGGTGAAATTTAACTACTTAAACACTGGTTTACTTCAACACCTTTCAGCGCTTTTGCAAGGAACTTAATTACCTCCTTTTCAAAGTGATAGCAAAGAGTACCCTCACCAGTGAATGGAGGGGAAATGCGATGCATTCAAGGTTATATAATCACTCCAATGCATTTGGATTGGCAAATTAATAGCAACGCAAAAGGTGGCACTCTGGCGCATTGTGTACCTGATTGCGTGCCTCTTTAAGAGTCGGGCTTTGATAGCAGTGGCTTGATTGTCTTCACATTGGTGCTTCTAAAATTACAACCAATGGGCATTTATTTAGTTACACCTGCACAATATTGACATCAATTGCAAGAACCAGATCAAAAATACAGTACCTCTATTGATATAATAATGATAATAACTTTCAGAGAGGTATTAATTCAACAATATGTTAATTCACTGTAGTCTAGTCTTGTAGGAGTGCTTCTGGACTCTTAGCCAGTATTTCGGGACATCTCTTCCTCTCAGCGATGAGGGCAAAAGCTCCCTCCACTACAACACAGAGCTTTTACTTTTGGGACGTGAAGACAAAACAAATCTGTTCAATTAGATCGTTGACTATAAATACATATGGATGGCTTGTCTCCAGGTCCCGTTCACCGTATCAAAATTAAGCCAACAAATCCCGGATAGCCAGAACCGAGTGTGTTGTAGTGATGGGCAGAGGATGCCATTATATCAAGGTCCTGTCTGACGCTGGCAGTGCCTGATGGGAATCTCCTCGACGAATGAGTCACAATTTTGATGTTGTTTCCCAAATAGATAGCACAGAGGAGGCAGTGATTATGGTAAATCCTACAAATCAGCCCATTATATTTTTATTTTACGTGTGACTTTAAGGCAATTTTAGCCCATGTCTTCATGAACACGGTTTTGCACATTGGTCAACACAACCTTGGCCTCAAGGTCAGGTGTTACACGACCAGTTTCTTTAGCATCCACTCACTAATCTTTTTGCAGTGGGGCAAAACATTTGGTGGACAGACTAATTTTTTGTAAAATGTCTGCACAATGATAAGGTACTGTGAAACTACAAATGGTACAAACCACAGGAATTAAATGTATTGTTCGTGCAGTTTGGCCTAAGAGAAAGTACTGGTAATATCCCGAGTCACAAAGATGACAGTCTACAGGCAGTTTGTCAGGCGTGTATGTATAAAAGATAGAAGGCAGACAGAGGGAGAGCAGGGGAATATGGGGGGCATTTTAACGATTGAGTCAAATCATCCCAAGAGAATTAATGAGTTACATATGCATAAACCCTCTGCCCTTCTATGTGTTAACTTTTAGTTTGATTTCAAGAAGGTTAGCGTGGTTTTGATTTACAGACTTTTAAACAGGCGGCATGGTGGCCGACTGGTTAGAGCGTCAGCCTCACAGTTCTGAGGAGTGGGGTTCAATCCCCGGTCCCGCCTGTGTGGAGTTTGCATGTTCTCCCCGTGCCTGCGTGGGTTTTCTCCAGCCACTCCGGTTTCCTCCCACATCCCAAAAACATGCATGAATTGGAGACTCTAAATTGCCCGTAGGTGCGAATGTGAGTGCGAATGTGAGTGCGAATGGTTGTTTGTTTGTATGTGCCCTGCGATTGGCTGGCAACCAGTTCAGGGTGTACCCCGCCTCCTGCCCGATGATAGCTGGGATAGGCTCCAGCACGCCCGCGACCCTAGTGAGGAGAAGCGGCTCAGAAAATGGATGGATGGATGGATGGACTTTTAAACAGACAGTAATGGATTTGCACAGAATTAGCGTCACGGTATGCCGCTGCGGCCACATTACATCCTATCGTAACTTTGAATTCATCAAACTAATTAGCCCTTCAATCTGGGTAGTAGGTGTTATTTCTTATTGGCTTCATCCGTTAATGTTGGTTGAGGTCATCAAAGAAGACATTACATGATAGTGAGTTTTATGACATTGTTCTGGTTAATATTATACTGTATTATGTTGTATGTTTGTGTCCATGTACATGCACCCAGTAACGTTATCATGTTTTTGGAGTCCATTCTAGTCACATGTGAAGTTGGGTAATGGCAACCAACTCACGACATGGTTTGGCTCAAGACCAATCCAGCATTCCTGCACCCCAACCATCAGTACTTTGATTTACCTTCAGAATGTATTTAATTTTTTATTAATTGTTGACTTTCCTCTAATTAAGGCAGATTTGATCTGTTTATGTTGTTGCATTTTTACCAATAAGTGGAAGAAACCCTGAATTTTGTTGCTGCAAAATCTCGACTGTTATGCCTGCACAATGCTACTGCGGGGTTACTTAAGTATTCAGATTTACTGTTTAGGAGGGATAAATAGATTGTCTTCCTTGCTTTATGTTAGCATTTAAATTAAGCTGCAGCCTGCTTGTTTTATCATCAAACACAGATCCCAGATGTACAAACAGGTGTGCAGCTGCTTTGATGTGGTTTTTAAAAAGCCACAGATCTTGAATGTATATTGCAACCGGCATAACACAGCACAAGTAAAATATAAGCGGGTTTACAGCATTGTGGTAATCGACACAGCTGTTTGGTTGTGACTCTGACAAGGAGTAAAGTTTTATTAAACAAATGTTAGCCCCGGCTTCATTCTTTTCTGCAGTTATCCGTCAGCGCACACAGGCATTAAACATGAAATTTGTGGTTGACAATAAACTATTGTAAAGTATTCTATAGTCAAAATGTTTGTTTCAGCTTCACATTGGAGTCACAGCCAATCCATGTCCACCATTCAGTGCCTGCATGCATGACTCATATCAAAATTATTATTATTATTATCATTATTGTTGTTGTTGTTTTTTACTTCAATCCTGCATGTTCGAAATGTTTTAATATGACCAACAGCAGCCTCAGCTGAGCTTAAAAAAGACCCATCATATGACTCATATGTCCATATATGTGACATTCCGGCTGGTGAAACATTTCAAAAATTTGATTTAAGTAAAAACCTTTCACCTGATTGCTGTGGTAAATAAAACTAAAGCGATTCACCAAAGCTGGCATTCTTTCTCCTCTGGGGACCGTAAATGTCTGCACAAAATGTCATGGCAATCCATCCAAGTGTTACAGCGATATTTTTTGCACCGCAGACCAACAAATTGGGACAGAGCGGCAAACAACAGCTTCAATACAATGCACTTGTGGAATGATTTCTCAACTTTTAAGTTTTCACTGAGTACACATTCATGATAATGTTTACTAGTTTGTTCGCTATTTGGGAGTGCAATGGTGTCGCAATATGTGTGTTGAGGAAAAAATTGGAAAACGACCTTCTGAGCAACAGTGAAAATTGACCTTTTATGCCTACTGAGAATAAATTGGCGCTGACTCTTGACTGAAAGGGCAGCACTATGAAAGCCAATTGCACCCTATTAAAAAAAGAAAAAGGTTAAACATGCTATGAATTCTCAAAAGCGATGTTGTAGATGAAAGGATTTCATCTCGACGCAGGTAAATTCACCACGAAAGCAACCCTTTTATGTGCCTTGCTTGTAAACGCAAAACGTGAAATTGCCAAGGGCTCCCATCCAGAATAACTTTCATCAAGTCCTGAGTCAGACTGCGCACATTTTTTGTGGACTAAAGTCAGCAGATACTGTTCAGGATCTATTTAATATCAAGTAACTCCCAATGTCATCCTACATTACCGCAGTCATTAATGACGATTAAAACAGTAAGCTAACTTAAGATGCTGCCAAATATTGTCAAAAGTGATTTAGGAGACTCAACAAAGGCCTTCCATTTTTCACATTATATTAGATTTTCATTGCTTCTTTGGCTGTGTGACATAAAGTGAGTTTCCCATGAATGATCCTCTTCGCTTTAAAAAAAAATAAGTTACATAAATTGATGTGAAAGGAAGCACATAAGCATGAAAAGTTCATACAGTTGCATCAATGGAAGCAAGAGGGAATACAATGAAAACGTAATAATATTTTCTGGACTGTATTAATTTTGTAAACTCAAAATAATTATTGTATATCATTATATCGTACACAGGCAGAAGGCAAATTGGAGGATTTTAAGAGGGCACACATGCAGATGTAATCTAAACAGCTAAACACATGACTAAACTTCCACGTGGCCACAGAGGCAACAAAAACAACTTCAATATTCAACCAATAAAACAAACACACATTTACATTTTCATGCTATTTTTTGAAATTTTATTCCCACCAATCCCCCTAGGATGATAAGAATTCTAATGATAATGCTAGCAATTAGTTAAATGTACATTCCTACCTATTGCAAGTGATTTTACTGCATATTTTTCAATTTCTATATTGAATGAGCTTTTCTTTCTGATAGTGGCTCCTGCAACCCTCATGCTTGTGCTGCATTGCTACCGTATTCTAAACACTGTCCAAAAAAAGTACTTTACTTTTCTTTGTAACGATATCACTAGTTCTATTTCATAAATATGCAAATGATCTCCTTAACAAGAAATACTTAGGTGAATTAGTATATATTTCTGACAGTGAAGTGATTTTAATATATAATACTTAAAGGCATATATTCTTTATCCTCTGGAGAAAACCACTTATACTACATCGAAGTTTTGTAGCGCTACAGATATGAAATACGGCGTCTCTTTATGCTTGCTATGGACAAGTGTTGACAATAAATCATTTTGTTTTAAAGTAGGTCTCTTTGTGCATTTGATGAAATTTAAAATTTAGAAAGATATTCATATAGCTTCCATTATGCAGGTCTGAGCGACACACATACACAGGAACATCTGCTAAGCATGTTTCATCTCCGTGTATGAAGGTCTATAAATGTATTTGACCCACATCTTGACTGTGTATAGCATTTTTTTTTCTTCCTCTCTCACTGAGACTGATGGAGCTTAGAAGAAGAAGAACATGCGATTATCTGATGCTTTGTAGGATGTGTATGTACAGTGCAAAGCAGCTTGTGTTTCTAAATGTTATCCATGTTGCATAGGGAAATATTTAGTGGACTAAATGGAGTTTACAGAATGACATCACAAAATATAGTCCTACTTTCTCATGCATGCATTGTGCCTCTCACTTGGTTGTAATGTAAACAAAATTGTTTTAATAATAATAAATTTACAATTTAATTTTTTAAACTCTTATCAGACAATTTTGATGAATAAAAGTATACTGCAACATTCTAGCATTACATCAAACACAATTTAGGGCAATATAATCAACTATAAATGTCGAACTTGTTTATGTACAATATTATTTTTTAAATGAATATCTCTGAAAAGAACATCTCACAGTCATACATTAAGACAGCCCCATGTAATAATATCCAATGAAGGTGATTCAAAACTCCTGCTCTTGCAAAGATTACCAGTTTGTGGCTTAGTTTAGTTGCAAAGACGTTATCGTGGTTAAATTTTGCAGGGATGTGCAACTACACTGTGTAATATCATTTCTCTGTGTGCTGTCCGGTCTGATTCCTACGTGCTTCTCTTGCGCCAAGCGTGCTTTGTCATTGACCTCCACAGCCCATGAGCTAATTTATAAAGCTTCTTTTCAGGGATTATCTTTCTTCCTGACGTGCAAGCCAGAGCGTGAACCAGAAAGCAGAGATACAGCTTGTCTGCGGCCATAAATGGCCTGACATCGCAAGCGACGGCAGTCTCGATTAACATGGACAGGCAATATGGCTGGGCAATATGGCTGGAAAGAAAGTGATTCATGTGGAAAATGGATTATCAATCCTCTTGTGGAGGAGAAAGGAAACATTTAATAATTGCGCAGTCATGACTGATCATTTGAAAGTAAAGATTTGTCCTAAAGTTGAATCTTTGTGAAGCTTTTTGGGGGAAATGGCTTTTACAGAAAAGCACATTTTCACTGGATAAATCAAGGTCAGAGATGCTACTTGGAGACAACAGTGGCCTTTCAGCCCACATTCAGTAGCACCCGATTAAAGAGGATAATGCATGTGTGAACAAGATAAGTAGAAGGCATGTACCACACTTCAACTGCTTCCAAATAACTATCTATGAAATATTCATCAAGACAGGAACACAGCTACAGTATGTTGTACTAGTTTTGGGGTGTATGTAGCGGTTACTTACCCCTCTCAAATTGCAAAATTCCATCAGTAAAGAGGACATAGGTTGCACTTTTATGCTTAAATTTGAATCTAAATACTAACGCATAAATTTAACACTAGCAGAGACTTTGTTGACGAGACACAGAAGTCCATTACAGCTGTCACATGATGATGAAAGTAATATTAAGCAAAAAAAAAAGAAAAAAAAAGTTAACCTGGGAATTACTGATCTGACCCTGCTTTACATTAGTGTGTTATCCAGATGAAAAGGTAAATGTGCAAACAGGCTTGTATATCCATGTGGTCCACCGATTGCAAAAAGTCATGGCCCAGACTTGTAAATATTCTACTTTCACTAGATCACAACAAGCCGCAGCTGTTGAAAGTCATCAAAACTGACCAAAATACATCAGTCCTTAACAAGAATGTGAACATTCACGCTTGGAGGAATTAAGCCAGCGTATGAGCATGCGCCACAAAGGACCGGTTTGATAACTGAGGGAATGAGCTCGTGCACGTTTGAGACGCCCCGCGGAGGCAGATCCCGCATAAGCCCTACTGGTCGACTCCCTCTTGATGCGCTGATTCGCTGTTTGACACACTTCTGAGCCCTTCTGCTCAGTCAGATGGGAAAGTGGAGCAATCCCCATCAGCCCGTCCACCCATCCCTGCTGGCTGCTACATGTCTACTATAGTAAGTGTGTTTCACCACAAGTGTTTGCTTATACAGAGAGGGTAGGAAGAGTGGCTAAGCAAATGTTTGCAATCATTTCCCATTAAAATGACATCAAAATTATGTAGATGGTATACTAGCTTATAATAGGGATCATGTGACAAGAATAACCTACTTTGGTGGTCTAGAAAACGAGGTTTCCAAAACTTTATAGAGCCAAGTCACCCATTTTACATTAGAAAAATCTCACGGCACACCTCCAAATAAAAGTTACAAAATGTATGAAAACTGAAATAATAAGCTCATTTCAATTTACTCACAAGTTGATTTATATCTTAAATCTGGGCCTATTTAATTGAACACAAAGCTGATACTGTATACTCAAAGGAAGCCATGACCTATTCTGTTGTATGAATGGCAACAGGTTTTTTTGTACATTCTAACATCTAATGGAATAGCCTATATTTGTTCTACCTGTCACTGTACGTCGATGGCATAGATAGATGAACAAAGATATATATTTGTAATAGACAAATGCCTTCCAAACAAATTGATTAAAATCAGATAATTTCCCGCGGCACGCCTATTGATCTCTCATTCTTTCACAACACTCTGGTTGGGAATCACTGGTCTAGAATACATCAGACCAGCCTGTAACTGCTTATATTGAGCAAGTGTCAGAGCTAAAATTAATGTTCAGCTTTGTACAAACTTTATTGCATACTAAAATGATCCAATAATGTTTACTTTGAGGCATGCTATGACAGAAAAATTCTAATAAAATCAAGTTTAATGTTGGGACTTGTATTCACTACCGTCAGGTAAATTGCACATCGCAATATGTGGAACATATGTACCGTATTTTCACGACCATAAGGCGCACCGTATTAAAAGGCGCAGTCTCAGTTACGGGGTCTATTTATGTATTTAACACACACATAAGGTGCACCGTATTATTGGGCGCAGGCATAGTAAAACATACGCTAGCTTAAAACATACGGTAGCATGCATGCACACTCAAACAATGTTTTTAAAAAGGCAGCGGGAGCAAAACTGAGTTCGGTTGTACTTTATTGAAGTATTTAACAATGTACTCACGTTATTTTTTTATCAATCCTCATCCACAAATCCATCAAAGTCCTCAAGTTCTGAATCTGAAATGAACAGCTGGGCAAGTTCTCAATAAAACACGCCAGGTTCGAGTCAGTCTCATTGCCGTGCGGCTCCTCAGAAATGATGCCGGCTTTTATGATAGCTCAAACAATAGTGCAAGCAGACACGTTAGCCCAAGCATCCATAATCCATTCACAAATTGTGCCGTAACTCGCCCGGCGCTGCCTCCTAGCCTTAGTAAAGCTGTGTTCGCCATCTGTCATCCATGGCTCCCACGCCGCTCACAACATCACTTTGAACGCCCTGTTTACATGGATGTCCAGCAGTTGGTCAATCCTCCCTGAATGATGGCAAGGTCCGAGTTATTGGACTCAGTCGAATGATGACTTTGGAGACGCTTCTCCCGGCTGTTCTTTGCTCATTAATTTGTTCATCTTCCAACTCGGGCCACCTCGCCATGTTTCCGCGTTTTGTTTTTCTTTTTTTTTCCACGGAAACTCAGCTTTATCTTCTTGACTTGGCGAAGCTCGTTTTCCTGCGTCCTCCACTTGTGAACCATGGATTTGTTGATCTTGAATTCTCTCGCGGCTGCTCGATTCCCATGTTCCTCCGCGTAACTAATAGCTTGCAGCTTAAACTGTGCTTGGTAAGCATGTCTCTTCGTAGGTGCCATTTTCGGGGGTCCGTAGACAAACTGTTGCACATACTGGAACTATATACCTACTGGGGGCGTGTCTTCAACCCTCCTTTGTCACGCCCACCCTTCCCCCTTTACGTCCGCATGCTGTCCTCAGTCACGTCCACCTTCCTCTATATAAGCAGCGTGTCGGCAGGGAATGCTTCCAGACCGCTCATTAAAGTCACACAACATTTACAGATTTTGGAACTCGGTGCACACATAAGGCGCGCCGCACTATAAGGCGCCCCGTCCATTTTGGAGAAAATTTAAGACTTTTAAGTGCGCCTTATGGTTGTGAAAATAGGGTACCTAATTTTATTTGTAAAGAATTAACCCTGTGATTGGCTGGCAGCAAGTCCAGAGTATACCCTGCCTCTCGTGCAATGTCAACTGGGACAAACTCATCTCTAGCTCGTGGCCATAACCCTAATGAGGATGGATAGAAATAACTTTTGCAAATTTTAGACATTTAAAAAACAGTATTGCTTGGCAAAGAGTTTCACTTAAGAGAATGAATCACTGAGTGAGCTACCTATGCAACACAGCCATACATTTAATTTAATTTTCATTATGTCATGCATTTTCATGTTTGGTTGGATGGAGGTTCAAGGTCTCTATGCTTTTTTGTCAAAACAAATAAAGTAATTGTACATACTTAAACTGTACTTGTTTTCCCCCTCAATGTGCAGAACATTAGCAATGAAGCATGCCTGTGGTCAAGCATGACATAGTGAGGTAATTGCCGCTAGTTGTACTGCACAGGTCATTATTCGTGGCAGTGACAGCCAGTGGGGGCAGAGCTCGCTCTGCGGGTCTTTAACAGCTGATCCCAGATCAAACTGAAAAACGCTGCAGATTAGAAATAGGATTGAATGACCCCTGACCCCTCACGTGCTGAATGTTATCCATTAATCTGCGGTGTGCATTACAATCATCTCTAACTAATGGGTCTTATTTTAAGCAAGCTGTATACAGCATGATGCAATTTGAACATAAGAAACATGTACATTACAGATGTCAGCACCTGCAATGTACATTTATATTACAACTTTATTCTTAAGTATAGGAATGCAAAAAAAAAGAAAAAAAATGTCGCGCATACAACAAAAATAAATTATTTGCTTGTTGCAAACTAAAATCGTTTTAAAAAGTGAGCAAAGGTTGAGTGTAGGTTGCAGAGAGGCAAACTGGGGAGAAAGGGAAGGAATGTGAGTACAAAGAATTGAGCAGATGGTACAGACATATGGGCACGTTCAGGGCAAAATAAATAAATAAACACACGCATAAAAAACTATTTGAACTATAAGTACTACAAACTGTTAGCAAACTAGAGTGAAAATGTCCAGTGACTAAATTAGAGCAGGCTTTAGAGAGTTCCATCCATCCATCCATTTTCTGAGGCGCTTCTCCTCACTAGGGTCACGGGCGTGCTGGAGCCTATCCCAGCTATCGTCGGGCAGGAGGCGAGGTACACCCTGAACTGGTTGCCAGCCAATCGCAGAGCACATACAAACAAACAACCATTCGCACTCACATTCACACCTATGGGTAATTTAGAGGCTTCAATCAACCTACCATGCATGTTTTTGGGATGTAGGAGGAAACCGGAGTGCCCGGAGAAAACACACGCAGGCACGGGGAAACTGCAAACTCCGCTTTAGAGAGTTAAACAATTAAATTTGTCTGCATTAACATTTTAAAAGAGGAGAATTGAGCAGGAAATCATTTGTTAAAAGCTATTATGTTCATATAGTTTCATTCTTTTCTTTTTTTTTCACTTCCCAATCCATCAGTCGGCCAACCAAAAAGGCTACGATACGCGTTCACAACAAAAAAAAATTTTTCTACATATTGTGTTTTACAATAATACTTAATTATATTTATAAATAGATAATACATAAAACTGTGGCTAAAAAGCGCTGCGTGGAGAGTATCTGTTGCCGAAATACACAAGTACAGTTAATCAATGGGACAATCAATGCCAAGAGCCTCGCCAATATCTGCACTCTCTCATTTATTTCTTGCCTGTTTCCTCTATTTATTATTATTATTATTATTATTATTATATAACTACAGTGGCCAGGCCAATCCACTTCTTCCTTGACAAGTGTGCTATTTTGTTTGCGGTTCAATGCAAAATAATACAATTGTATATGTGGCACCGCAAAATGTTGTTCCCCGAAAACACAGTATTTCCATTGCAGTGAGTTGGTATTATGTGTGTCGGGGTCAAGCGCCGGGTGTATTTTTTCCACTATTGTTTAGTTTAGTTGGCCGTTTGGTGTACGGTCCGCCTAAGTGATCTCTTGTTTGAACAAAATGTTCTTTGCTCAGTTCTCAGTTGGTTCCTGTCAACGTAACCCAACACTTTGCATCTGGACAGTATATGCTGTCCAATTTCCTGCTCCTATAAGTGCTTGTGCCACCCCTAATTTGCAAAATCAAATGAAGAAATAACTCCTGGGGCATGGTTGTATAAATTACATTACATCAATATATTCTACTGGGTGCTTTCAAATTATGATACGATTATATGCATGCACCACATGAAGTGTTTGAACTGAGTGATTGGTTTTCAAAATCATAAACATGTATTAGCATAGGATT
Source organism: Phyllopteryx taeniolatus (assembly GCF_024500385.1). Classification (NCBI taxonomy): domain Eukaryota; kingdom Metazoa; phylum Chordata; class Actinopteri; order Syngnathiformes; family Syngnathidae; genus Phyllopteryx; species Phyllopteryx taeniolatus. The sequence goes on along the minus strand of NC_084522.1, from coordinate 5,324,813 downwards.
ATTACTTTTGTAAACTCAAAATAATTATTGTACATCATTATATCGTGCAACTTGTCATAATGCTGTGGCTAGTCATTGCATACGCTACTTTCTGCAAACAAATTCTCTTAGTCCTGGCATACATATTTGGATGCTTGCTACACTGCACCTTGTTTGAGCTTGTTTAGTTGATGTACTTTGGTGCCACCTTTCCACTTTATATTCTGTTTGACTCTTCTCTCATAATGTCTGCAAATGTAATTTGACTGCACCTGCGATCCCATTGTGTCCTTTGGTCAGTGGCGAGTACTTTACAACTAGAAGAACGAGTATGGTCTTAAAGGAAGAGGAGCTTATCAGAATTATGTTCTTGCTGTCACAAAAAAATGGGCCAATTGATGTTTGTCTGCATGACAAATTAAAACCCTTAAAGACAATTTTCTTGGGCAAAATATAATGTGATGAGAAAAAAAGGAAGCTACCAATCACCACTTGCATCATTTTGAACGAAATGTACGCTCTTTATCAGCTGAAACAGAAATGCCTTTCCACTTGCATCTGAATAAACTGTCTTGCTCAAGCCTTCATGCGGCGTAAATGTCATCTCATGAAGACTTTGTGATCTGATGAACAGTTCCTGCTGTTCCTATTGTCAAAAATGGACAGCAAGGCTCACAACAAGCAGGAAACATTTGATCAACTATTGAGAAGGTCAACGCTGACTGAAGCATCGGAAGTACTGTATATGAGTGTCTGAACCATTTTAGTGACCATTTTAGCAGACGCATAAGATAATGAGATGTTCTGAGATTTGTGAGAGTACAGATGAAGAGGGACCGGAACTGAAATGTCTGTTCTCATCAGTAAGCTTGACAGGACTGAGTTTAAAAAAAAAAAAAAAAGGATATTTAAATGAGTTAATGGGGGGAAAAAAACAGAATTGATTGTGCTGGTTTACATTTAGGAGAGTAGATGTGCCGGCATGCAGTGTAAGCACTGGCCTACATACTGTAGATACATGGGAAAGCAAATAAATCTGGGCTTGTGATGGCACAGGACTGTATCGTTCAAGTCCAGCCGCACATCCACAAAGAAAGACGAAATACTACATGAATATCTTCCAAGTAATTTCAATTGTGGAAGCGAGAGTGAAGTCATATAAAACACTGGCCCACAGAGGAAATCTGAGCAAAGCTACTTTTGAACTCTTCACAGGGAGGATGGTATTTGCTTTCACTGGGTCATTTAATTAACACAAAGAGGAAATGCAGGGAACATCGTTAGACCGGTCTCAGTCCATTAATAAAACAAATCCGACTGGACACCAGCACCGAACGAGATCAGCATCGACTCGGCACTACGGCGTACGCACATCGAGGAAGCATTAAAATAATTCAGAGTCACTCACGGGTTGCTGTAGTCCCAGACGACACACTGAGCATCGGATGTACCCTGCAAGACAAGGGTGGAGGATAATCGGTTAGCGCCATTGCAGAGGTTGAAGCTTGTTGCCTGAGGATAAAAACTGATGCTGCATGGATGATGGAGCAAGGAAAACGCAATAAAACCGAGGGAATGAGAAAGACAATGGGAGGGCGCAATACAGAAAACGGTTCCAGTTAGAGAAGCAACTACTGATAGAAAAAGTGAACTTGTGAAGAAAAAAATTATATTTAAAAAATAAAAACTGAAATAAATGAAGAAGTAGTACAATAAGTACTTCTCAAAGGTTCATAGTTTACTTACTTTCCCAATTTTTTTTTTATCACAACACTCCCAACAGTTTATTTATTTTTTTAAGCTAATATGATCAATGCAGCCGGCACGGTGGGCGACTTGTTAGCACATTTGCCTCACAGTTCTGGGGGCTGAGGTTCAAATCCCGGCCCCGCCTGTGTGGAGTTTGCATGTTCTATGTGGCCTGCGATTGGCTGGCGACCGGTTCAGGGTGTACCTCGCCTCCTGCCCGAAGATAGCTGGGATATGCTCCAGCAGCGGTAAAGAAAATGGATGGATGATAAATGCAAGTGAAATTGTGTAACTTCACAGTACATTTGGTAACAAACACATAGTAAGAAACTGAAGAATTCACATTCTCAACGCTCCAAGCAAGGAAGAGTAACTTCTTGGTATTAAAACACTTTTTTTTTTTTTTTTAACTAATACATCCATCCGTCCCTCCATTTTCTGTATTATTTATTTATACACCCTGAACTGGTCCGCAGCCAATCACAGGGCGCAGATAGACAAACAACCATTCACGCACACATTTGCACCTATGGGCAACTTAAGAGTCTTCAATTAACCTAATAAGCATGTTTTTGGAATGTGGGAGGAAGCCGGAGTATCCGCAGAACATGCAAACTCCATATGGGGAGGCCGGATCGCACAACCGGATCTCCAGCCTCAGGAGTTGTGAGACCGATGTGCCAGCCACTTGTCCACTGTGACGGCGGAATAAAAATCCACAAATTGATTTTGTGAGTGGCACATTTTGCTCATGATGTGCAGCAATCCGGGGTTGCCTTGGCAATTATGGCATGGCATGCAATTATTGATACTAATGGGGTTATTAGAAGGCAGTGTTGCACCAAAATTAATATCCAACTAAGCATTTTAAGGGGATGTTTTAATTGAGGAGAGAAAAACTTGAGTGCACAGAAGCTTCAGAATGTACGAAACTCCCCAAGCAATAAAAAATAAAACAACAAAACCATGATTGGAAGCCATCATGACGACATAGCTTGACTCAATCAGTGAATCCATCACAGGATCAATAACTTTAATTGACTCATCACGCCACTGGTGATCTCTGAATTGATTATTATACTGTAGATGGATCATTTGGAGTGCTATTGGAACTGTGAGGCCAAATCCAATTTTGCTGAAGACTGAAAAAAACATTGTATTTGACAACTAAATATGCCTGTGAGACAAGAGATCAAAATTGCAGTTTTTTATGTCAGCCATCTTCACAGTGGACCTATGCAGAGGGAAAATGTGTTCCAAGTCTGTTGGTCATGTCTATGTGCTGCATTAGCAATTTGCCTTTGGGCTCCCCCTTTTGGTACATTGTATTAAAGCAGTATTCACAAGCTGATGATGACCATGTAACCAGTATTCACTTATAACGGAGCAAATTACAAAATATTTTCTGAATACAAACAGTGTTGTATATGAGTTTGACTCAGTAAAACGCCAAGTCACCTCACCCTCTTTGGAAAAGGTTCACAACTAAATCTTCCGTGAACAAGAGAATCCGGGGGCCTCGACACAGGCTGGACTCTTCAAGACACAACGATGCAAGATTTATGAGAAGCTAGCCGACCCAGATTGATGGATGACAACGCACCTGCTCGCACGCAAACTTCCCCCACCGACATCAGACATTGCACAGTGTGTATTGGAGAACAGAGTTTGTGTGTTGGTAGACAGCCATCAATCAGAGCTCATCATGCCCGACTGTGCATTAGAGCCGCAGTGACAACAGCATACACCCACAATGCAGATGTGTTGCATCTGCTTGCTTGACGTCCCTCAAAAGACAGCAGCAGTTGTTTGATTTAAACAGCTGCATGAGAGTGCTCTCCACCTTAGCAGCTATTTTCTTCAGCTTCCCTTTCATATTTTTCCTACCACATGTGGTTTGCTGTCTTCCTGAATATTGATGACGAATATTTTACACTAACCAGATGAGCTGCAAAGGACTGGTTGGGGGGAGCCAGGAAAGCTTTGCACTTGGAGGATGCATTTTGATGCAAGCAAACCAGATTAAAGTTCAATTACTTAACCTGGCTGGTGAGCTGGGGGAGCACTACGGAAAGGCAGGATGAAGGATGGGAAGAGGAAGAGGTGAGGGGTATAACATTTGCCATCATCTCGGGGTTTACTCTCAGGACGCTTTGATTTCTGACCACCTGCTTCTTACTTAACATTTAAAAAAAACACACACACACACTTTTAGGTAGAAGGGAACCAACCAGTGGTTGATCTGACTGGAAAAAGATCACCTTTGAGAAAGGACACGACCTCTCCTTTGAGAATGAAGCCTTGGGCAGCTGTTCTCCAGGCATAGCTTCGGCAGCTGGCTGTTTCTACTTTTGGCCAAGGTTAACACCAAGCGTACTACAGCTGAGGAACATGGCCGCTTCTCCTTTTTCTTTATAGAGAAAGCACACCACTAGAATAGCATCTGGACTGTATAGCATATTACGGGACAACACAACATCCAGCATAGGTGTTCATCAATTCAAACTTGAACAAAAGATTTGTGAAGCATGATGCTAGAAAAACACCTTCCCTGATATCATCAATCAAAAAAGATTATTATTATTTTTGTTAATGCTGAATTTTGGATGCTGGATATGAAATGTCAAGGAGGTCCAAGTTGACAATGCAAAACTTGGGAGAGTTTGCATGCATGTGTGTGCTGTGCAGACTGCATTAATGATTCAACATTTTATTATTTATTTTTCTGGATTATGTGCCCACCTTCCCACCCAAGCGCGGGGTAATGAAATAGACACCTTATTGAGGTTGCCAGCCGGTAGTCGTGCCCGCTAAGAAGCACAGTGGTGAGTCATATATAATAACATATTTCAATGCAATATAAACTAAATAGGTACCAAGAGACTGCAATATAAGAAAGTCAAAAAAGGTAAACGTTTATTCAGGCCTTATACTGAGCACGATGGCACTTTATAGCATGCAGCATTTTCTTCTTTTGCTTAACACAGTAAACACAAGGTGGTGTGAAGTAGTTCAAATATATATATATATATTTTTTTTTATACATAGTTGCACTTGTAACAGTCAGTGTTGGAACACTGTTGGTGCATGTCAGTTTTGATTTGTCAGGACTTGCGTTGACTCTGATGATTATTGGACTTACATTGAAAAGGGAAGCAAGCTCCACCACCACCACAGAATCACTGGGTTGTAATTCTGGTCGGATTGTCACTGTCAGGATCTTGGAGTTGATCACTGCAGGTTGGCTGCAAAAGAGTGTACTTATTTTAATGCAATTCTGAGGTACTGTAAATACATGTCAGAACATATCAACAAACATACCTGACAGAGAATGGAAATATATAAGTAAAAAGAAGGAGGTCCAAGGAGATTCCTTAAAATAATGTTCAACAGAGAAATAGTTTGTCACTGATCCTGGACTGACCTGAATAAAAATGCTCCATACCAGCGCAAACACCATGTCTCACTATGACAAATAGCTGATATATTTATTTTCTTCAAATGAAGGTTCTGTGCAAGTTTGAGGACAAATTTGCACATGAATCCATTAAAAACGTGACTGTACATTTATATACTGCGATAAAAACAAAAGCATCCGGGGAAATGCAACTTTTGTAGATTTAAAAACATTTGTCTGATAACTATGCAGATGCAATGGGGGGATAAGCAACAGAGACGGTATACGAGGAAAGACGGATGAGGAATTGGTGCTTGGAATTAGATAGGGAAGAAGAGGCAGAAGAAAGGGCACAGAAATAGAAAAGGTATTGATAAGTACAAGGCGAGCACAAGAAGATGAAAACTTTTCAAAGTGAAAAGTGGCATAAAAGCCATAAAAGTTCAGAATGTGAGTAAAAAAACAACAACAATACTCTTCAGGGTGGCATGCTCACAAGTTGTGAATTATAATTTAATGAGCAGTACTCACTTTGGTGCTGGTAAAATATTGCCCAACGTCCTGTACAGGATGGCGCCAATGACATAATACATCGTTGATTCTGAATCTGTCTCTGCCTCTGAAACACACGATGTTCAGAAGCCTATTAGCCATAAATATGAAACTCTTCTGCGACAACTTGTTACAGTACAATTACTCATCTGCTTTTACGATATATTGATCCACTTCACTTGGCAATTGGGTGTGCCAAGTGCATTCCGTATGAAATATCTTCAGCAAGTGGCCATAAAAGACCAAAACATCTGTGAATTTGATTATTTCCATTATTTTGGGGATCAAGAAAAGTATTGACACATAACACTTGTTATCGCGATAAATTAATTATATTACATTACATTGGATTTGGCTGCATTCTGAAGCATACTTTATGGTTAATGCGTCTGCCTCACAGTCAAGCGTTGGAGTTTAAATTGGACAGTATTGTGAATGTCAGTATTAATTTTTGTCTTTGAATGCTGAGTCGTCAGTGACGACCAGTCCAGTGTGCGCCGACTCTTGTCCAAAGTCAACTGTGATGTCAACCCAAGTCAACCCAACCGAGGCCAATAATGACATTTCAATTCCACCTTGCCCCTCAATCGCACTTACTGAAAGTCGAGGTTTGTCTTGTTGTTGTTAAAATCCTCTTCAATACTAGTGCCTCTCATTGTGCGATGCTGTCGTTATTTCCACTTTTAAGCTTTTTCATCCAGCAAAGCCTATTGCGTTACAACAATCCCTTCCGTGTTGTATCACACATACACAAAAAAGTAAAACGTATTCCCTACCAAGGACAAGTTGTGTTCTTCTGTAAATGTCATTTTGTCTCTCATGAGAGGGAGGGGGCTGAGCAAAAGAAGCATACAGGATAAGTAAAAGTTCACACACATGGATGCCTTCCCTCATTTGCCCTTTTGGGAAGCAACGAAAGAGATTCACCATAGAGGTGGAGAAAGTGGTATTGCGTTGGTTGGTATCAATTGTCATGGGTGCCGTGAAAAATAAATATCAAGCTGATGTCAGAGGATGTATCAGTTCAAGAAGAGACAGACAAGGAGAAGGTGGAAAGAACATTAAAAACAGAGCTGCGGCAGAATGAAAATACTAATGCGAGTCCTAATTTGACAGCGTCTGTAAAGACTTGTTAATGATGAAATCTATTTATTTGGAGTAAAGGATATATGTGGCGGCACGGTGGACGACTGGTTAGAGCGTCAGCCTCACAGTTCTGAGGACCCGGGTTCAATCCCCGGCCCCGCCTGTGTGGAGTTTGCATGTTCTCCCCGTGCCTGCGTGGGTTTTCTCCGGTTTTCTCCGGTTTCCTCCCACATCCCAAAAACATGCATTAATTGACAACTCTAAATTGCCTGTAGGTGTGACTGTGAGTGCAAATGGTTGTTTGTTTGTATGTGCCCTGCGATTGGCTGGCAACCAGTTCAGGGTGTACCCCGCCTCCTGCCCGATGACAGCTGGGATAGGCTCCAGCACGCCCGCGACCCTAGTGAGGAGAAGCGGCTCAGAAAATGGATGGATGGATATATGTGTCTCTTTGTGTTTGAAGCACCGTTTACTCCAATTACCCCAATAGTTATAGAATAAAACAGTTCCCACTCGAGCTTTGGATAAAATCTCATGAAAAGTCAAAGGCATGAAATGTGTTAATTTTTTTCCAATTACAGTTCTTATTGTTTCATGCAATTCCATAATAGTCTCAAATGCACAAAATGTGCATAAGCTTTTTTTAAGAAACTGACTCTGTGTCACTTATCATCTAAGTGAAACTGAAAACATTATCAAAATGCCCTTATATTGGAAAACATTGGCTACAATAATCTTCAGTAGTTTTACATCAGACAGACAAGTTCTATTTTAGTTCTCAACTTTACCTTAATTTAATTGGTTGCATACGCACCATTGTTAAGCTTTTTATGTTTGGATGGATACATGTGCAGACACACATGGATAAAACCATCGGTATCTTCCATAATTGAGAAAAACCCAGAGTGGTCATTCCAATTCCACAAACGTAAAGATGACAGTGTACTGAAAATGAATGAAAATCGGGTATTGCTTTTGAATCGGGTTCCAACAGGATCATTCAAAAATGATGAAAGTAGATGATGGAACTTAATTTTTTTTTGTTTTTTTTTTTACACAAACTTTCGAGATAATCACTGCAATCAAGCCATTTCTGCATCTCTCAAACAGACTTCGACACCTGTTGACTGGTATTTGGGCCAACTCCTCGTGATGATTTGATTTAAACAACAAAATCTTCCACTTTTGTCATCCATTTATCCAATTTATGAAATGTCAGTGACCTTGGAATTCACCAATAATTTGGAAGTTGTTCTGGGCTCTTTCGCTAACCTTCATAATTATCCATCTCATCAATTTTCCCCTTGCCACCACATCCAAGGAGGTTTGATACAGAAATGCTCGATTTTATGTGCAACAGCAGTAGACTACTTTTCACATTTTAAGTAGGCAGACTGTCTGATTAAATGCTTGAAGATATCTGTAATACTAAATACAACTTAATGTATGATTTTCCTTATTTTGCCAGTTTTAAGTAATTTCAGTGGTCCTTTTTTTATCTTCTCTAACAGCAGGTGTATCCCAGACATGACAGGTGTCGCCTCAGTTATAGAACAATATCTGCTCCCGGTCAGTGAGGCGATCTATGAACCTATTGATAAGCTGCACGGATGTGTGCCAAGCGGGCGCACGTGTGCACACAAAATAAGTCAGCAGCCATTTATGAGCATGTTCAAGCTGACCATCGCAGACATGTGCTCATTAGGAGTTAAATGAACCAGACAAAACTGATTCCATGCAACTGAAGACCTCAACTTATGACCTGCCAATGGGAAGAGGTGTCAAAACTCATGACGCTGTATTTTGTTTGGATAAAACAATTTACCAAATACCACATATCAAACATTATACTGTATTTGCAGATGCAAAGTATTATAGGAGTGCACAATGCATTAAAACATCCATCCATCCATCCCTTTTCTGAGCCGCTTCTCCTCACTAGGGTCATGGGCGTGATGAGCCTATCCCAGCTATCATCGGGCAGGAGGCAGGGTATACCCTGAATAGCCAATCGCAGAGCACATACAAACAAACAACCATTTGCACTCACATTCACACCTACGGGCAATTTAGAGATGTCAATTAACCTACCACGCATGTTTTTGGGATGTGAGAGGAAACCGGAGTGCGCGGAGAAAACCCACACAGGCACGGGAAGAACATGCAAACTCCACACAGGCGGGCCCGGGGATTGAACCCCAGTCCTCAGAACTGAGAGGCAGACGCTCTAACCAGTCGCTCACCGTGCCGCCTGCATTAAAGCAGAAGGTAAATATTAACATGTGTGGGAGGTTGAATCAAAATATGTACAATCTAATAAATTCTTTGCCAAGCCTCCACAACAGTGGCTGGTGAAAAAAGAAAGAAAAAAAAAAGACTCGACCAATCACAGTCCTTTGAGGCGACAGTCGGCAGCTACAGGCTTTCTTTTTTTTTTTTTCAGAGGTCCTAAAAACGATATGTGACTGCCATCTTATATAAACAACAGTAGCCCCAGAGGAGTTTAGCTTGGATGCTGCCATAACCATGATGTATCAACTGGGCAACATGTCTTTTTTTAAAGGAGGGCTCGGGAAAGCACTTAAGGCTTCTCTTGAAGGAATGGGTGCTTTTACTTTGGCTGCTTGTCAAGATTGCACCAAATTGTTTACTCTTGTCATTCTTGAGTCAATGGATCTGGCTTTTCTGAACAGTTTCTATTGAGTCTTCAAAAATGGGTTGTTGTGCTTTGCGTCATCATCATGTGAACCGGTATGTTTCAACAAGCATCAAATAAGCATACGTTGCAGTCGTGAGCCAGAAAGCAGGTGGTGAGGTACTCCGAGGTCAAAACACAGGATGTTGTGAGCGCCAGTCAAAGAGTCACTGTCATCAGAAAACGTCAAAGGGGTCAGACAGCTCTGTTCTTTCGGCATTTAGTTTCTCAGAACTGTAATTTGGGCATGGCTGTGAGACAGAAAGTCAGACAGTGTAATTTCCTGCGAGACGTGACCTTTCCCCTTTTTGGGTACCGGCCTGCATCTGCCAATTCTCACAATGCTTTCGTCTCTACCTTTCTTTGATGCTGCTATCATAGTATATGATCCCTTTGTTTTTCTCCAGCATTTAGTTTGTGGTTTCGGACCATTCTTGTATCCCGCTGGAATGCAACGGCTTACCTGGGTATGCCACTTTTTCCTTTGTATGAAAAACACAGCTCAGTTTTGTTTAGACGATTCATTCTGTTTCTAACAGTATGTTTTGCTCCAATTGTACATTAAACCACTCGAACAAAGATTGCACTACAGTAAACTGGAAAAAAAAAGTTCTTAATTTGATCATCATTTGTGTAGAATTTAGTTTAAAAATAACTTCTACAACTTCTTCAGAAGAGCTTGCGGACACTTTATACAGTATAAACTTGCCGAGCCCTTTGACGCCCTTGAAAAATTGTCTGTCTGTTTCGATGAGAACCATTTGAGTGCATAAATTTGCACTTGGGAAACACTTCTTGGCCAACTTGACCTTGACTGGAGAGAGTGTTGGGTGGTGTGATAACAGGTCCCCAAAATGTGTCGAGCGAGTGCAGAGAATAGCTGAATCTTATCCAAATCGTAGTTCTGAGGTTTGTTTTGAAGCCTGACTGTTACGAAACTTCTGGTTCTTCTCCTGGATGTGAAATTTGCAGTTTCAGAGAGATACATTTTCGAGAACAGTCACGGAAAAAACAAAACAAAAAAAGCGATATTACGGAGTGTCAAATCGAACTTGCAACATTAATCCTCAGACGTGTAAAAAAAAATCCTAATGCTGTTGTCGTAAAGCCGGTTATAATCTCACTATATATCAATTATAGTGGCAAGTGTCCCCAGCCTGAAACTGCAACAGAATTGTTTATATAATAATTGTTTTTGTGTCTTGCTACCTTCATTTGGTACAGTGAAGACCTCCTTCGGGATATAGAGCTTGTCTTCTGCTGTTCTTGCCCAGTCCTTCATCCCCCTCCGGCCCTTCATGGGGAAGTTAATATCACTGGAAACTGCTGAAACTGGCTCTCGCTGGATAGTTATCACTGTGCAAACAATAGACAGGAATACTTTAAACTTACCACTGTGGGCAAAACACAGATGAGGCCCGCTTAATGGTATGGCGAGAATAAAGTCAAACCTATACATGAAACTGATCTTAAAATTAAACAAGAATTCTAATGTCATGTAAATAGTTATATAATGCTTACTAAGGTTGGTGGTAACAACTAAAAAACTCTGGAAAGGCTTCTGGGCTTCGCCAATGAGATGAATGAAATCTTCTAAAATTCTCATCAACAAGGCAGCACCGGGGACGACCTGCAGATGAAGGAAATGAATAAAATGTCAGTGGTAATATCATTGTTACATTACAAAGTTCTACTGGGTTACCAGATAGTAAGATAGCAGTAAAGGTAGTGCAATAGAAAATTTGATGAAAAAAAAAACCTGTCTGTAATGTATTTATGACGTCCAGATGGCTTATAAATTCACATCAAATTTATGGGAATCAATCTGGGTCAAACTCAAAAAGACTTCACAATTCATCTTTTTTTGGCGTGAACAGGTGTGTTTTCATGACTCTAATGGCAAAATGTTCATGTGACAAAGACACACGTACGCACACACAGCAAATGAAAGGCTTTACCTGGTGCACGTCTTCCCACTTCTCGAGGTTTTCCATGTCCAACATGTGGCTGATTACCTGGAAGAATTTCTAAAGACAAAACAATATATTGAAATAAATTAAGTGTTCATCTTATTAAGTATTTTTCTTGCATCATCTTGAAACTCTTGCTGCGATATTGCAGTATATTGTAGATGTTATAATTTTTTTAAAAAAGTAACTATCTCTCAATCATCTTACAAACAAAAGGGGAAAAAAAGTATAAAATCCTCACAATAAACAGAGGTAGTGCAATGATATATGCCTTCCATGAAACTGTTTCTACATTGAATGAAACAGGAATTGATGTTATATCAGGAGTTGTATCTCTGATGTGGTTTGTTTGCTTTTGCCTACCTGCACGTCGTCAGGAGCTGGGATGTATGTTGCTCTTTTGAAGGTGTCCGTCACATTTCGCAAGATCTCCGTGGAAAAGAGAAGGTCGCCACTGTAGTAGCTCCTCCTCTGAAAAAGCTCCAGGAGACTTCTTACGATCTGAGACATGCCCTCCCCAGCCAGGGTCCTCTGACCCTTCGCGAGATGCTCTCGTAGCTTAGATGAGAAAGAGGCAGACAGTGAGGGAAAAAGTGAACAGAACTGGCACGTTTTCACCACTGCAGATGCAACCAACATTAAAAAGGTGTTGCAAAACACCATCATGAATATGTACATGGCAATTTCTCTTGCCTGTGCTTAAAATCGGCAAGTCAAAAAGAGGCCAGAAGCACTCTCTCTCAAAAATTGCATCTTGATACAACTGCAAGGAATAAGTCAAACATGACATAGTGTGTGTGTGCGTGTGTGTGTGTGTGTGTGTGCATATGTGAGGTGTGAAATGCAAAGTGATCGGAAAAGAGCGAGAACAGAAGATAACATCAATCACAGAAAATTAATTATTGACTCATGGTATTAATGGAAGGTTGGAACAGAAGGTAACAGTACAATCAAGTCCTCCACTTCACAATCTCTAATAGCCCCCCGCCCCCACACACACACACCCCCCACCTCCAAATAACTCCAAACCCGGGCCCCTATAATCTCCTCTGCCATAATGGAGGAGAGGGAAAGGTGGAAGTTCACGGAGCAGGGAAATGGTCTGCCTGATGAACACATTCATTAGCTATGTTCATTAATTGATAAGTGTGAGCGCAAAGCTGTGGAAAAAGCTAATTATAGATACTGGAGATCCGACAATAAAGACACCATTGGGAGTAAACTTTGAGAGTTCCTTCGTTATTGAGTTTTTTTTAAATTTATGTTATTAACAGATGTCCCTTCATTTCATAAATGTTTGATGGTAGGACGCAAAGCAGCAGAAATTATTTAACCTATAAAATTAGACACTGCACAGTATGATCGTGTGCAGTTCCACTACTACGCCACACGAATAAATACAATGCTAAAACAATGCTTCTCTGATTGTGACTTTGGAAAGACAGAATTTTTTTCACTGGCTGATGTAAATCCTGATATGCGAGAAGAATTCCAGAATGTGTGTGTGTGTTTGTGTGTGTGTGCGTGTGTGTTAACTGAGAACTTACAGATATATGTAAATATCTATATTCAACTGAGACGCATCTGGCGAAGCTCGGAGGACCCCAGAAAGCAACTCCATTATTGTCCAGCATGCAACGACGACTAGCAGATCCTGAAAGGAACAGGCACAAAAATTGGCTCAATATTTTTCATGTCTGCACTGTGGGAGATCTATTTTTTTTTCACTTGACATATGTTGATTAATAGCAATAATTCACATTCTGAAGAGTAACCTAACCCTCAATTTGCATGATTTGATTGAATATCTAAGATTGCTAGTATAGGCTCAATATATATTCAAGCTAAAATAAAGATATCGCTGACAAATTGTGAATGGGAATGATGCTGATGGACCAACCAGTAGCGTTTGTTGGACACTTGTTGTACACGGTTTCGCCAGCTGAGGCTCTCTTCCAAGAGATAGTGAGGAGGTTCTCGTCTTTACATATCTCGTGAGGAGCTGCAGGAGAGAAAGTGAGGTACAAAGAAAAAAATATAGTCAAGTCTGGTTAAGCTCACAAAAGAAAGTTCAGTTTACCAGGAGGTCTTTTGATATGAGAATTTGTTTTAGGGTATGCAATTAAACAATGCTTGCACAGGAAGAACATGGAAACTGCAGGAGTTACAGATTTGAACCCAGAACCTCCCAACTGTGAGGCAGACGTGATAACAAAAAATAAGACACTCAAAAAATGAAATTCAAATCAATGTTCTTCTGCAGCTGCTCCCAATTCCATTCCCCTGTACATAGCTGAGTGCTCCCTGTCAGTGTCACTGCCCCGGTACACTATCTCGTTCCCACTTCATCTTAATCTCCCCTCACGTTCCCTCCCTCCCCCTCTTTCATAACCCTGATGAAACAAACGCAAGAGAGTTATCTGAAGATATTCCAAGCGGGCAGATGGGTGTTGGCAGAGTCTATGCAGAAGAAAGATGAAGAGGGACGACGGAGAGCAGAGAGAAAGTGGGAAAGAAAGTGAGGGAAAAGAAGATGATATGATGTTCACCCTGCAATGTCAATAGAAATCCAACTTGTCTCCGGGTCAAAGTGCCTTGAGAGTTTGTTTTTTTAAACAAAAGAGGTGTAATGGAAGCCCCACTAAGAGATTGCACCATGTCGGAAATCAAATGTTTGTAGGCTTATTTAGGCATGCTGTTTCCTGCAGGGTTAACACACCACAAATTGATGCTACAATGAGCATGGCGCCCTCAACCTGGCAGACACAAAATGGAAAGAAATTATAGCGGGGAGAGTGCAGTAAAAACACACATAGCCTACCCAAAATAACAAAATAAGGCTAAAACGAGTACACGTCAGCAAATGGTATGTACAAACCATTGCACCACTGCAATTGCGATGCTGCAAATAATGATGATGTAGTTCCTTCAAACCTCGCAGTGGTTTGAATGTACATGCAAAGGCACATACAAAATAATATGTCATGTATCCTTTCGGATTTATCTCAAAAGAGCCACTAACCAGGGCACTTCTTTTCGTTGCAGGACCGAACCTCCTCTGCCGAGCCCTCGCATGGGTAACCTTGCTCCCCGTTGCCCTCGCATGTCCTGGAGCGCCGCTGCCACCCGGAGTCACATGTCTTGCTGCAGAGGCTCCAGGGGTTCCAGCTGCCCCAGTTCCCTCCGCCTAGATAATGAGAAAAAAGAAAAGAAAGAGAGTCATGGTGAGTACTGAGAGTAAATTCTTGGGTTACAATTCTAAGCGTTTTATCATTTAAATGGGGGAAAGACACAAAGAGCCCATTCTGTGACTACTAAAACACACTAGTATTCTTTCCCCTCAAGGACCCCACTTGAAACAGAGCTGCAAGCCAAATTGGCATCCAACCCGAAAATGGCAGCATCCCACAAATCAGAGCGCGCCATGCGATGCCTTTAGATAATACAAGTTGCATGGTTGCATAATGGCAGAGAGTGTGAGAGCGAATACTAAGCAATGATTTAGCACGCCTTACCAGCGCATGAAGGGTTGGTGCATTCTCTGCTCTCTTGATGGGGGCCCTTGCACTCGGCCCAGCCGTGCACGGATGCGCTGCAGCGTCTCTGCCTCTGCTGGGTGCCCGTGTTACAGGAGACGCTGCATCTTGACCACGGGCCCCACTCCAACCACTTGCCCTCCACTGGCACCACGCAAGTGAGGTGAGGTGGAAATTGGGAAAAAATAAAAAAGATCCGAGAGGGGGCGGGTGGAGACGAGAGAGCAAAGATGAGACATCTCTAAAGTAAAATGGCTTTGAAAACAGGTGAATAGGAAGAGTAAATAGAGTGCAGGTGCTATTTTATTTTCCATAAATAGCATTTACAACATAGCACATGTTCAATATTTAAATCCGCTGTGAAAAAGCTGTTCATAATTCCTTTTATGTTGTGATTCAAAGAGTTCACGCAGAGTGTTGCATGTTGATGACAATTTCATTTCTTGACTGGTGTTTGTGCATTAATAGATATATTTAAAAAAAAAAATATATATATATATATATATATATATATATATTTCACTGCAATCCAGTACTGCCTGTCAAATGATCCACAAAGACCAAAGAGCCTAACCAAAGCCTGGTGACATGCATCAGGCAATCGAAGCTCCCACTACTGTTCTGTGCTAGAAAAGAAAGCAATGCTGGAGTAATCGGGTTGTCAAATGAAATGCCCCCGCCCCCCCCACAACCAAACCCACCAAGAAAATTACAGTGATCAAGGCGAGATGGTTTGACAAGGACTTGAAAGCTAATAATAAATTGGGTAATTTTGAATGTCAAAGAAAAAAATGCTGTGGACTAGCAGTAGGAGCTTAGCTGGAGGTGGAAGTCAAAGACAATATGGAGGTTCGTTTGGGAATGGATTATCCATCCATCCATTTTCTGAGCCGCTTCTCCTCACTAGGGTCGCGGGCGTGCTGGAGCCTATCCCAGCTGTCATCGGGCAGGAGGCGGGGTACACCCTGAACTGGTTGCCAGCCAATCGCAGGGCACATAGAAACAAACAACCATTTGCGCTCACAGTCATGCCTACGGGCAATTTAGAGTCTCCAATTAATGCATGTTTTTGGGATGTGGGAGGAAACCGGAGTGCCCGGAGAAAACCCACGCAGGCACAGGGAGAACATGCAAACTCCACACAGGCGGGGCCGGGGATTGAACCCGGGTCCTCAGAACTGTGAGGCTGACGCTCTAACCAGTCGTCCACCGTGCCGCCGGGAATGGATTCTTTATTTATAATTTATTTTAAAACGGTTTTAGGATTTTCACATTGTATGATGCTGAAATAGAATTAAATAAATGTATCATCTCAATAAAATAAATATATAAAAAAAAATCAAAAACATGCAAATACATTTGGTTGAACATTATTTAAATTGCAGCAGGTCGAGTGCTCAAAATGTAAATGTTGGTGTTTAATCTAAGCAGCGATGTTCATTTTGTATCTAGTTTTTCCTTGGATACCAAACAGCAATCTCTGAATGTTTCGAAAAAGACGGGTGCTTGTGAAAAAAAATGCAGCATTAAAAATATTAAGTTGATGTTCGCCTGAGATATAGCTTACTTTAAATTTCTTTACTGTATGTTGTATGTACATACCGCCTGATATGCTGTTTTACAGCACATAAGCTGTGCTGTCGTTACCACCTTCAGAAAAACAATAATAAAATGTGTTGCAGTGTTGGTAGCACTCACAGTGAAATAAATTCCATATACTTGTTCGCTTGCTTTGATTTGTCTGGGCTTTGTCATATTTTACAAAAAGAAAAAAAAATTGTAGTTATATCGATTGAAATTTCAACATTATTTTAGGATAACACATCACTCTCAGTGAACTCAATTGCAAAAAGCAGCTTCAATTGAGCATTTAAGACACTTTGGTGGAAGCGAACAACAGCACAATAGTCTGAGCTAAGGACTTTAAAATCTTGTATCAGTTGAAAAATATACCGTATATTGTGGCGATAGAAAAGTGAAAAAATGTAGTAAACATATTTGTCTGTTACACTGAAGGGATAGCGGCGGGGGTGGGGTGCAATTGTCAGTTTTGATGGATTATTTGGTCAAACTTGCTGAGGCATCTCTGCTGGAGATGTGAAATGATTATAGCTGTGAATTACAGAACTACTGCTAACTGCGAAGCATCTTTTTAGAGATTAATCCAAAGCAATCAAATGTGCTCACATCAGGAACTGAAACCATTAGAATAGCTTGGTGTGTGATAAGCCTCAAAACATTCGATCACTGAGACAAATTTGCACTTCAAATTCAAGAAGCTTCTGAGAGGTAAATCTAAACAAGAAACAGTAAAACATTTGAGACAAACCCGACACATGTAGTGGTTCTTAACACCATATCTGATATCTTAATAAGATGAAACAAGTCATCAGTGATACAGAGTCTATCAGCATGTGTCTGATGCAAAAGTCTTCCAATTAATCCATCAATGCTGCTAAAAGAGATTAAACAGGAAGAAGCCAATTAAGACTGGTATGTAGAAAACGTTCTGCAGCTCATTTATTATGACATGCATTCAGAGAACGCAGAGAGAAAGGTGATCCAAGGCACCATTATATGGGCACCAAAATGCTGCTATTCATCATTTCAAAACTGCTCTGTCTTTGAACTTTGAAATGCACATTGGTTTAATAAGGCTTTACACAGTATGCATTTAAAACAAGCATGACATTCCGCACACATTTCCTTAAAGCCACCAATAGGTACAAGCCTTTCGCCAAGGTCACAGCATTACAGAAGCAGCATTTTGAAACACTTATTAAGACATACTTGAGATGCTGATGGTTAAGTATGTCTGGCTATTTGTCAATTAAAAGCTATAACAGTAATAAACAGCAAGATCATTCAAATTTAGTAGCAATGGCAGGCTCCAGTCATAACAGATTGCATGACTCAAAAATGCAATTTTATGCAAAAGCTTGAACATCCATTAAAACTATTATTCCAGAGATAGATTAAAAAAAGAACTATTTTTCAGTGTCAAAAAAAAGATTTGTGAAGTTACATTTTATCCCAGTTTAATGTCAGTGCTTTTAAAATAAATGTCTTTAAAAGGTCACAGATAATGCACGTATATTAAGTGTAGTGTGATGTATAAAATATATTTTTTGGGAAGTTCTATCCTTCTTAACAGGGCTGGTATTTAATTGTCTGCAGAACAAAGGTATCTACAAGTATAAAGCAGTTCTATCATAGCTACAATGCTAGTGCAGCTTCTCTTTCTTCAGAATGTAAAGGAATCGACCCATTTTGTACCAAAGGCAGCTTAATAAAGATCTTTCAGATGGCCAGTCTCAATCAGATTTGTAGTCCCGATGTGCCCTCGACACAATAATTAGATGGGGCTATGCTAGCAATTTAGTGAGGCTCTTGACAAGGTGCAGGCCTAATAGGTAATCTTGGAGCTAGCAGAAGAGCTCCATGGCAGATGCGCTGCGCAATCCAAACCGAGCCATCCATGAACACAACGTAAAGAATTGAAAACTAAATTCTTATCAGTCTCGGTCCTGTAGGATGCCTGAGTGAGCGTGTACACACCTCACAGATGAATGAAAATGGAAATTCAAACTCTGGTGAGAGGGCATGGCACAAAAGCGGCCAACGTGAGCAGGCAGGAATGATCGGCGGGTATGCCGCATTCACGTCAACAAAAAGTGACGAATGACCTTGCAATATTGGTTTCCAAAAAGGGAGAAAACATGTACTCCTCCAAGTGTAGCTATTTCTACTGAAGTGGTACTTGAACATCGAGTACTACAATGTATTATCTTTAAAAAAAAATTAAAAAAAACACTCAGTAAGATTGCATTTAAGGAGAAAAGGTGCTTACAGGCAAAAGCTAAAAACAGAGTTAAAAACAAACAAAATTTTTTTACTTGCGAGCTATGCCTACATCCCAAAAATGCATCTGCCCTGGATGCCAGAATTTACACAACAGCTCAATGTTGTTATTTGAATTCCCAAGTGTTATGCGTTTTGTATTATTCAGGCTACTGTTATAAGCATTGTGTGTATATAAATAGCACCAAGTATTTGCTCAAAGTCTGTCATGTAGTGTGAGCCACAGACTAAATAATGTGTACCGCCTGAAAAGTCTGTTATGTCGACCCACAGGCTGACACAACACCAAGCGAGGAGGTGACGACACGGACGCAAGTCAACAGGCTCCCTGTTGACTCGCGAGCTAGCTTGTGGCTAGCACCTCTGGTCGTAGCGTGGAAAGCCCCCGCAACGACTCATGGGATATATTTCAACCACCATAGGCTTTAATCGGATATTTTTTGGCTGCTCAAACATGTAGGGGATGTGTAGGCATAAAAAAGCGCAGTCAGCGGACGTAGCCACAGCTTTCGATAGCAGATTGTGAAAGTGTGTTGATATCTACTGGGTTAATTAATTTATTTATATGTAGGATATTTTGTTAACACTTTTTTGTAACTTTTTTTTATTGAAGGCCCACATTTGTAATATCGTTCTTCGACTTGCCAATGTTGTTATTGTGCTTTTTATTCAAGCTTCTAACTTCTTTTATACTGTGTGTGGACAGATATTTGTTAATAAAATTGGTGGAATGGAGTTTTTTAAAATATATATATTTTTTAATACCTAGATACATGTGCACATAGCATTGCAACTTAAAAGAGAGAGAGAGACGGAGAGACTTCGACTGGTGGTGACATGTAAATGGACATGGTACTAACCAGGACACACTGCTATGTTGCAGAGTTTGGTCTGCGTCTCGGGCCATCCGCAAGGCACTGCCCCACCTTCGTTCACACACTTCCTGGTTCGAGTCCTGGAGCCCCGCCCACAAGTCACAGAGCACAGACTCCATGAGGACCACTCGTGCCACAGTCCATGCACTGCAAATGCCCACAAATGCACGTGCAAACACACAACATGGGGATGAGGAATGAGGGCGGGGTAAGAGGCAGGGGCATCACAAGCATTAACGATGTTTGAGATTGAGAGAAATATAGTCGATATGATATAAAATGAAAATGGGCACATTCCTAGAACTGGCAAAGAAATGGAGGCCAGGGATGGACACAGCCATGCACTAATGCAGATTGAGTCATGATATAATTAAAACTATTACTTACCGAATAAGGGCAACAAAGACTCAAATTAATCAGGCACTCCGCCAACCAATTAAGGAAGGAAATGTTTCTGTTCTTAGTGTGTTCTGCAAAGTTGTCCTCCTACTTGTGCATCTCATCTAATTTTAGCAACAGATGTAGCTGTTGAAATAAATGCAAGTGGAATAAATGAGCTGTGGAGTTGCACAAAAACATTGTCAATAATGAATGTGACCTCAAGACTCTTCTTGTGTTGCAAATGATCACTGAGCTTAACTTTGCAGTGTCCAATTCCACCATGCAGCATTGGCTGCACAGTGTCCAAAGTTAAAGTGCACACAAATGAATGCGTGGAATAATTCAGTAGACTTTCCGAAACATTCGGGCCAGCCTCAATAATAAACCATGCTTGTTCAAAATGATCAAATAAAGAAAAAGATGTATGTGCCTTATTTAATGGAGATAAACTACATTTGGGAAAAAGGAAAAAGAGGGAAAGGAACATTTGATGATAAAGATAGTTGGTCTTGTTGAGCAAAGCTAAATAAATCATAGCAATAAATAATTAAGTCTACTCTGTGAAAGAAGACTCAAATCAGCAGCAGTTGCAGGCACAGAGAGATAGTGCTATTAAAAAGTATGCAGTTAAATCATAGGACCTGCTAATAAATAGTGAGATATTCAATCCAGGCATCAAGATTTTAAGTGGACTTGTAGGTATAAGGTATAAGGATTAAGAATAACTTTTTTTCTATTTTAAATTGATGAGAGATGTGATTGTGGCATTTTGCAAGGATACTCAGTGGTTACATTCTGTAAATGGTGGAGGCAGAGATTCAAACAAATCATTTTTAAGTCGCTGCAGTCTTCTGCCATACTTTTTTAATAAAAGTGACTGTGTGTCGATCAGAGTGGCCTCTTTAGAGCGCCTCGTTGTCGGCTACAAGTGCAGGCAGGTCATGGAGAGGATGCGGAAGAGCGAGGAGGGAAAAACGTAAAAGTCCAACCTGGACCGAGACTCTGCGCTTGCGTGTGGCCGTTGTTGTGGCGCTGAAAAGCACTGCGACGAAACAGGTGGGATGTATTTGAGCCACCAGCGGGATTAAGTGGATATATTTTTGCTGATGATGCTAGACGAAGTAGCATCCATTTTACAGTGGGGCGGGGTTTCACATATTTCCCAATTTCATGATTTTATTTTTTAATTATTCAAATTAGGCATGGTTGTTAACAACACCTCTCTGGTGTGTCCATTACTTATTTTTTCACATAAATTCTAACAATGTGTTTGCTTGTTAAGAGAATAAGATGTGCTGTCACAATGGCTCCTTCTGGTCTGTGGTTTTGAGACAATCTATGAAGCAAGAGAAGCTAAAATGTCCCAACTAACCCACTCTCATAAGAAATGCAGACTTTAAATAGCATGGCATTCACTTACAGCCCTAATCAGACTAAGGTTACATATAATTAAGATGTGGGCACTCTACACAGCTTCAAAATGTATTCCATTAATAAACGTACCCATGTAATTACTTATACATTATTAAGATATAAGCTTGTAATTTGCCATCACTAACAGGTGAGGCAACTAGCGAATAATAAGACACATGCATCATATTAACCCTAGATAACCGTCATTACCAGCATTTTAATGCAGGGTCCAAGCACAGCATGCTGCATTATTTATGTGCTTGTGCTCACCATTTGCTTGTAGTCATGAGTTACTGCATCCTTGCACTGAGTCTCACTGTATTGCTTGAATGATTACCGGAGCTGTGGTGCTGCAGCGTTTGACTACGCACTGACCCAGAGACATGTACTGCATAATACAACATTATTTTAGTCCGTGTTTTAAATGTAACTGAATCTATGGCAAATTAGCAGTAGCTAAATACAATAGAAGCAATGGTACAACGTGACTTTGCATGCTTTGGGGAATTGAAGCTTTATACTGCAAATGAAAGAGAGAAGGGCCTAAAAATATTTTATTTGCTCGACCACTTACTGCCTACTTGGCTTTAACAAGGATAGTACCATTAGCTAAACTGATTTGGTTTCATCTTAAATATGGATTTGTACCCATGGAATAACAAAACAAGCAAAAATGTCCTTTCACACTTCATTGCTTTTCTGTCCATGGCAGTTTTCTGAGATGTTGCACGCAGATACACAATCACGTGCACGGAGATGCCCACAGACATATCCATCTACACTTACAACTCACCAATAGTATTCACTAAGTCAAAATCCAAACATAAACATAGGGAAAATATTTCAACAAAAATGCTGTTAAATATATGCACAGTGCATTCTCTTTACCTCGGGATATCTGGAAGGTGGAGGGGGGTACTGGGCTTGTTTGTTGAGAGTAAATACATATGAAACAGAATAACTAATATTGGCTTGGAATATTTTATGATCTGGACAGAGCAAGTCATGTTCGGAAGGAAGAACCACGGTTTGTTTATGGGAAGTACGTGAATCGAGACTGAATCTTACTGTATATATCATTTGGAAGAAGGCACTCACAAAAACATATGTTGCACTCAATAGTCTGGTGTGTAAAAAAAAAAAGATAAAAAAAGGCTGATTTGCTTTCATAATTAGTCAGAAATCCAGGCAAATGCCCTACAATTCACCTTAAAGAACAATTTTATAAAACTTGATTTGATCTGGATCCTCACCAGCATTTAATGAAATCACTTATAGGTTGAAGTGCAACGTTCCAGAAAATTGTATTGAAAGTGTTCCATTCGTTTTGCGTTACCCTACTGTCAGACTTCACAAAGATGCACCAACATACACGAGTGAAAACATTACCTCTGGCTGAAGGGTTATTTTTAAAAGTCAATTACATCAAGCTCATTAAACCCACTGACGTCTCTTTGCTACCACCTCCATGTTCCCCATTTAGCTGAATATGCTGCCGTGCCATTCAGGCCATCCCTGGGGTGTCCCACCACCCCAACAGAATGGAAGCATATCAAAATAATGAAATAATAAATGGGACAACACCGCAGCCAATATCCCATCAAAGGAGCGGCTGAGAATATTAATATCAACACGGAATGGAAAACAGAGACACTTAGCCATACAAATCGCATTGGCGGATTTGAATTTAAAAAACAAGATTAGCATATGCACTGACAAGGAGGTAAAATGTTTTTCTTTTTTCCTTTTTAGAATTTTGGGCGGAGATTTAGCTCTTGAATCCTAACATGCTTGGAAAAAAAAAGGTTCTGATAATGTAAATTATGTTTAAATACACACCAATAAGCCAACGGTGGACCTTAATCTAAAAAACGAAATAATGCATAACATATAATCATGTTTATAGAGCACAAGCTGAGTACGACACTGTCATTCGACATTAAAACAGAAGAACAAACACAGATGCCAAGAACAATAGGTAGTACTTTACTGTTGGCAGAAGTGGTAGAACAAATGAAATAAAGTTTGCAAATCTCCAACAGTGTTTGATCAGGAAAACTCTACACCTTAATTAGTTTTAGGTAGCCACAGGAACAACTTTTAAGAACTTTTGATTTAGCCATTTAAACAGTTTAAACAGTTTTGCATAAAATGAGACTAATGTATTAGCAGAGCAAGCTTAATTTGCAGATATTTTTAGTCCATACCACACTAGATGGAAGAAAACCTATAGTGTTTATATGGATGGTTGAAACCACGACTAAAAGACGATAAATAGTGAGGCAAGTGCAATATGTGAGGAGGTGGCGCGTATGTAGATCTCACGCAGGGTAATTCAGAAGTTGAAACTTGAACAGAACACCTTGAGTGCTCAATCCAGCCAACTGAACATATAGCAGGGGGTACAATATAATCAGGGCTATGCTGCAGATTTGGACTGCAGTCACATAGGAGAACATACATTTTATGCAAAGACATTCATGTTACATCCTGTGCATTGCTGCAGAAATCTTACATAAACAAAATAAAGGCCACTTCTAATCCCTTGCACCGCATCCATGCCCACACGCTTAGAAGCTGACACTCAACAACTGTGACACTGACTTTTAAGTCTTGTTCAGAAGATCTGACAGATCTGACATTAACGCGTACTGGGTCATTCGATCAAAAGTAGACAACTTCAAAGCGTGTCAATTTAGACCAGGGATTAGGATCCATCCACCTGTGAGTCTACTTGGAAGTGGAAGTGGAGTGCAATTATACAATTTTACTCTCAGCTAAAACACATTTTTTGTTGTCAACTGATGTACAGTACAAATATAAATCAGAGACAAGACATGTAATGTTGGGAGAGGGCAACATGCATTAGAAACAAAGTATGTAATAAAATTTAAACGGGCATAAAATCAACTCTACCTTCATTAACCCTATGCTTGCTCAGCTCTACAGTAGCTGTAATAATAATTACCAGTGTGTCTATTTACACAGATTCAAGGACATCTTTCGATCATGCGCTGGTTATTTCTGTACATTAAGAGAGTGTCTCACGATGGCTTCACTATCACTGAGCAGAATGTAGTAGCTCAGAAACAAAAGAAAACAAGTATTTTTGGTTTAATCTGAAGCCAAGCTGGTGCAACAAGAACAGACAGAAAGAAGTCTTGATGACCTTAAATGTGTCATATTGCCGAAGGATTGCGTGGCTTTTTTTCTCTCTCTATATAGCACAGTGACACATTCACTTTGTGATCAACAAATATGATTCAAATTATTTTCTAATCTGTCTCAATGTTGTAGTAAGAGTGGAAAACCACAACAATTGTAACTGGTAGCTAACAAAAGGGCTTTTTTTGAGTAATTCAATGAACAAATACAGTACATTGACCAAACCTGCATGATGTGCTGTGCCAGCAACTGCACCATGGTCAATTAGATCTTAAACAGTTTCTTCCCCAACTTTTAAATAAGGGAACTACTATATAAACTCCAAGTGGGAGGTTAATTGCTTTACATGGTATTTCATTTCTCTCCACAGGTTCTGCCCCAAAGAGTAAGATGAAAGACAGAACATCAGCTAAAATAAATACATAAAAATGAGTAAAATATCTAAACGCATCAATATTATTTTGAGTCATTAAAATTCAATCTGATGTGACCAATTAGATATCTTGACTGTGAATATATGGCGGCACGGTGGACGACTGCCTCAAAGTTCTGACGACCGGAGTTCAATCCCCAGCCCCGCCTGTGTGGAGTTTGCATGTTCTCCCCGTGCCTACGTGGGTTTTCTCCGGGCACTCCGGTTTCCTCCCACATCCCAAAAACATGCGTGATAGGTTAATTGACAACTATAAATTGCCCGTAGGTGTGAATGTGAGTGCGAATAGTTGTTTGTTTGTATGTGCCCTGCGATTGGCTGGCAACCAGTTCAGGGTGTACCCCACCTCCTGCCCGATGATAGCTAGGATAGGCTCCAGCACGCCCGCGACCCTTGTGAGGAGAAGCGGCTCAGAAAATGGATGGATGGATGGACTGTGACTATCAATGACCATGTCTGGCAAAGCAAAATTTTGTGGCCTCTATGTGTTCTGTATGTCCTATTCATTTTCTGATCGTGTATTATGAACGTTTACATTCGTTTACATTCTTGAAATACGTAGAAATTCAAAGACATTTTTATGAAGGTCAAGGATGAAAGGTGGCCCATGGGCATACCTGAGCTTATTATCCCTGGTTCACCGGGACAGGAAGCAGTATTGTTGCACATGCGCGTCTCTCGCAGGGCACCGCTGCACAGTGTACCGTAAGGGGACGAAACACACGAGCGCGTCCTCACTTGCCAGCCGTGTCCGCACGTCAGAGAACATACGCTCCACTGAGACCATTCCTCAGCTGCGGGGTCGCCTGCAGGTTTGAACACAGGGGCTAGCTTTTATCTCAAGGAAGGACAGTTGCTCTTGGAACAATTTCAGCACTTTAGCCAGACACAGAAGAGTCGTTCCTTTAGCTCAGAACTGTGAGGCAGACCACTCATCTACCGTCATGTTGAGAAGTGTTGTATTTGTTTATTCATTCCAACGCTACAGAAAGTAATGCAGTCATTTGTAGGGCAGACAAGGACTTATCTGCGGGAAATTGCAACAAAAACATTGTTGGAAGAAAATGTGTTTTTGGAATGAAGCGCCCATATTTGTGTGACCATCCATCCACCATCCATCAATATGATTTCACTTCAGTAAGATCTCATTTTCACAATGTTTTCTGACCAATTGGGTGCTGTTGTATGCATATGCATATCCTTAAGTACAAACACAATTACTTTTTACCATGGCTTCACTTATTTGATACAATTCTTAAAAAAAAATGTTTGTCCCATCTTGCTTCCTCCCTCGAAAGAGATGATTAAGTATTAAGTCTTCTCCACTCCTCTCGGAATTGTTTTCCAACCACCATGTTCTTTAATAGAGGCGTCATCACGTGGCAGCGGAGGAAATCAAATTAATTTCATGTCCGTTAATCGCATTACATCTTCATTAACATGCCGTGAGTCAGGGTTTAAGCTCATCTCCGATGCCTGGAGGAATGTAAGAATGGGAGCGGCAAGGAGGAACGCACAAGAGAGGACTAGACAGAGAGAGCCGGGGGTTTTCCCTGACAGAAGGGGCTTTCTCATGCACACAGTAGGAGCATTCAATATGGACGTGTGTGTGTGTGTGTGTGTGTGTGTGTGTGTGTTTGTGTGTGTGTCCATGCGCACAGTATGACTGCAAGCTCATAGGTGCAGGTCAACCTGTTCAGATATAGGTCAAACTTCCAACATGAATAATGAGAAATGTCACGTATGTAACAGCACAGCTCACGTCACATAAACACTTGACTTTTTCGTTCTTATATTTAATAGATTAGGTCATGTACAGTTAAATAATTCAATCTTTCTGTTCAACTATGGTGACATATTCGCAAATGCCAAATGGTCAACATTGGCTGGCTAATGTGGGCAAACTCTAGATCGTGAAGGTAAATACTGTAGAGATTTGAATGGAATTTTTCCAGACACTTATTATTGTAAAGACAAACTTGGGTCTTTTCTGGGTCATCTTATCTGGCTGTGAACACATCACGCACCTGTTTGTGCCTGAAACACACCTGGCTGCTCAGCTGATCTTGGTCTTTGCGTCTTCACCTTCATGTCGTCATCATATGCATCTGCAAGAAAATAAGAAATGTTCAGCTCTGTACTTCTTTTTATTTATTAACATGGTGAGTGCATGACTCAATTAAAAGCATAATCCACGGATTATAAATTAATTAGATTTTTGTCATGATACAATAGCATTTAGCTTGTTTGTAAATATATGTATGTGTGTGTGTGTGTGTGTGTGTATGTGTGTGTGTGTGTTTGTATGTGTGTGTGTGTGTGTGTGTGTGGGTGTGTGCATTTTAGATATGCAGAAATTCAATATTTTGGCTTGGAAAGCGGAATTAAAAATACTGTCAGAAATAGCAAAAAAGGAGGCCTGGGTGTCATCAAGCAGAGATCTGCTGATCCCTATACCTGGCTTTGTCAAACATTTGGTGAAACTGGATGATTGTCTTTGATTTTAAAAAGTATAGTGGAAGTGGAAAGTCAGTGCTATCTCCCTCTGCAATTCTGGGCATGAGAGAATATTTTTCATTCCTCTGCAAATTGATTTAAAAGCACACAAACGACAATTTTAGGGGAAACTTCTAAGCTACTGCGCGCAATACACATGGTATGTTTTTTTTTAATGTATGGATTAATACATTATGAAAAAAGATTGACACTCAGTTTACATTGTGATATAAATCGAGTATATGTATGTCCAGTTTGCATTTATTTGATAACCATGATCATTTTGATCACTATAGATGTTGTGTATAATTTTCATACTGTTTCAACTTTACTTATTTTTAAGGCTAACAAGATGTGAGCATACAAATGTAGGGCAGCCTTGCAGCATGTTTGTTGATGTACAAGTTTAGCGATCCATTTGAGAAAAGTTCACTTGACAAGCTTTAAGTGTAGCTACAAGCTTTGATAATGACAGCCATAAATAATATGATGCCTGCAAAGACATATTTTGATGAACTGGTTGCCATGTTAGATTCCAGTTGTGTTGTGTGTCACTGTGAGGCTCATTTGGAGAGCAAAGGATCCGAATAGCAGCTATTAGGATTTTACTAGTGTACGAACTGTCATTGTGAACCCTGTGAAGTCGATGTAGTTGTGACAGTGATTGGGTGCGGTGCATCAGACTGGCAAGGCCTCAGAAAACCTTTTTTTGTTGTTTTACTTTGATAAAAAAAATAAAGTTTTTGTAAAAGTGTTATTGGGAGTAAAAGTCATTTCATGGGAGATGATATAGAGATGGGCTTTATGACGCTTTTCAGAATAGTTCAAATATCCAAGAGCATTAATAGATTTGTTCTCAAACAAATTTCAACACTTTAGATTAAGGTTAATGCATCAAAATATCAGACGACGTGGGGACAGAGCAATAGTATCGATTTGGATGAAAAAACATGAAATTGACCATATTTGGACATAAACGGTTTTCGCCCGACTGCGATGATCCAGAATAATGCTTGAACCGACTCAGCAGCTATAGACATTGCTCAGGCAGTAACCAAAAACATTACACTGACAAACATTGTATAACATGTAGTCGGATGAAGTCACTTTCGCCGGTGAGCTTCTAAACTCAATGCAAAGAACAAAGCACAGTAGATCAGCCTTAGAGAAACAGCGTAGGGACAGTCCCCGTGCAAACATGCTTGCATACTGTAGAGCATGTATAGCGCACACAAACAGCGGTGAATAAACAAAGAAATGTTGTGTGGCGAAGCATTTTGGAATGCTCCGGATATCTTTGTTGGACTACAGTCGGGATTTAAGACAAATGTCGCAAGGAAATTCCTGTGGTAATATGGAAGAACTGCTATGTTAAGTAAAAAAAACAACAACAAAAAAACAAAGAAGTGGCATGTCATTGTTTGCTGTGGACTTCTGTCATTTGTTCCAGTGCAGTGTAATGTTATGGAAGTAAACTTTCCTGACCACCAACAATCACAGACAATTTTCTCAGCCATACATTCATTCTGAGTTTATAGCTCTCGGGTGCTGTCCATTTATTCCAGAATCCATCTGGGACGCTCCAAACTGATAGAAGCACACTGTAATGGACATTTTATAAGCTACTGGACAGATAGACCCACTCCACTCTTGCTTACTACTCTCCCTCACTCCTTGCTGGCTCCAAAGCAGATATGAGAAGAGAAGTTGAATTAGATTGGTGCAGGACAGCGTCTCCCGGCTACGAGGACCTCAAGGTCGTTTGTGTGCTTTCAAAATGGTTTCAGAATCGAGTTTTCTCAACCCCAAGGGCTGCCAGTGTATTTTTCTCGCCTCCCTTTGGCGCATACACAATCACATATACAGTATACACAATGATCCTCACCAACCCTGCGATACTTCCTGAAGCCAAATTGCTTTTGTTTCATTTTGCCTCCATTTCTTAGTTACCCTATCTCCACCTGTTTGGCTTTCTCTTATGAGATCTTTTTAAATGTTTCCAACTCTTTTTCTGCCTGGTATCTCACTCTGCCATACAACCTTTTTTTTTTTAAAAGCCCTTTCACTATATATTTAAAAAGCAGATGAGAATGTTGAGGAACAGCAAATGCCAAGCATCGGTAAAGCACATCTGGTCTAAAAATACCACATCCATTAGGATATGTACAGTAAAAGTTGCTATAGCATATTCTATGTTTCTTGTACAAAGTCACATTTGCATCAACACACGTGATCCTGCATATTATCCATTATAATTACACCATCTCAGAACTTTGTCATGTTGCAAATGAATCCTGTTGTTCATTTACCACGTTTTAACCATTTATTGACACCAGCCACGTTGGTTAGGGTGTTCAGTCATTATAAGAAGGATTTGAAACGGATGGTTTTGAAATAAACATAATATGGACATACACAAAAATATTGTGTACACATTTAGATGTCCTTTGCATTATCTTTCCATTGTACTGTGATTAAATACTTAAAATGCAAGAAGAGGTCACAACCATGAAAGAAATTCATAGAAGGCTGAAAATCTTCTCAGAAGAGATTTCAAGCTTCCAGCTGAATTGGATGAAAACAGGACCCCGACTGAATCTTTAAACGGACACCTACCAGGCTCAGCTTTCAGAATGTTCTCCCGTGCTTCTGTCCCGGCAGCGCGGTCGGCAAGAACACCACCCCGTAAATCAGCCCGATTGTGAGGACTTTCACCCGACAAGAGCGATTTGGTGAATAAATGCCGGAGAAACACAAAAAACTACAAAAAAGATAGTTTCTGCTCTCGCTTGCCTCTGCAGGATGGTGTTGCCCGAGCAACATAATCATCTTGACGCTTGTAAGCAATTTAAGAGATGCGAGTGACAGGGGATCTCGGAGGGATGTTTGGGAAGGGATTATACTGTAAATCAGTGCCCAGTGAGCTGCTAGATGTGTCCGAGAGGAAGGTGAGCAGATTCAGTCGACAGTTGGTCTCTGCTGGTGAGAGGAAGCTGCAGTGCTGACATTTATCTTTTTCTCCTTTGTTTGCTACTTGTTCATGTTTAGTTGCCCCTCATCTTGTTAAAGTGTGTAATTTCTAACATTCTTCAAGCCCAATCTGATGCACAAACATGAGTAGCAGCAAAATGTTTTCCCTGCATGCTGCTTGACTGTGTGTTTCAGTGGTTCATCTCCTGAAGTCATGTTGTTGTAATTTCGGTAACGTATACTCATTCATGCGTGACGGAGTTTCGGTATTCAATGAACGGAAGCAGCCTATCCTGTCAGGACACTAAAATTAATTCATGATACAATTCATTCACAAACAGAAACTGATTGCTTTTACATGGCTATTTAGCTCACAGGCCAAAGCACTAGGTTTTCAATTCATATCACAGAAGCGCAACAGGAGGCTGTGGAGTCCACATATTTTGGTTCAGCACCTGGTAGAAATGTGTGGAAAACAATCTTATACAACACTAATTGTTGTTATCAGACACTATTGAGAGACGACAAATACTGTATCCACACATGCATTTAACCTTATTCAAGTCAAAATTAGGGTCGGAAGACTGAGGGCTAATATTTTGAGGTAATCATTTCAGCACTCATGGACATGCACCAAAGCATGAAAACCCAGAAAGTACATCACTTCTCGCCTAGTTCAGTTTAGTAAATATTAAATAAACATAAACATAAATATAAACAGAATACAATGATTTGCAAATCATGTTCAACCTATATTTAATTTAATACACTACAAAGACAAGATACTTAATGTTCAAACTGATAAACTTTGTTTTTAGCAAATAATCATTAACTTAGAATTTTATGGCTGCAACACGTTCCAAAAAAAAACTGGGACAGGTGGCAAAAAAGACTGAGAAAGTTGAGGAATGCTCATCAAACACCTGTTTGGAACATCCCACAGTTGAACAGGCTTATTGGGAACAGGTGGGTGCAATGATTGGGTATAATAGGAGCTTCCCTGAATCCGTACTGTTATGGACGCAAAGTTCAAAAGCCAGCATCTGTGATGGTATGGGGCTGTGTTAGTGCCAATGGCATGGGTAACTTACACATCTGTGAAGGCACCATTAATGCTGAAAGGTACATACAGGTTTTGGAGAAACATGCTGCCATCCAAGCAACGTCTTTTTCATGGACGCCCCTGCTTATTTCAGCAAGACAATGCCAAACCACATTCTGCATGTTACAACAGCATGGCTTCGTAGTAAAAGAGTGCGGGTACTAGACTGGCCTGCCTGCAGTCCAAACCTGTCTCCCATTGAAAATGTGTGGTGCATTATGAAGCGTAAAATATGACAACAGAGACCCCGGACTGTCGAGCAAGAATGGGAAAGAATTCCACCTACAAAGCTTCAACAATTAGTGTCCTCAGTTCCCAAACGTTTATTGAATGTTTTTAAAAGAAAAGGTGATGTAACACAGTGGTAAACATGACCCTGTCCCAGCTTTTTTGGAACGTGTTGCAGCCATAAAATTCTAAGTTAACGACTATTTGTTAAAAACAATAAAGTTTATCAGTTTGATCATTAAATATCTTGTCTTTGTAGTGTATTCAATTAAATATAGGTTGAACATGATTTGCAAATCATTGTATTCTGTTTTTATTTATGTTTAACACAATGTCCCAACTTCATTGGAATTGGGGTTGTACATTGATGGCTCTACTTGCAGTCCTTTTTTATGAAAATCTTTATTTTTAAGAACAGATTTTTACATATTCCTATTCATGCCACAAGAATTTAGGCCGGGCAACA
This sequence comes from Phyllopteryx taeniolatus, assembly GCF_024500385.1. Taxonomy (NCBI): domain Eukaryota; kingdom Metazoa; phylum Chordata; class Actinopteri; order Syngnathiformes; family Syngnathidae; genus Phyllopteryx; species Phyllopteryx taeniolatus. The sequence goes on along the minus strand of NC_084522.1, from coordinate 5,292,459 downwards.
TTGTTCATTACAGGGCTACATCTTCTCCACAACTGACTAGTAAAGTCAAAGGCCCCTTAAGTAAAATTTCTTCACTTTTCCATAGTGTGCAGTAGTCCACACGCAGCAAATGAACACACTTAAATAGCCCAAGGTGAGAACAATCTCGCTCTTTACAAGGCTTAAGAAGCTGTCAGGCCTGCATCACTTTAGATGAACCATGTCGGTACTCGCTTTTCGCTTCTACTACCCTGCAACAAAAGTGTCCCAGGTAATTTGGTCCAAGAAGAAAACATGTTGAACATGCACCTCAGTAAATTGGAGTGAGCATTCAGTCCAACGAGGCTAATTGTAAGAGTGGTCATGCAGCAAGAAGGGAGACTTAATTCAAGGATGGAGTTCAACCGGTATGATCAGAGTGGCGCATCTTCCCCAGGGAAAAATGCTTCCTAATACGTATCAGCTTGAGAGATGCTGTGGGAATTGTAACACTCCTGATTTTCAGGACAACACGATTCAGTAGTTTATGGGAGTGCACATGGATTTGTGGGCATCAAACATGTCACCAAGCAAGATGATGCCTTAGTTGCATTATTTTCTTTGGGAAAGCTTAATGGCTTAGTTGTATTCCTGCTGGGGGTCATTGCTGACTGTGATGCACCACAGAAATGTTTTAATGTAACTTACTAGTACAACTGAAGCACATTGTGACTGAAAGGAGGTGAAAAAAATCATTGCTTCCACATTGAGGTAGGAGTTTTTTTTTTTTTTTTCATTTCTAGATACAAGTGCTTATAAACATGCATTGCTGTACTGCAGAGATACAGATTTACTTTTGTATGGTGTGGTATACACTTTAAGGCACCTATATTGCAGATAGGAACAGCGGCAGATAAACCGAATTGCCCTGTCAATCATCGACTTCTCAGTCCTGCAGAACATGCCACACATCCACTCAGGCCATCTCCGCTAATGGCTTTTCGAAAAATCATGAAAGATTACTCACACGCCGGAGAGTGCGCTCCAACTCAACAAGGCTTCGAACCTGACACACTTAGACCGACACCGCTGCAAACCTAGAACTACTGTAGTGCATCCGGAATGTCTTCAGTGCGTTTACTTTTTCCACATGTTGTTAGGTTACAGCCTTTTTTTCCAAAATGGATGTAATTCACATTTCTCTGAAAGTTCTACAAAACAACACCCTGTAGTGCAACCTGCAAAAATGTTTATTCAAAAAAAAAAAAAAAATCTCTTGTCATGTGCATCCTGTTTCCACGGATCATCCTTACACATTCACTGCCATTGACGGCTTTAGAAGTCAGATATCGATGTTAACTGGGAAGGTTGGCAGTGAATGAGTGAAAATGTTTCTGCAGCTTGATTGGAGTCTACCTGCAGTGAATTGAATGGATTGGACACACCTAATATAGGATCACATCGTTTACGGCGCGGGTCAGAGCAGAAACCAAGCATCAAGTCAAAGGAATTGTCTGCAGACCTTCAAGACAGGATTGACTCGAGGCACAGATCTGGGGAAGGGTACAGAAAAGGTTCTGCTGCATGTGGCATCAAACTCAAAAAAGTTTGAGGCTGTAATTCCTGCCAAAGATACATCAACAAAGTATTGAGCAAAGACTGTGAATACTTAGGTACTTTAATTGCATCATGGCATATGTTATTATCGGGTATTGTGTTTGTAACGCTGAGGGTAAAGAAAGTTTTGTAATGAGGCTGTAACAGTGGAACGTTGTTATCATTCGTTATTTACGAATTAGTGATTTGAATCATATGGGTTTGTGGTTTTTTTGGATGGGGTCAACCTATATTTCAGGACAGATGTTATACCTAAAATAATTGCCTAACTGATCACAGAACACAATTCCAGTCGAATTTTTCAAATGGTGCTCAGTACCAAAGACACACAAATCAACACAAGCTGCATAGCAGCACGTATAATATCGTATATTCAGCTCGACTGCTGGTTGCTGTTCTCTGCTGGATCATGACGTGGAATGAGTAATAGAATGAAAAGCAAGATTAGCCGCAAGATGGACAAAGTCATGCTTTGAGGGCCTCCCTTCAGTCCACAGGGGAACAATCCCCTGAGGCTGTATGTTGGTAACTTGAGTGCATAACTGTTTCCTTTGAGCATATTGTAAAAACCCACAAGCGCTTCATGATCGTCCAACTAATAAATGCACCGAAGGCAAAGACTGTATAGAGCTTAAATATTTTAGTCCAAAAGTGTATTGAAATTGTATTAAACAATGCTTGACAGTAAAAGAAAACAGAGAACCATACTCTGCAATCCAAATATGGCACTTCACAGATTTTGATTAGTACCGTTATCTTTGACAGTTTGACGAAATTACAGTGTCAGTTTAAATCTGCACCAGGGGGTTTGGACTCTCACAGTTTCAACCCTTTGGGCTGTTTGAGCATCATCGCACCTATCACTGCGGTAATGACCCCTTAAGCCCCGAATGCTGATAAAAGACTGGACAGCTGCCTGCGTAAACTATGGCAAACGAGTGTATTGCTTTTACACATCATCAGATACAACAGCTGTGTGCATGCAAGTGCTGCTCTTTTGTATCTATGAGGGCATCGTGAGTGTGTAAGAGTCCATCTGTGTGCGTGTGAGTGCCAAGGGAGAGGTTAATGAGGACTACTGGGGCTTGTTTAAGCTACCAGGGTTCACTTGCTGAGAAGTGTGCCTGGGCTCCAACCCCTCCGCTCTTCCGTAGGCAAAAAAACAAAATAAAACAAAACAAAACAAAACCTCATGGTCAGATCCAGTGGCTCCCAAGTCTTATCATTTCCACCGAACATCACCTCGGGGCTTAAAATCCAACCTGACCCTTTGGCCCCAGCAGCCCGAAGAATGAGGTGGATGAGACTAACCCCTGGCTCTATAATGCTAGCTGACATTTTCATTTACTAAGATTGTTGTACTATTCTACAGCTACAACTTTTAGATTTTTAGACGACTGCTATCATGGATGATAGAATAGTTTCCGCAATTCTCATCAAACATGTATCACTTTACAGTATCTTTAAGCAGGAAGAAAAACACTGCGCAGCACCTGATTGGCATCCTGCTGCCCCTTTCATCAATGTGTCTGTGGACAATTTAAAGTTCTTTGACAACCGTAGCTACACAACTGCAGTCCATTTATAATTTGATTGCTATTGCCATCAGTCAAGGCCGTGAAGTCTCTGCCGTCGTCTCGGTAACGTGCTTGTTCGCAAAGACAATGCAGTTCAGGTGCATGGACATGAGCAGACAAGAAAACATCTTGCACGCACAGGAACCTCATCACTTCACATTGATTTCCCGCTGGCCGACCAACTGCTTAGCCATCTTCCGGTGACAGTTTGACCCATGAGCCCTGTTAGATGTTCACTCTTACGCAGTGACACACATACACACACGCACACACACACACGTTTATATATAGGGAGCTATCCTGAAACTGGCAGGGAACTCCCTAAAGCATTTATTGACTGCAGAGAGAAAGTGGCTATTAATCCATCAAAGGCTTAAATGCCTGTCACGCTGTACTTGTGGTATTAGAACACGCATGCTAATTGAGAACATCTATGTTTTTTCATTTAAAAAGAAATATATAAACCAGCAGTTATATGCACTTAAGTTTGCTTTGACCGAAGACCAACATACAAAAAAACACTCCAACAAGAATGCTTAATTAATACTCAGGAGAAAATCAGAACATGTCAAAGGTCCGCTCCCTGCAAAATCCTTCTGAACACAAGACGTGGCTGTCTAACCTTCCATTAGAGCAAATTACCGTCACGCTGCGATGTCTGCTATTGCAACATCCCAGAGGCGAACCTCTCAGCGTGGCAGAGCAACACAATAATGGAAGGAGCCAGAGAAAGACAGTGGGAATGACAAACTGGGGAAAAAAACATATTTGCCCTCATGCCTCAAGTCCATCAATTAAATACTTTCTTCTGCAACCCACACGCCCCTTTCGTCTTAGTGACAGAGTAATGACTTGTCCTATTTGTTGATTGTTAAAATTGCATGCTGCTGGAACAAGAAGGTGCCATGAGGTCATTGAAGGAAACGGAGAGAAAATAAAATCTGTCTTATGTCATTGTTTTTCTCTGTCAAGACCATCAATTTAGAGGACTTTTCTGGAGCTTTGTTATTGTCAAGTCTGTGTTAGAAGCCATTGTCCTCTGACCACAGAACCACACACACCGACAAGAACCATGTGTATTCACTCAAATCAAATTATGATTGCTGTTTTTTAAATTATTATTTTCTTATTTGATGTTCTTATTTTCTCTAATGCAGAGGAAATTTGCATTAGTGTAATCTCTTCCTTTGTGTGTTAGTATGTGTCTGCTGCGGACGCCTTTGCTGTGTCCTTTGTGAATGATGGCTTTGCTCAAGTGCTGTGAGAGAAACATTGGTTTGCTACGTCTTTGATTCATTGCTTGTGTGAGGGGAATTTGCATAGCAGGCAGACTCCAGGCAGATCTGGGCTCTCGTTAGCCGGGTGGCTGGATACTTCATCATTATCATCAGGCTCGCCCTTCACTTGCAGCAATTCTGCCCTTGCTAGTAATCTTAGAGGATTTGCAGAAGAAGAAACAACAATGATCTTGAACATATCAAAACAATAATGTGAAAGCAAAGATTATTATTCAACCTGATCTCGTCAAGAATTTAGATGGAAATGTTATAAAAAGTAAAGCATACATCGTTAAAACAACATTAGCTGTTTTAATGATGTATTTTCCCAGCAACTCATCTGCCACTGTAGAGTCTTTCATTTGGTCGTGTACCCACGGGGACCACAAAAAGGCCATTTGAGGGTGGGTTTGTTTGAAGTACTGGGGTCAGCAGCAACAACTGAAACAAGCGTTTTCTGTAAATGGCAATGAGGCTGTCACATCTCTGTGGAGAAATTTTGGCCTCTCTTTCTTGAACAATTGTTATAATTCAGCAACACTGGAGGGTTTTCGTGCATGAATGACCTTTTTGAGGTCATGCCACAGCATTTCAATTGGATTCAAATCCGGACTTTGACAAGGCCACCCCAAAACCTTAATTTAATTTTATTTATTTATTATTATTATTTTTAAAGCCATTCAGAAGTTGACTTGCTGGTTTGTTTTGAATCATTGCCCTGCTACAGAACCCAAGTGCAATTCAGCTTGAGGAAATGAATTGATGGCCAAACATTCTCCTTCTGGATTTTCTGGTAAAGAGCAGAATTCATGATTCGATCGATCACAGCAAGTCGTCCAGGTCCTGAATTAACAAGCAGCCCCCAGACCATCACATTACCACCACCATTTTTGACTGTTGGTATGATGTTCTTTTTCTGAAATGCTGTATTACATTTACGTTAGATGTAACAAGACACACATCCTTCCAAAAAGTTCAACTTTTGTCGTGTCAGTCCATGAAATATTCTCCCAAAAGTCTTGGGAGTCATTCAGATGTTATTTTGTTGTTGTTGTTGTTGCAAAGGTAATTTGAGCCTTTAGGTTCTTTTTGGCCAGCAGGGGTTTTCGTCTTGGAACTCAGCTATGGATGCTATTTTTGCCCAGTCTCCTCCTTATTGTTTATTCATGAACATTGACATTAACTGAAGTAAGGGATGCCTGCAGTTTTTTAAATCCTTTGTGACCTCATGGATGAGTCGTCACGGTGGTCTTCAGGTCATTTTTGTAGGTCGGCCACTCCTGGAATGGTTCACGACTGTTCCATGCTTTCTCCATTTGTGGCTAATGGCTCTCACTGTGGTTCGCAGGGGTCTTAAAGATTTATAAATGGCTTTGTTACCCTTTTCAAACTAATGTCAATTACTTAATTTCTAGTCTGTTCTTTAATTTCTTTGGCTCATGGCATTGTGTTGCAGCTTTTTGAGGTCTGTTGGCCGACATTCATTTACTCAGACAGGTTTTATTTACAGTAAGTGATTTCCTGATTGAACAGGTCTGGAGGCAGTCAGACTTCGGTGTGGTCAGTGAAAATGAATTCAGCTTTCCGAAAAATGTGATAAGCCACAATTAATTCATGATTTAACAAGGGGACTAATCACTGTACTTACTCGGAAGCTCTGAATAGTCATTTTTTCCTTAATAAATAAGATCACCATTTAAAAACCTTTGTCTGATATTTACATTTGTGTGATTATTTTAAACATTAAAAAGGAAACTATGCAAAAACAAAAGAAAAGTAAGAATTTGAGAAGGGGACAAATACGTTTTCATGGCAAATATACAGTATCTCTGCACGAGTCAACATCGCAGTGCTCCCACTAGCTACATACATAGAAAGCCACAAAATAGAAGGTCCAGCTGTAGCACATTGAAAAAACACATAATGAAACAACTGCTTAATTTGGTATGGGAGAAAAAAACCGTTTAAGTAATCCCAGAAATGTCAGTACATTTTCCACTTACAAAATCATCCTGAATTCATTTCAAATTTCTCTCACCGAGAGATATTTCAGGATTCACATGCACTGCTTTCACAGGTACATACATAGGTTTTCATTCTTTGGCTCTCTCTCTCCTCTCCTCTCTCTCTCTCTCTCTCTCTCGCTCTCTCTCTCTCCCACTATTTTTCTCCATCTCTACTTCTGACAGGCTTGCTGCAGTGCTTTCAGGGACTGTGCTTGTATTAGAGGACATGCTGACGAGTGTCGATCGATACTGACTCCCACACCTCAGCATTCGTCTGGGAGCTGTGTGTTTGTGTGAGTGAGAGAGTGAGATTTTGTATATGTTGTGTGAATGCTATAATTTTCGTGAGTGAACTTGTTGAATAATGTCAAGATATCTGACACAGGCTGTTGCTGTTGTTGGGGCTTGACCTGTTGATGCATAAAAATGTATACAGGCTCTATCAACGTTTGGTTAGAAAGATAACTAAATGCAGTACATATGGCTGTTTACAACCACAATGTATTCCAAGAGACATCTGGATTTTAACACACAAGATGTTGCTCTTTCCGATTGAGAGGCTGATGAATTTGGGTTAATCCAGCCATCATTAGTCAATGATACTTGGTATAGGGTTGCACTATTGTGGGTTTCAAACCAGAAAACTATCCAAGGGAATTTACGGAAATTAACTTTTTCATGAATGAGATTTCACTTGTTTAGCACTTTTCTAAATTCAAAGTAATGAAATAGTCTCTTCATTCACCTACTGATGACACACCATCAGAAACAAAACAAAGGGGGTTCAGTGTCTTCCTCAAAGGGAGGGTGAGGGGGCTAAGGACCAAATAATGTTGGGACGCAACCAATTTATACTACTTGAAGCTGGATTTAGAGGAACAAAATTGGACGTGTAAATTACATGTTAACAGCAATTGTAAATATCAATAAAGATGGAAAACAACTCTTCTTGTAGCATAATCTTGCAAATAATTGCTAAAATCATCCTGCATACTACAGGAGGTGTACTGAAATCAGACTACTTACTTACTTACTTACTGTATGTACAACGAAAGCCCGAAGTCAAAAATATATATTTTAAATATAATAATTTGCTAGCATTTTTTTTTTTATTCAGCTAACTCCTCAGTTTAAAAGCTTCCGGAATGTTTCTGGAAGTTGCCAGCCAGTTTCAACAATATAGTAGTTGTTGTTTTACATGAGTGACATATGAGCCTTGGAAAACATAAAAATATATTTTGAAAGAGATATTTGTCACTGAGGTGGCACTGTGGACGACTGGTTAGACTGTCAGCCTCACAGTTCTGAGGACCCGGGTTCAATCCCCGTCCCCGCCTGTGTGGAGTTTGCATGTTCTCCCCGTGCCTGCGTGGGTTTTCTCCGGGCACTCCGGTTTCCTCCCACATCCCAAAAACATGCATTAATTGGAGACTCTAAATTGCCCGTAGGCATGACTGTGAGTGCGAATGGTTGTTTGTTTCTATGTGCCCTGCGATTGGCTGGGAACCAGTTCAGGGTGTACCCCGCCTCCTACCCGATGACAGCTGGGATAGGCTCCAGCACGCCCGCGACCCTAGTGAGGAGAAGCGGCTCAGAAAATGGATGGATGGATATTTGTCACTGACCGTAAAGTAAGTGTCTGTTTGTGTGCAGATGTGTAATGGATTCAAGAATATTTGTAGGGCTTGGGAGATATACAGCATATATGGGAAGCTTCCACAGTTACTTTTTCTCTATGAATATTTTACCATCACATAAATAACATTTAAAAGCCAGCTGTGCACATGGGACATGTAAATGTACTATGGCTCAATGCCAAACGTGCTGCCAACAATAGAAATGATAGAGCCACACGAGGAGTTTGGCACTAATGCAACAGCAAAATGTGCCATCTAAAATCCATTTTCTAAACAGGAACTGACTGCAGTAGCATACATTGTAATTGCAGCAAGGGTGACTAAAAGGAAAGGTAACAAGGTTAAGACTATAACTAAAGGTGTCAAACCTTGCCCTGCTCTTAAATACACCACTAGTAACTAGTGAAGTATAACAATGGGCTTAAAACAGCCAGCATGTCAATAAATTCCAAGCGCATTTATTTTCAGCTAGACAAAGGAAGCAGACTTCAATTTACCCTCCCTTCAGAACACAAAGACACGGTGATTGTTTTTCTTATCCCTTATTTGTGTCATTTATTTATTCATGCTGTAACATGCATCGGGAACTTTTATCATATTCTATATAATATTCCTCGTCATTGACTGGCAGACCATAATGGATAAAGTAGTAGACAATGTAAGCTCTCAAGGTATGGACAATAGGGACCGTGAGTTGCAAGGAGAAGGCCACAATATTCCAGGCTTTAAAATGAGGCAGTGAAATCAGTTGTAAAACTTGCAAGGATAAGCAGTGAAGGGCAGCAAAGGGTGATTTTAAGTGGTGTTGAAAGCCTGGCAGCAGCATTTTGTATCCACTTTTGTCTTTTGATATGGCTGATTCCACGTTAAAGTCCATTTTAGTATCGATGACCTAACAATATGGGCAACTTTTTTTTCCTGACGTCTGCAGTATACGACATTTAAAACTATTAAAATAAGGATCGGGTTAATCATTTAAAGATGCTGATACAAATAAACTTGACATGTCTATTTGTAGAGAATCTTCCAAATCAATTCCCCCTTCTCTCGTGGAACAATCTGTTATTGAAGGCAAACTGGTGCCTTTGGCAACTGGGTAATTCAAATGTTTTTATCGGGTTTGTATGTCTTCTACCCATCATTTATAGCATTAAGCTACAAAGTAGTATTAGAGCCAAACTTAGCAAGCAAGACAGAATCCATATGAGAATAACATTTTCAAAAATTGAAAACAAAACTAAATGATTCATAACATTCTCATGGTATTGGCAAAGTGTGGCTCAAATACAAATGAACAATCAAAGCAAATTTCTGACATGCATTTCTGAATTACAAAGTTTATAAGTGTCTTTAAAATCACATATTTGGAAAAAGATAAAAACTGTTAAAGCAATACAGTATTTGTAAACAAAATTAAAAAAAAGAAAAACAACACTAAAGTGAACAATACAGTTCACATGGATGAATAACCTCAACCAACTCAATTTATCGCACAAAACAATGTACGTACATAAACACACACTGTCAAGGACATTTTTGAGGAGAACTTGAAAACATGATTGATTATTCCTTTCACCTGCATACCCTGACACCTATCTCTTTTAGAACAAACACACACACATACACAAAACCATGTTGTGTCACCTCCACTGGCCCATTACATTTCCATGAAGATGATATCATCTCAAGTTGAAATGCGGGCTCGAGTGAGAAGGGAAGGGAGGTTTCACAGCACTGTCGGAGACTTATCGTAGAAGCAGCAAGTCACGGCCGAGTGGAAATGTAAGAAAGCTTTTGGGGGCGAGGAAGACGCGAAGCCACCCACCAATACAGTCACCCACACACCAGTCATCTCACGTGTTTCCACTAAACTCAAGGGATATGATTTCCTTGTCTTGTAATGATTTCTAAATTGGGCCTCTTTGCCCTGGGATATATTTAATTGCCACACACCGGCTGGTGATGCTAATTTGCGCTGACAAAACGAGAGCGAGAGGCAGAAAGACAGAGAGGAGCGAGTCACACTTGTTTTGAAGTAACTTTGACTTAGCAAGGACACCAGTCTCTGTCAGAGAGTGGACTGCTCTGCACGGTTATTGTCTACAAAGGATTGAGGGGCGGAGGGTTGTACATTAGCAGCAGTTTAGTGTCACATGTGAGCTTGTTGTTGCCACACCATACAAACACTTCCATCCATTAGAGGCAATTCTATTCTCTGTGCATGATTTTTCTGCAGTAACTTTTGTTTCCCTTTTCTGTTGTAATGGACATGAGTGTCCATTATTGTTTTAGCTCATGCGCAGTGCTGGTTTTTGGTATGTGCAGTATGTGTGGCCACACATATTTCTAGGGGGATGGCAAATAATTGTCATTCTGCCACATTTAAAGGGAATGAGAGGATCCGCTCTGATTGGTGGCGAATGAATTCGGCGGTGAACACAACCAGAGTGACGCATCCCGCCCACTGTTGGATCTGCCTGGCTGCGCTGATCTACAAAATGACCAACATCGGTCTAACCCACCCCTGGCACGCAGTTGCGCTGCCCGCCGTGGCCGATTTACGCCAGTTATGACAACAGGGCCCAATTCTCCAATACAAACTGTACAAACTGAATTGTGAGGGTGTGGTTTAAAGTTGAAAACAGATGGAAATCAGTGATTATGAGAATGTTATTTTGTTGAAAAGTAAACCATAAAGTGGCAATACAGAATTTGCATCGGGCAGCGACCATGTACAGATATGATGAAAGCACTACCCTAACCATAGAGTCGCCAAGAATTGTTTTTTTATTTTCAAGGCCGAAATATAGCATGACGCATAACCATTTTTCTATAAGGTGTTGACATTTTTTGTCACTGCTGTAGGACCCAGTTTACTTTCCATACAATTCCTGATAACTTGTGAGAACAAATTTCAACATAGAAATATTCTCAGGTGCATAAACATCTACACCTATATGTGTTGCTTTAGTCCTAGTTTATTTTCATCCAGACCCCTGGTCCAGTTCTACTGTGTGTGTGTGTGTCTTTGCAAAGACTGCAGCTGCTTTTCGAGCAAGTAAGCCCCAAACAAAACAAATAGGAGAGAAACAGCAGTGAAACAAAACATGGTCCTGCTTCATGGCTGGCGGTTATTTTGTAATAGACAACCTTTATTGCGGGTGTCTCTGTGCATGCGTATCCAAGTGTTTTTGGGAAGCTTTCCCTCCCTGTATTATGATAAATAGCCCTTGTCTATCATGCAAGGCTGTGTCTGGCAAACAGATTGCCCTCACGTCATGCCAGATTAACACAAATGAGCTCCCTAGGAGACTTTTCATTGGTAAGAGTGTCAGGAAGACACTTTAACATCAAGGACATATTTTGGGTAAACTGTGGGTGGGGCGCCAGACTTTGTTAATAATTGAATGTTGAGTTTATAAACATACACCTCAATACTTTCAACTTGTATTAATCACATTGTGAATTCAAAAATAATAATAAAATGTTCCCTCCAGACTAGGTCCCAAAAACAATCTGTCTGTACGCCTCAGTGTTGATAATACCAACTCATACCTTTTTAAATGGAGGCTGTCGCTACGTGGAGAAATAACACTGACAACCACAGGGGGTCAATCGCATTGGATTGTTCACTATCATTCCACAGGTCTTGCAAACAAAAAAAAAGGCAGTTCAGGTAATTATGCTGCCATTATAAATTGTCTTCCACAATTGTGATTATCACATGGATCATATACGTGTACACGTCTGTGTGTACTTAAAATAACTGCAAAAATGTCATGCGTTATGTTTCATGTTCATGTGCAGAATCAATGTTCAATTTATCATGCATTTCATTTTACTGCAAATGTAATAATTTCCTCATCCTTAAATAACACAAACATTAAATTAAATTACCGTGAAGAGTCACTGACTATGCTAAACACAGTGACTATTTATCATTGGGTGATTTATACATAGCTGACTAGATTAAAAAGGATATAGAGGTGAATTAATATTTGTTTATGGGATGAACTCAGCTAAGAAGTGTGAGGAAGATTGGCAACATTCTAGATAAATGATGATTTTTAAAATTATTCTGTTTTGCAGAGCTTTTTATTAATGCACGACTGCTGGCCCAGTGTAATTGCTCCACAAATAAAGTGACCCGATCACACAGTAATGTGTCAAGATTATCGTTAATCATGTTAGCAGCAAGGGATTATCAAAATAACTTTTGTTGTTGTCCATACGAACACATAACAAGGAATTAGCCCTTGTGTATCTTGTTCACTTATGTATATTATTATTATATTGATGTATAACTTATTGCTCTTTATGAAAGTTGACATGTTGACAAGTCAGCTTTACAGTGCTCTTCCGGACAAAATATCTAAACTAGCATCGTCAAACATCTCGTGTAATGTATTAACTTAAAATCAAATATGTACTTCAAATAAAAATCTTGGGAGTATAATACAGTGGTGTCGCTGTGTAGTTCTTTTTTAACATGACCCCAGGATATGAAGGTTGAAACATACTCTACAAAGCAGATAAATCCCCGACAAATTAAATAGCACATGTACATTTATAGATACAATATAGATGCAAGCATTGAAGTTACAATATCTATTAACGTGCTCTGTCCTCTAATATCCAGTGGAATTTGAATGCTTGAGGACCCGAGAAGCAAGACAAAGGTTGGTTCTGAATTTGGCTCGTCCCTTTCTGCACCTCGTTAAAGTTGTATGACGCCCAAAGGCGAGCAGCAGCAATGGCAGCATAGATAAGACGTTTTAATAGGGACTGGACAAGTTTGGAATTTGGAGTGACGTGTCAGCGATGAAAGATGAAGTGCAGCGTTGGGAGATCGCTGTTAAAGGCACCAGCGGACCAAATTAGATCCCCTCCTGAGACCTCCCATGCATCCTCGGCTTGGGAGAGCACATGCACGCGTGTGTGGCAGGGTTTGAGTGTATGTTTGCGTGCGCGTGCGTAAAGTGGATGATAGTATAACCTCCGAGCTGCAGTATATCTCATGAGGCCCGTGCTGCTCCTGAGTGGTTGTAGAACAACTCGATGGCGATGAAATACGGAGATGTATGACCACATCTCACACTCGCTCTCTCAAACACACACGCGCACACACACACACACACACACACACACACACACACACACATGGTCTACATCACTCTCTGGTCCACTGACTCGTAATCAACCTCTAGTGCCTTTGTGGGATCGATTAACTGTAGAAAATGGCCTTGCATCCCAGAGTGAACCTGTGCCCATGATCATGTGATGCCATCCCCCAGAGGTCTGCATTTTACTGTTTATCGTGTGTGTGTGTGTTTGCATGTGTGTCCAGCTTGTTGAAGTTCACTTTTGCGTGACTGTATCAAAATATTCTGTTGTCAAACTCCAACCATTCAAATCCCAATGGCATGTCTGTCATTTTGTATGAATCTCTGTCTGATTTGTTGTTATTTTGGATATAAAGGCATTATGTAAGAGCAAAACCTGTGACAGGAAGTTTGAGATGAAACATTTGATTCGGACAAGAAATTGTTGGAACACGAGCCACCAACCGCCTGAGGAAAAACAGCAACAACAACATGCTCTTACTGCTGTGTACAGCCTGCGAGAGGAAATTGTTTTTACAAGTCCGACTTAACAGTGCAGCATGTGGACCAGGGTTCCAGACTGGCATGGCCACCTTAGAGCGCCTCGTTGTCAAACGCGAGAGTGTCCACATCACCCAGAGAAAGGCGGAAAGAGCAAGGAAAGGTTAAAGAAGAAAGTTTGACTTTTCTTCAGGCTGCCGTGGATGCTTTAGAGTGCCTCGTTGTTGTGTCGTGAAAAAGCCCCACAACGACATGGTGGAATATATTCCAGCCACCTGGTGCTTTAAGACGATATATTTTTGTGGCTCAAAGTTGAGTGGAGGCGTGGTTTCAGCGCGTCCAGAAGTCACACCCGCAGCATTCAAGAGCATGGAGAATGGTTTGATTTTTTAATGATTTTGAAGCTTCATTTTGTATTATATGAAGATTCTATTGTCTTTTTTTTTTTAATTCAAATTTGGCAGGGTTCTGTCTGTGGTGTATCAAATTTAGAAGGCATTTATTTCCACTTTAAAGGGACTTCAACCATGTTCCTTTCGAGCAATCTTATCAACATCAAAGCAAGACATATTTAATAATATTTAATTTTATTGACACAGCCAGAGAAAAAGAGGTATTACTTCTGGCTGTAATTTCCAGTGGTGTCAAACTGCACTGCATTTTACTGTGATGGGTTTCCAATAATATGACCCTATTTAGATTCTGAGCATAATCCTGCATCTCATTATTTTGTGCAACCATGCGTAATGAAGTATCTGGTAATTTTAGTTGAACCCTTAGTTTTCATTAATTACATTTGAATTGCTTCAACAAGAAGTTTGTTTGTGCTTCTTATGAAATACAGCCAAGGTTGAACTGTAGATACAACCGTACCGATGCACAGAGAGATGCTTATTGTGTGTGTTTGTGTGTGTGTGTGTGTGTGTGTGTGTGTGTAAATAAGTGCAGTGTGTGTAAGGGCCTTTTCCATGAGCATAAAGAGGCTCAGTGCTGATCCCCGGTCAGAGAGAAACCCATCGCTCATGAGCACAGAATACTAATCCTGCTGCCTTAGATCACCCGCCGCAGACAGCCCTTCACACATGCACTTTTGCTTCCTTCATTTCATTTGTTTTAGTGGGTAAAGGATACAAGTGTTGAAAGGAAAACAATTACTCATGTTCATCAATGGAGGCGTGCATTGAAGAACAGTCATTACTCACAGTTAGTGTGCAAGTGTTGTGTGTTGGCCAGGCTTATGGTTATTAAAACACCTGCATGTCCTTTATGCCTGCACAGCACAGTGTGAAAACAAATACCACTTCTCATCCATGCTGACACACAAACACGCCCGGACGCACGCACCCCTGTCTGCTCTAATTATCAGGAATGAAATACTGTTCTATTCTACCAATACCTTACTATGGAGTCTGTTTGAGTTTATTGGTTGAGAGAAAAAGGAATAGAGAGAGAAACTGCCACGTAATGAGAACGAGAAATGTTAATTATTAATTGTACGTTATGGTACTGATAGTATTTAACAAAAAAAAAATATAATAATAATATATATATATATATATATATATATATATATATATATATATAGTAATAGCCTAGAGGCCTTTAGTAATTGTGTTATTTTGTAATAGTTTAAGACACAGTGGAGTTGCTCTCTGAAATTTCAATACCTACCGGTCACAGCAGTTGCAGCTGGCAAAAGACTGACACTCTTAACTGTTTGCCAGTCAATCATAGAATGATTGTGAATGGGACTATAAATGGGAATTGATGCCACGCCAGCCTTACAAGCCATCAGCTAGGTGAACCACTACACAACCAATGGCCCTTTCTCTGTCTTAACGAGGCTATTCACATTTTATGCTAACGTCAGGGTTTTTTTCTCCCTCTCAAGGATCAGTCTATGTCAATGGACCTATGTCTAATTATTGAACAAGGTTACTGCTTCATACGTGGCATGTACCCAACTTCCAAAAGATAAGTGTCAACGATACAAAAACATTGAGGACATGTACCTCAACCATTTTTTTCCTGATAAAACATTATTTTTAGTGAGCTTGCACCTGACTACAGAGAATGTCTTACAAAAACCAGTTGCTGAAACACGAGTTCATTGCCTCTGCGGTAAGAAGAAAAAACATTTAAAAATAAATTTAAAAAATTGAAATCCAGCGCAGCTTCCAGGCATGACTTTACATCACCCTAACACTTGGCAACAAATCAAAAGGAAGCGCTATCCCTTTGATTTTTTTCCCTCTCTCTCTAAAGCAGCCATGCATGAAGCCAAGTTTAAACTTTATTTTCTCCTCACATACACCTTGTGTCTTTCCCATTTACTGTGTTTGAGGATAAAAACACAGCATCCTACTGACTGTAAGCAACCTTCCTGCCTACCCTCAAGATTTATAACAATCACATTAGTCTCGCTCTCTCTCTCTCTCTCTCTCTCTCTCTCTCTCTCTCTATATATATATATATATATATATATATATATTTATTTATTTATTAGGGACGTGCAAACACCAATACCAGGTATCCAAGGTAACAGGTAATCATGAAGGCTGCAGATATCAGCCTCCGACACTTAAGGCAAAAATAAAAATAATAAAAATATTTGACATTAAGCCCTGCTTGCCAGTAGCTGGCGCTGCACTGCGGTGGTTTTACACACCGGTGAATCATTATCTAGATCAGAAAGAAACAAAGTTCTTTGTTCACAATTATTGATCATTGCGTTAATTGAAGTGCGTTAATTGAAGTTTTGTGTATGAAAATACACAGTAATCATTCTGGTATTGGTAATTATTGGTAAATAAAAATAATTAAAAAAACATTTGACATTAAGCCCCCCTTGCTAATATATCCATCCATCCATCCATTTTCTGAGCCGCTTCTCCTCACTAGGGTCGCGGGCATGCTGGAGCCTATCCCAGCTGTCATCGGGCAGGAGGCGGGGTACACCCTGAAATGGTTGCCAGCCAATCGCAGGGCACATAGGAACAAACAACCATTCGCACTCTCAGTCATGCCTACGGGTCCTCAGAAATGTGAGGCTGACGCTCTAACCAGTCGGCCACCGTGCCACCCTTGCTAATATATATATATATATATAATATATATATATATATATAATATATATATATATATATATATATATATATATATAATATATATATATATATATATATATATATATATATATATATATATATATATAATATATATATATATATATATATATATATATATATATATAATATATATATATATATATATATATATATATATATATATATATATATATATATATATATATATATATATATATATATATATATATATATACACACACACACACACACACACACACACACATTTATTTAGGTCAACGCATAAAGGTCCTAAACATTACTGTTCAATCTAAAATCAGTATCCCCTAACTGCCCGTAGTTAAGCTGTGATCAAATGAAATGATAGCAATTGTCCATTTCTGTTTGACTTCAGTCTATTTTGGGTTTTGGGGACACACGCGTGCACGCACACACACACACACGCACACAAACGTGCACACACAACACAGATGCACACATGCATGTGAATCCCCTTGTTTATAAAGGGACTCTGCTCCTGTTTGATGCATTGATGTATGAACGACCATGTGTATGCGCATGGTTGTCAAATACCATCTTGTCGTGACATTGCAAAAATCAGTTCGGCACACACTGTCACGCACGTGTAAACATTCATGCACACACAATCATACGCACTGTGGAAACCAAAGTGTTTGGAACCACACTTCCTGGTCCATAAAGGAAGGATTGCGGGGATCTAAAATATAGATCAGAAGGCTGAACTCATGATTAGCAAATCTTTTTGATGAAGGGCTTACAGGGTCCACTTTGAGCTGATTATCTTAATTAAAGGCCATCATACAAAATTCAAATGCTGCATTTAGGGAAAAAAATCAATGTGTGTACAGCCTGAGATCAACTACAACACAGGCATTTACTGTATTGGCTATTTTTCTAGCTAAGCTTAGTATACATGTCGTACAAATGCAAAATGATTGCTTGATCTAAGACTAAACGAGGCATATTTGTAACAAAGGAGCATAATGTATGTACATGATGCAGTTTTGTGTTGCAGAATTGTCAGCATACAAATATGTTGTAATTGATTTGTATCTTTTTTTAAACAAAAACATCGTCTTACCTTGTCGAACATCTCTGGGCGCGATAACGATTGCGTCATTGGAGTGGAGCTCAGTGACACAGCAGTCATCCGGAGCCCCTGAACCATTGCTGAAACTTTGAGCTGTTTCGGGTATCAGCGGAGTAGAAGGTGGCATGATATTGTGATTTGGACATATGCAGCCCGTTTGTGTCAATCCGCAACCATCCCGTGTCAGGACATCCTCTTCTTTGCGATCACCGGTTCGTAAACATTCCTCAAACCATCGGCAGAGCACACCGCAGGTGAACTGACTTGAGTTCTCGTTGTTAATGAGTAAAACCTCCACCAGCCTCATCTCCAGTAAATCCTTGGATACCTGAGGTTGGTCTGCGGCTGGATGTCTGCTTAGACATAGTTGGACGAAGTTCTTATCAAACTGCAGGAAGGAGTAAAGAGCATCCGAGTTGGAGTGGCTTCTACAGAGATCGATGACTTCCTGATCCCGAATTGAAGTCTCCTCTAAGTGAAGTGGACAGCTTTGATTGGCCAGGTGGTGATCAAGGGAAAGCAGCATGGGGGAGTGCGTCCGACAGATGGAAGGGTGGCGGTTGAAGCGGAGGTAGAGGGAATACTTGGTGGGATCCGGGTTTTCCAGGGACCAGGAACACCCTGGAGCCCTGGAGGGAAAAAGCTCCCTTAGGGAGAAAGAGCCATAGAGCACCCCAGTTACCAAACTGGAGCAGGGCGTGGAGATGGGTGAGGGGGGTCCTGCTACCCCGGTGCCGGGGATGACATCGGCGGCCCCATAGGCAACATTGGCCAGTGCGGACAGAGGAGCCAGAGCGAGGGCAGACACAGCAGCCAGGGCCCCGAGCACAGCCAGGAGAGAGGACAGCACAGACAGATACACCCCACCAGCAGTGTTCATCCTATGACATTCGTCCTGCAAGAGGAGAGAAAAGGGACAAAGGGATAGGGTGTTTGAAATGAGACACATACAGGCAGAAATATTTTATGGGGTGACCAGATCTTAATCCGGTAGATTTCTAAAATTATCCAGGATCTCACTACTTCCGTCAGCATGCATTATTCTGCCCCAATGCGGCTTCCATTTCTCTTTAAGTCCTGCCGTCTGGCTGTATAGTATTTGGCAGTCTTTTCGGTGACTGTTCATGTAATCCTTAGGCGATGTACATACACGTCAATCGATTTGTCATGATCAGCAATTTTCCATGTGTTTATGCTAGCACATTGTGTGATCATTAAATGTTATGAGAATGGAAATTTGGACTCAATAACTGCACATAATGCACATAGAATAATGTAAATATTTATAGTGTTTTAATCCAGATATAATTCAGTATCCAATAAATATTTGGTGCATGTGGGGCATTGTTTTTAAGTCAGTGATTAGTAAGGAGCCATGTCTATCAAATCAAATGGGAACTGCCAAGCAGCTTTCAAATACTGAAAATACAACATGGAAATTCACTTTTTTTTTTTCAAGCTTTTTTATTAGCGTAGGAAGCTTTTGAATCAAATTAATCCACACTCATAATTTAACAATGCTTTAACACTTGGGACAAAAATGTCATTAATAAAACTTAGTATGAGGCATACACATCTCCACAGTGAATCGACATTCTTTACATCCTCAGCGTGACGACCAGTTGTGGCTTCATAAAAAGTGCCCCACCTGCCCAAGGCAGATGTTAATGCACCACAACAGTATGGTACTTAAATGAATATATGCAAATCTATAAAAGCAATCCAGCACTGAACATACAGTCCACAGGGCCTGGATAAAGACATTTAAAGTGTGCTCATTTTAAACATGTCAAGAGATGACCCCACAGGGCTTGAATAGTAAGAGTCACCAGTCTTATACAAGTGAGTTGACAGAAACCCAACAATGCCAAACTGAAGGTAGTAAACAGTCTCCTTCAAGTTGTAGGCCTTATGCTACACTATGAGTGATTCACCATTATCTCATGCTTATGGATACATAGTAGCATTCTGGTTATTAAAAGATCTTTGTAAAGACATGTTCACCCTTCCAGAGTAAGCAAAAATATATTTTATATTGCTACAGTTTTGCTTATTTGGTTTGGAAAACAGAGGACCACTTTAAAAGACAATTTCCCATATCCTTTACATACACAATCTATTCTTTAAAAAAAAAAAGAAGTAAGACACATTTGAGCACCCAAATGGACCCAAATAGATTTCTCACCATGTGTTTTATACTGAATAAGAGTTTTTCTCAATGAGATGTGTCTCTTGCTACACTGCTATATTAACAAATGAAAGGTGCAGTTGGACAAAGAGAAGGTCTGAGTCATCATGCTATGAATTGTGCTCAAGGACAACTCGACAACCCGAAATGCTCCCCGGGCGCTTCAGCTGCCCCCTGCTCCAGTGTGTTCCACTAACATGTGTATGTGTTCACTGTGATGGGTTAAATGCAGAGAACAAATTTCGTGTGCATGCATGCATGTTCATGACAATAAAAGATGATTCTTCTTCTTCTTCTTCTATCATGTCACATGTATTTCAAAGTCCGAGGATATGTCCAGAACACCCTCACTTAATAGAGGGTGTTCTGGACATATCCTCGGACTTTGAAATACATGTGACATGATCTACTGTACATCCTTTACAGCCAGGGACACACGTTCCATGGACAATGTGTCCATGAACGCCTGACAAACACAAAGAGGAATATTCTCCAATGTCAAGCTAATAGCAATCACATTGCCTTTGGTAGCTATTACTTAGACTTTATATATATTTGATTAATGATTGTTTTATAACAAAGACTATATCTTGTCACAGACCTATCAGAAGTCCATTTAACATTATACCCAACCCATGCATAGGTCAACCCAACACACATTTTACGGATGAAAAGAAGTCAAATGCGTTAAGCAAATTGTTTTTGGGACAATGAACAATGAATATTCATACATGCAAGAACAGGCCCTAAAGTGCTGTCTTCAGCTCCATTCTGTCCCACTTCACTCTAAAACAGCACTTTACTGTGGGCAACATAAATATTCATTAGCTTGGATGTCTTCTTCCTCTCTTCCACCTTGACATTAATGTTATCTCCGAGGATGGTGAAATAAGAATATCCCTCTTTCTGTCTCGCTCTCCTCTCCATCTCCTTTTAGCCGTGTCTTTGTCATTGTTTAATACACTGAAGTGACAATATGACTCATCTGATGTTTGTCTTTGCTGTGAAAACCAGTGCAGCACAAAATCAAGCTACAAAGACACCTTTTTAGCATGATGGTAGCACATCTGAATTTACAAAAGAGTGTCAGGGCCACACCGACAGAAATAGGCCAGAGAGTGAGGACTTATCTTTTCAAGTTGCATTTTAGTTTCACAATGAAACATCAATGTTTTGCTCGCTCAACCCTGAGGTGTTTAATGTAATTGTGCAAACATTTTTGTCCGTCCCTGTGTCAGAACTACATGGACTGAAATCTCGTTTTGTTGGGTTTGTTTAATCATCTATCAGTAGTGTTTTTAACAAATATTAAAACCCTATATTAAAACCCTATCATCTTATTGTATATGCCAGGTCTCTCTCTCTCTCAGAGAGAGAGAAAGAGAGAGAGAAAGAGAGAGAGAGAGAGAGAGAGGCTGCTATTCAGACTGTTGCAGTTCTGTGGGAATTTGGACCTCGTTAAAACTAGGATTATATTTTGCATGAATGGCTTAATGATGAATGTACACACTGCCTGTATCATCATTCATGCCTTTGCAGTCATTGAGCGTACAATCAATGGGCATCTTACATTTTCTCAATGTACGCAAGCAACACGGTTGATTATTAGTGATGATGTTCACTGCAAGCTTCTTAACCTATAACTAAATACATTATGTACTGTCATGAAATCATTTTATTGCGCTTTTAGAGAAACAGAGGGAGAGAGAGACGTACAAACATTTTCAACAATTTGTACAAGCTCAATATTTGAACAGCTGCTGTTTACAAGTTAAAACGGTACTTTGTTTTAAAGTTTAAGACTCACAATTATGTAATAATGAAAGTGGCAAAGTAGATGTCATGATCTGTGGTTTTGATTAGATTGCATTTGATTTTGTTTTATTGTTTTGTCATGTTTTCTTGTCCCATGTTCATGGCTTGTCTGGCTCGTTAGGTTTTTGTTTCCACCTGTTCTCATTAGCCCTGTTCCTTGCGTCTACCAATCAGCTCCCTCCAGTCACTTGCGTCTCGTCCAGGTGTGCCTCATTGGGTTGTCAGTTAGCTTGTATTTAGTTCCTTGGTTTCTTTCAGCCTGTGTCTGTTCATTGATGTTGCTGTCACGTATTCTGAGGTAGTCAGTGTTTTGTTTATTCGTAATTCTTAGTTACTTTGATTCTTGATTTTTGTGTGACCTTTTTTTTTTTTTTTTTTAAATTTAGTATTTGGCTTTTTCCATGATCCCTTTTTTATTTATTTTGTAAATAAATACTTTTTAAAGCCTCCTTAACCCCCCCTGCCTCCCAGCACTTGGGTGCACCACCTTTTGCCACCAACTCCACCACGCAAACTTGTTAACATTGACAGTAAAAGTGTGAAATGTGGGGTCACTTTTTTTTTCCCTCACTGTTCTTGTCTAATGACTGATGGAAGTTATTTAATTGTAACTAATTCTATTTATAAATGCTCAATTGAACTGATATTAAAGTGGTATTGTAAAATGTAATGATCTAGAAGTATTCAAATTTGATTCACGCATAACTCATACATCTATCAAATATAATTTTACAGAGTTGAAGTCACTTTGTGAAACTAATAAATCCAAACAAATATTTTGATAAATGTTTCCTTGTGTAAGTGTTGGTGGTGGTGTTTAGATAGGCCAATAAACTAAGGGTCTGGTGGCCTTTTCGTGTAAATTTGATGATAAAGTGTTTTAGCAGAACATAATGTTGCAGATGCAGAAGCATATGTCAGGCTTGGCTTTGCAAAGACCATCAAACTCATTCAGGCATCTTCACACCCTTAACTTTGTCTAGTCAGGGAGGAAACTAAAGGTCACCCTCTGTTGAGTGTTTGAATGGAATCTAATGTGACACACGTGCACGTAGTCATATCCTACTTGACTTAAAAAGTTAATCTCGCCGTCCCTTCTTTTATAATTTCATGCACACATTCACAGTGGTGTGTAAAAGCTTGTAAACATTTGCATAAATCTGAATCTGGTTGTCCAGTGACATGTTGCGGTAGATGTAGCGCCGTGGTGTTATTTTGAAACGTATTTCACAGATTACTGTCGTTTACAGCATGCTCTCCCGCTTTAACACAACACACAGGCACATCAAGAAGTTTGCCGGTTCAGTGTCATGCCAAAAGTGGAACTGAAGTAAAATGTGTCCCCTCCAAATAATTAGTATTCAGTGATAAAGTACTGAGTAACTAGTGAGTACATTTTAATATTGTATTTTTGTTTTTTATCAGACTCAAATTAAAATTCATTCAGATTATCTGAGCATGATTGTCAACTAGAGAAAATATTCAATACGATTGTGCAAATTCAGAAGTTGACCAACAATATCACTTGAACTAAAGCAATGCATTAAAGCCAAATCAGCCAAAACAAATGTTTAGCGCCCGCGGTAGAAGTCTCCTTGACAAACCAGAACAAATAGTTTGCACAAGCAATAATAGCTAGATATGAATGAAAGTAACGTTTCTTCTTCATAAAAATACTTAAAAGTAAAAATTAGGTTGCATTATAGTATAATTTATCCAAAACGTTACCTGAATAAATGTAACAGAGTAAATGCAACATATTACTACCTCTGGTATCATGGTAATGGAACCAAAGCTCCCTAAACCAAAACTATGAAGTAGTTTACTTTGCTGTCTCCATGGTGGCACTAGACGGAGAGTTTTAGTGGACTCGCCAGCCTTTATTGGTCAAATGTTGTTGTTTTTTTTTTGAAACTGTTGTTGTAATATATTAATATGTATTTGCCATGGTTGCGCAAAAGAAAATTACACTTTACTATGGGGGAGGCCCTATGGTGAGAAAATTATACTGTATTTTCTATAGGCAGTTTTAGACACAATATGCCAGCTACTGTATTTGGAAGTTAACATCACATAAGTGACAGCTAATTGTTGCCAGAATTCGCGACAGAACAGACATGTCACATTTGCATAAAATGTGCCAACCTGCGGAAATAATACAACTTAAACGATAAAGAAAGACCCAAATAAAATGTTTTATTTCAGGCTTGGTAAAGAGGCAATTATAGCTTGCATCTTATTTGAAGAAAAAAGAAGGGTTTGATCATACAACAATAAAATCTAAGTGAAATAAACCTGCTCCAGATTCTAGATCAGGTGTATCAAAAATAACACTTGAAACAGGTTAAGCATCTGAATAAGACAAAAGGAATCAAAATGAAGTTTTTAGCTTGCAAAGTCATTGATGTAACAGTGAGGAGGCTGTTCGGTAAAGCAATTTAATGAGACAAAAAAAGCAATTGTGCAATTAATGCAATTTTTGGCTTCAGGAATGTTATACAGTAATAAAATAAACAATCCAAAGCCAATTTCAGTACTTTATGTCACTACAAACCGCAGTTAAAGGAGAAAAATAAGGCATTGTGGTGGTAGGGTCGTGTTTGGTTCCTTGAGCTTCTCTGACAGTTTGACATGCCGTGCATGTCAGACTGCATACATTTGTCAGTGTACAAGCATGTGTACTGTGTGAACAGAGGGAAAGTACGTCTGTCAAACATCATGTTTTTCTTTCACCATATGTATAAAACAGGTCTGCATGTGAGTGTTTGTGGTACGTCTCAGGTGGGTAGAGATCAGGGTCGCAGAGTGTGGTTAATGTTTTAATGAGGGGAAGAAGAAAAAACATGCACACATATGCAACTGCAGTCTTCAGAGTATATATTAAGTGGACACATCCTGTGTCCGCCTACCTGGGCATATTACGAATGTATGAATAATAAATACGACATGCGCAGTAACCTTGGATAAAGCCTGATAGGGCAGCAGAAATTAATGCGAATCATCATTTGTGCAGCTTTGACAGCTTTTATTTCTGGCACAGCACCAGCTAAAGTGGTGGAATAACTTGTTTATGTTTCCACTAATAAGGAACGAACAAGCTAACTCTGCTCACTGATCCAAAATAACTAAACACAGGATGGTATTTTTATCTGTCCAGCTGGGAAGCAATCAAACTTCATCAATGCATCATTTGCTTGTGCGTGTGTAGCTGCAGTTGTCTTCCAATCATTTCTCTTTATGTAACATCTCTCCCTCTCCAGCTGTAGTGGAGCACGTGGCCATTTCTTTTCTTTGAAGTGTTGCCAGGCAGGCTATTTATTTAATTACCTCCCCGTCCTCTCGATTTCCTCCTCTTGTTCTTAGGACTGAGGATCAAGAAGGAAGCTGACGCTGCAGGTACGTTCTTGTGTTGTGCAATATTGTCTGGGAGGCAAACAGCTAAGCAAAGGATGGGAGGGTGAGTGCTATCGAAGGATATAACATTTGGATTCCAGTTATTGTAAACCTCCAAAGGGATGCATTCATCTGTAGCACACACATTCAGACATTGCGTATGATTAAGGAGATGTCAAGAGTCTTGAGAGTTACTGGAGATTGGGATCCTTTGGCTAATGTATGTAAATGTAAACAGCATGACCTATCATAGTAGACGTAAACATCGGAATGGTGCTTTAATAATTTGGAGCTTTATGGAAATACAAAGCACATTTTTCCGCACTTTGGCATAGTTGGAAAAGTTAATGCACAGATCTCCCAACCTGGACAAGTCATCAATGTAATCCTTACAGTACAACCGTGTTGAGTGTAATTTTTATGAAAAACACAGGAAAGAGTGTGTGTT
Organism: Phyllopteryx taeniolatus; assembly: GCF_024500385.1. Taxonomy (NCBI): domain Eukaryota; kingdom Metazoa; phylum Chordata; class Actinopteri; order Syngnathiformes; family Syngnathidae; genus Phyllopteryx; species Phyllopteryx taeniolatus. Next base: position 5,266,722 of record NC_084522.1, on the reverse strand, counting down.
TTCCCCATGTGGGTCTCATTAACAGCTCACTGTAGTCATATAGATGATGTAGGTGGGTCACATATTGAATCAAGAAACACACACAAGCATCAAGTGTGCATGCCTCAAACCTGTTAAGATCTATCTATCATGTCAGCACAAACTGCACCGAGACCTTGAAGGCAACATGATTTCACCAGGCACCTGCATGCGTATGTGTAAATGTGTCTGTCTGACGGGTGTCGGGCAGGAGTTATCATTGAAGAGAGACACACTATTCAAACGCAAGAGTGTAAAGCATGCTTCGAGAAGTCGTTTTTAAAGACAGTTTATGGCCAACATATATTTCCTGTCATAGAGAGAAAGAGAGCGAGAGAGATTGCATGATCCTCCACCATGTCAACGTTGTTTTTGTATGTTTTGTGATGTCAGATCCTCCCTGCTCCTCCACTTTGATGAGTCAGAGGTAACATTAGTTGACTTTGCCAATAAAGTCTCCAGTCTCCAAACTTTAATGCCATTCGCCTTTTTTAATTTTTATTTATTTATTTGTATTTTTTTTTTCTTCTTGCAGTGTTCACCTTTTCTCTTCAAATTTGACAGCTGCCTTGAGGTAAAAAACAAAAACAAAAAAAAAACCTCCACCATGTCTCCCTTCATCCTTCTTTCTCTCTTCGGTTGAACAGAGTATATCTCGTCTTTATCCAGACCTGTCTTTCGCTGGGATATATTTTCCACCTGCCTAACTACACCTCACGCATGATGGATATATTGTATATTGAGAGACAGAGAGAAAAATTGAGCAAGGGGGGTGTGATGATTGCTTAAAATTGATTGGGGGGAAAATAAAATATGCTTCTTCTCTCCAGACTTGGCATTGCTTGGGACTGGCACTGCGGTTTGTATTCATTGTGGGAGGTGGATAAACAGATGGCGACATCAGAATCTCTGGGGGCATACACCAACGCTATGTTAGTGTGTGTGAAAACATGCCTTTGAGCATTTTATCCCAAGAACATGTCTGTGCATGTACTTATCTATTGTCATAAAAATGAGTCATTTGTGTATTTAATGTATTCCTGGCTCTATACATAACTGACATCCCAAGAGCCCCGTCAAATATTGAGCCTGTCTATTATGAATGCTTTGAAAAACACAAAGCGTGAGCAAGTTGATGAAATTTCAACATCAAGGCTATTCAGTCAAATAAAAGCATTTGAGTATGACTCAAAAAGTCGAAACAAATAATAGTCTGTATGAAGTCAGCCTTTTTTTTAAATCACGCAAAATGTTCAAAACAAATATGTTTATCACTGGAGTATTTTACAGCAACATAAGTTGTGCTAAGCTAGCTAAAAACATGCAACACTATTGTAACAAAAGACTCATTCTTGGGTACATTTTGTTTGTTAAAATCCTTAACTGAGCCAATAATCTTCCAATATAGTGCATTATTTTGTGCACAAAATCCAACTAAAATCTCATGAGAATTCAGGGCGAATGCCGAAAGTGTTCAATTTGCTCTGCAATGAAGAAGAAAGCACGACCGCAAAATATGGCTTGCTTGTTTTATGAATATCCTACATAATTTGATGACTGGAGGTGAGTTCATTGCATCTCCACAGACTTGATAAAGGACAGAGCTGAATTCACTGGGAAGTCAGACGAAAAACTGCATTTTCATAAAGAATCATTCCAGTTGGTCACTAGAGAAGGGTTGCGGTAGACTGAGTCGACAATTGGAGCGTGCAAGTGTTAAATTTAAAATGAACACATGTACACAGACCAATAGACATGTCTCTCACTGAATCAGTTTTATAGTTAATTCCCAGCTGTGAACTGGGCTTTAGTTCATTAATTAAAGTGGTGTGGGCATTACATACTGACAAGGTTTAGAACCCAATGAAAACCACTTAACATCATGTACTCTGCCTGATGTCTCCTATGTAACGTTCAGCCGCCGAGAAATCTATGCAATCTAGATGTCAAACAAGGACCATGTTTTGTTTGTTTTTTAATATCCAATGAATAAAGTAGAATCACTTGGCCATAATTGTCACCAACACTGGTGATGAGATTGTACTTAAAAGAAATGCAAATAGTACCAGAAAACTGACTTAATGCGGGGATGACTCAAAAAGGTTTTGCATTTTAATTGATGGTAATGGTGATGAGTGTTATTATTAAATGATATGGCTGAACACAAACCCTAACCTTACCACACTGGAATAATAGTAACAGTACAGCAAGTACAGTTCCCCATTAAATTTTAACGCCAAAGTTGAATGACAGTTTGTTGCATTTCTGTGTCTATAAACTGGACCTCAAGAAAAACAATCAGATTGTGATGGATTACCACTATTGTCCAACGGTTAATTTTTATAGCAGAAAATAAATAACGCCTAATGGAAGGCAGTCATAAAATCAATCCAAACACTGATGGCATACTTTGGTAAAAAGGTTCTCAACAGGTACGGGCAATGACCATTTTCCATCATTCATGATGCAATGAAAGTATTTATCTCGGTGTTAGCGGAATATAATTTTTCAATGCTTTTAGTTTAAGAATTGTAACTCAATGAAGCTACACAAAGGGTTGACCTGCTTTCCAACCTGCAAATTACCATCTGTGTCGAGACCTCAAAGACATGTTGGCACGCTAGTATTGACTTTAGTCTCGTGGAATTAATAGAATGGTAGATATTAATCAAGGCAATTCTAGGAAAAATATCCAGTCATTCCACATATAAAGGGCCTCCAGATGAGGACATTCCAATAACACAATAGAAGAATGAACGTTACAGTTTCCAAAAAAAAGAGATGCCAGATTGGTTTTGCTTCAATTTAGTTGTCATTTTGCTTCTCCTTCTGGTGTGTGTGCCTTGGCCACATGAGGGCAGTGTAATAGACATACAGATACTGTGCATGGATCCAGTCTCAGCTCCTCAGTATGCCGCAATAATATTAGTCCTTCTTTGCAGAGGATAAAGAATATATGCCCGTGAGTATTGATATATTATCTGTCCACGTGTTGCTCCAACGTTTGTGTTGAAATATCCATTGCTCAAAGAGTTTAAAAAAAAAAGACAATACGGCGCTATTTGTTAGCCCCTCTATGATGTTTCCCGTTATGTCTTAGCATTAAGCTAGCAGACTTTAAGGTAAAGTAATGCTTTGTTTTTTTTTGTTTTTTTTAAATACAACATGAAATTCTCTTTGTTTTATATTTAGTTTCAGTAAACTTCAAATGGAAGTGGCAAAAAAAAAAAAACAGCTTGAAACCTCTTTTTTGAAGAATTGTTCACTAACTGCCAGACTGCTGCATGTTGTGAAGGGAGGTGAGTTGAGTTCAAGGCCACAGAACTATTAACATTAATTATTACTCATGTCACCACCGGAGGTGCACATCTTCCAAAGCAATACAGAGAGATGGGTATAAGGAAGGAGTCAAGTAAAAAGTGATATATCCAAGTATGTAAGTCATAGAAGGTATGTGAATGGGGGGAGAGGGAACAAGAAAGGGAATGTGAGACACAGCAGGAAGATTAAGTTGAGAGTAGGTGGTTGTGGCATGCTGTCGCTTCCTGTTGACCACACTGTTATCTCATGCTGCAGACTGGCAGCAGTCAGAGAGGCCTGACAAACCTGGCTGATTCAGGATCGGGGGGGAAAAAAAATAAAAAGCAATTTTATAATTTCAGCAGCACAACACTGTCGTGTCAAACCAGTTTTGGAGTGCATTTTTATCTCCACTAAGCGAGCAAGTGAGTGAGGGGTATTCTTTTGGTTTGATTGGTTTAGTGTGGTTAGATTTGTTTTGTCTTACACAAAACTAAACTGATATTTATGAAACTCATTATAATTGGAATAAAAATTGTGTGAGCGGTGTTTGCATCTTTCTTTTCTTGTGCATACAATCTAACTCATCTGATAATGTTAATGTCTTAATCCTCCATGTAAAAGAAAGACATCGCACTTCAACATCCAGTGACTGTTTTCCCAACTTTTTTAAGACGGTAACAGAAAGGTTGAAAGGCTGAATGGAATAGCCAAAATAACATCCTTTTGGACACAAAGGTCTTATTATCTTGGAATACTCTCAACTCTGAAATACAGCTTGTCAATACCACATTCTGAACAAGGCGTGTAACTTAATCCAAAAGCCAGTCAATAAAAAAAGATAAGGAGGCACACTCTAGTGAGGTCAGTGACATAGCCTTTTCCTCATTGCTTGAATAAAAGCCATCCACTTTAACATGGTTTAAACTGGAGCAACTGGATAGGAACCCCAGAAAATTATTTGGAAACAAACAACGAAAAGGTCAATTTTCTATGGCCTTTCCCCTTTAAAACCAACAGGAAGAGAAAAAAAAGGGAGGGGGGGGGGGGGTGGGGTTCGGACAGCTTTAATTGAGAGTAGGGTCTTTTTCACTCGCTGTCAAAGGATATTTGTGATCCATATAGACTACGCTGACGGACGACACTTTTCATCCCTTTGGGATTTTGTGAAACAGAATTCTCCCTTTTGGGATTGTGACAGGCAGAACGGTGGACGACTGCTTAGAGCGTCTGCCTCACAGTTCTGAGGACTGGGGTTCAATCCCCGGCCCCGCCTGTGTGGAGTTTGCATGTTCTCCCCGTGCCTGCGTGGGTTTTCTCCGGGCACTCCGGTTTCCTCCCACATCCCAAAAACATGCATGCTAGGTTCATCGAAGACTCTAAATTGCCCATAGGTGTGCATGTGAGTGCGAATGGTTGTTTGTATGTGCCCTGCGATTGGCTGGCAAGCAGTTCAGGGTGTACCCCGCCTCCTGCCCGATAATGGCTGGGATAGGCTCCAGCACGCCCGCGACCCTAGTGAGGAGAAACGGCTCAGAAAATGCATGGATGGATGGGTTTAGTGACTATGACTCATCCATTTCTTATCTGATTGACTGGATTCTTTCATACAATTTTGGAGAGCTCAGAAAAAGGTTGTAATCTATCTCGTATTCATTTTCCAATAATGTTGCTATCTGAAGACATAAGTGCTTTAACAGCCATCTAACATGAATCGGTGGCACTTAAGCGTGGGAAGGCGTCCTCTTTTCTGAAAATGCCACCTTTTACAAATGCAATGAAAATGACTGTCGATGCTTGAATCGCAATCATGATATTTAGCTAGCGAATGAATTGCAAGAGTTGGAGATCTGTTTGGCCTAGTGTCTGAGCACTAAAATTGAGATTTGATACCTTCTGACCAGGTGAAAAAAAGTGTTTCTTAGATTTTGTTTAATGGCATCCTTGTTAGAAAAAAAACACATTTGTCATACAGCTGTGTCAACACCATATAACGTGCAATATAATGCTAAATTGCATGTTTACAGAGATCTTGTGAAAAGGAAGTGCAGCAAGTGCTAATGGTCCCTCTCTAAATTGTATCCAAAAAATGGTGAGCGTTTGGGCTTGACATACTGTAAGTATCAACATTTGGTGTACGACAGGGAATGTGGCGTTGCCTTAGCTCCAGGCTGAAGCTGCACATTGCAAAATTAGCACTTTGGCATTTTTATTAGTTGCTTGACCGATTCTGTTTGTTTAAAACGCTGCAGGCACTGATCAGCACAAGTGTGCCATTAAAAATGGATGCAGCGCAAACCCATCTCCAGCCAGTTAATGACGCTTATGTACAATATATATTGTACGTCGTAATCCGAACAGCTAATGTCAGCTTGCTACTGTCTTTGAAGGAGATGAGTATGCGTGGCAAGACTGCAAAGTGTAATATTTGTGGAAAGCTAAGATGGAACCGAGAGGGTGTTTTTGCAGAAAATGTTGTGATTTAAGGGGATATTAAGATGGAGTACCAACATAATAAGAGTGGATAATGTAGAAGAACATAAAAAAATATATCTTATTGAAGTGAAGCACAGATTGATGTGCAAACTGTGGTTGCCATTGTATCAAGATGAGGATTCTTAGAGCATAAAAAAAAAAAAAACCTACAGACCTTAACAGATCTCTGTGTCACATGGAGAAAAATGAACTCATAGGCTCTCAACATACATATGATATAGTAAACACATCGGCACTGAAGGAGATTCAATACAAGAACAGCAACACAATCTACATTAAGGCTCCATTTTGATTGACACTGTCATAGGGATATAGCAAATACAGTGATGAGACAAAATGTAAGCAGACTTGCCCCCAGTCACTGCAGCTGCCCATCATCAGTCCATGAAGGCACCGTGCTAATAGACTCCTCGCTTTTCCTGTCAAGCAAATAGCCTGACAGTGGGCCCCCCTGAGAGGGAGGCTGTATTATAATCGATGCCCACATATATACAGTACAGTATATGGTGTACTGTACCTCCCCCTCACCGTTTGGACTCCCTGTCTAATGGATAACACAGAGTGAAAAACAGTGGTCTCGAATGAAATCCCTCATATGTTGTACATAACACATTCAATCCGGAAGATTAAGATTCCTCTAATTGGAATTGACAAATGCTTAAATTGACTTTGCCCACTTTTCCCAAAACACTAATCACCGTGCAGAGTTTCTGTAAGCGCTCCGGACCTTTCTTGCAGTCTCTTCAGCTTTCCTTTGCGTCAAGCCATTGAAGCATAGTGTGGAGGAAAAGTGGGAAAGTCTAATCCAATTACCTACACGATGAAAAACATGGGACAGGTTCCCCGTAGACAACAACGTACGAACAACAATCCTGATTGAAATGGCAGGCCTTCAAACAACATCCACTCCCATTGGAGCAGAGCTAAACAAACCTGGCTCCCATTGGGCTTCCAAGTAATGGGCTGAGGAGAAAGTTGAGGCGAGTGTTTCACATACTAATGCAGGTCAAGTCATTTGCCACTGGAGTCCGTGAGCAGAATGAGAAAATCCAGAGTGAAGCTAAATATATCCACAACAAGCGTTTCATTATATTTTCATTAAACAAATTTTTTCTTCTCTTTTTGTTTCTTTGTTTTGTATTCCCACCACAATTTTGACTGCTTTATAATGACATTTTTGTGGCATTATTTTATTATTGTTCCTTGGTCTGCTGCATCTTCGTCTTGCATACAAAATAGTTCTCAGATGACTTATAAAGCGCTATTTATCTCGGTTCAAAGAAAGATTTTGACTGAAATATGGCCATGGTAGGTAAACTAAAAATTAGTTGCCTCATACAAAATAAGAAGGAAAATCTTTTTTTTTTTAACTTTGTTTCTCCTACAAGAACTAGCCATCAAGAAGTTAAAAGACAAATGTATTACCATCTTACTGACTGCTGACTGCTCGTGTGAGTGTCTGATTTCGTTAAGAAAACATTGAATAAAACTAACACTTCTTAAAAGATACTTTAAAAAAAAAACATCTGTTCTGTCCACATTTAGCTCATCATATAGCCACAATTCTTTCAAGAGTGGAAGTATTGAGTGAAAGAGTGCAGAAAACTTAGGCAGACCCTGTGCAAACTCACCGGGGGTTGTGTGGAAAGCTTGCTTCCTTAATTTAATTGACAATGATATTAGTGCCTCAGTTCCTCTGAGTACAACACAGCCGCTAATCATAGGCTCAAACAAAATGTGTAAATACTCCCACAGGGACGTGACAGACTCGCTCATGTACGGAGACTGAATTCAAACACACTTGCACACAGACACCAGAAGGGTGTAAGCACAACAAGTGGACATCATGGCACTCGCTGAATTAATCACCATAGAAGAACAGTGCAACAGGTGGCAGCAGTTGCTGGAAGTACTTCGCAAACGTTTCACCAATAGTGTCTCTCTTTTGATGTCAAAATAGATGGTCAGAAAGAGCTAAAAGAAAATCAAAGGCCTGCAGCCCCTAAGAACAAAAGAAATGCAAATAAGTTATGGATAAAGGGCTTCTTTTATGCATAACTCAAACTTGTGCTTACAACAAACAGTAAAGCTCAGAGCTCCTCACACACAGAAGTGGTTAAAGAATAAAACCACTATATTAATGACTTGTGTGAAGCGAAGGAGAGGAAATAAGTGACAGGTGTGTTCATCTCTCCTGCCCTGTCGGGATCTTCAAAGTGGCTCACTTTGGGAAGAAAGAAAACCACGACAAAGGCAAGGAGTAAAAGTGGACAGTTGAAGTTTCAAAATCTGCAACTGTCTCTCTGAGCACATTCAAAATAAACAGTCAAGAGTTGCAGTCACATAAGGTGACAGGCAGCCCTATTAAAGATGAAGCAAGTGAGTTAAAACAAAATAAGAGAAATCAAATTCACTGCACTTTGGGGATTGCATAAAAATGTGAGGGGAAAGAAAACGTGAAAAAAGAGAAAGCAAATACAAAGGCTCTTTTATCAAAGTAGATGCGTACGAGCCGCATCTAAAAGAATCAGATTCAATGTAAAAAAAAAACAACAACATGAGTTTAAAAGGAGCTTGATGTTGGATAAACATATTTGAAATAAACAGCTTTGTTTTAAAGTAGTTTCTTTCACAGGCAAAGTCCCGCATGCCAAAGAAGAGAAAGCCTGTGTGGGGGAGAGGTCACTAGCTTTCATGCCAATTTGGCTTTATTAGCAGCGGGGGAAAGAAGAAAAAAGAGGGTGGAGGAGCAAGTTCTCTGAATTAAAAGGAAGCTATTGATGTCTCTCGCTCGAAGGCCCTATTCCCCCCCCGCCCCCTCCCACGACTTCCAAGTTAGCATTTTGCACACAGCGCTCAGATAAAATACTGTAAATTAGGAGGTAAGGGAGAGACAGAAAAAAACAGTTGAAAGCATTACGCCAAGCAAAACAAGAAAAAAAAGGCATTCAGGAGAGCCCTCTGTCGAATACAGACCTCAACCAATGCCAAATTTTACAATTTTCAGTCAACAAATACAGTTCTGAACTTTACAAATACCGATATTAAATTGACATTATGGATAAAGCATGGAAGAAAAGTTAATAGCAAGTTCATATTTTCCATAAATCAATGCCAATTGTCAGTAACCACGTTGTCTGTTAAAACAAAATAGCTTGAAGTGTAGTATACTGTAAATCCACCTTTTCTTGACTGCGTGGGAGCCACGCAGCATTATGTCACCTCAAGATTCAAAGTATGTTTTAGACATTTGAATGGTTACATTAGATACTTTTGAGTAGGCTTGTTTTGCTCAAAATTGACATTGACAAAGCAAGCCCGTCAACCCCGAAGGTTAGTGTGCGTCCAGATTCATTTCCACCTATAAAACAGCCTAATAAGGTCAGAATTTTTTGTTTGTTTCCATCACTCATGGCTCCTAGACCTTTGAGATAGAGTTTGGGAAGATGATGTAACCACAGTCGTTAATTTTTGCTTAGTCTTAAAGCTTTGTCTCTTGTGAGCACCTGAATATTCACTTTGGCTTCCACTTCCCTTTTAGTTAAACACAAACAGAGGCCCACAAAATTCTTCATGTATCCTCATTCCGGCCGCAGTCCCTTCGTTCTTGCAGGAGCACCCTTCTCCGCTTTCATACCCACCTGCTGCGACAAACCCGTGTTCCCGGCGGATGCATATTCACACACGCTCAAAGATTTATGATCATCTCGGGTCCCTTCGCTCGAGCAGATAGCAGTGACCGCAGACACAGCGAGACAGAGAAGGGTAATTTCATCCTCTGTAGGATGAGTGAATGCACCGCTGCTCACGTCCTACTTTCCGTCGTTTTTACCTCTATATCCGTGCCTCCTTCCCCTCCTCTCCCTTGTGTAAATGCTGGCAGAAAGTGCAATCCATCTAAATCAAGCGTTTGCCGGACCTGGCTGTCACTTAGTCTTTAATGCAAACACTTTCACAGAGTAACAGGTGAGATAACCAAGGACTCGTCAAACAGTAACCCCAGTATGCAGTAAGAGTGGGGGAAACGAGGCTAGTGGGAAAAGAAGACGACGCTCCAGTGTCCTCAAGTCCGGACAAAACCACGAGCTAGTGGACTTAATAGATGCATTATGGAGGGGGGGGATTACATTTCTGTGTTCAGACCAGATAAATAATTGTATTAATTGCAACTGGCCACGCAAAATAAATTTCTGGTAAATGAAAAACTGGCAGCTTTGACTGATATGATCAAGTTATTATTTTCTTCCAAATGTATGCATTCATTGCTTGTGATTTGCTTTTGGAAAAATGCAGCCTTTATTCCAAATTGAGTGCATGCTGGGTATAGCAGAGAACTTCGTGGTGGATTTCATGTCCTCCCTCTGTTTTTCTACTTTCCAATCCTCTATAGAGCCGCTTCTTTTCATCTTAATTCCTTCCTCTGGCCTTTGCTGGATGAGACTTGTCAGTGGAAAAAGCTCTGTGAACACAGACTGTCAAGTTCTCTTCTCTTTGTCTTTCTATTGCTGAATTGACATCTCATACGAAGTGGGATATTATCTATTTCACTTCACTTTTTGTGATCTATAAAATAAGACCAAGATAATTCATTTCAAAACTTTTTCCACCATTAATTGGTTGTGCTGCAAGTTGTGACTAAAAAAATGTCAGAAGAAGCCTACTAGAACAGCAGGGCACGGAGTTTTCTGCCTCAAGAGGCCATGAGACAAATATCTAATCTAAATAAATAAACATATCTGGCCAATCAAAACGCACCCTTCGTTCAGTGTTTGTACATTCATTGGTAACGCTGCCATGTGCTCCATTTTGTATAGAATTGTAATGTTTGTATGTTTCATTGTAGATGAATTGTCATATTATACTCACACCATTCAGCAATATATGATGAAATTAAAAAGGAAATTGGGACATTAGGAGAACATTAAAGCTGGACTGTGTGATTATGCATGAGTGCTATCCCAATTTCTATCTTGCATTTCCCCTCAGTAAAAGCCTTCACTGCTCAATTGTCTATTGATATCATTACTTCTCAATTTATTACCCTGCAGATTGCGGCAATCATCTAGGTTTGTTGTCAGGCTGGAACCATCTCAGTTGTTAAAAATGTCTTCAGCGGGCAGCATAATAAGACCTTGACAGCCCCAGGTGCACAGGCTTCTACCCTGAAGGACAGTTATATTTATATCCCATCATCCTTCACTCCAGCAATGCATCCCCATTCCTCACAAATTTCTGGGTGCCCTGGGGTATTTTTTTGTGCTTAAAAAGGGGAAAGTGTGCAAGTGGTATATTCAAATCGGTAACTTCCCATGAGGTACAAAATCTCACTTTGCCCCCAACTTGTATCCACACACACGCACACACACACGCAAAGATGCAACCGCAAATGCAAGCAGGCACTTGGAAGTACATCATACAGTAAATATACCATAATAATGCTCGCCTGAGCCAAGAGATTAATAGCTATGTTAAGGTAAAAATGTTGTTTGCGGGAAGGAAAATATATGCTCCCAATCATACTCGAGCTTCACTCCAAGACCCTTGAAAGTCAATAAAAATCTCCCGTAGCATTGGGATTATGGTTCATGTGAGATTTATCACACACAAATACATACTCTACTGAACATGCAAACACATAAATCTGTAAGCGTGTTACTTATACAGCCCTTGGGGCATGGTCCTGATTATTTGTTTCCATCTCACTCAATAAAGGTTGATTTGTTCGAGCGCTGAAAAGGTTTGAAGTGTGTCAGGTCATTCTTGACATGTATTTAGCGTTAGGCAAAGCTCGGCAGAACTTTGCTTTCATCAGCATGGAGGTCAAGACCAGAGTTTTACGCATCCCTGAGCCTGCCTGGCGTAAAAATTCAAATTCATTGTCCAAAAGCACAGTGGAAAAACTTGAGAGCCATACCAGAGTCTGATTAATTGTCTACCCGCTTCAAACTTCAAAGCAGCACGTCGGAAGAGATGAATAAGGTGAACTTTTCCTCTCTGAGAAGAGGGAATGGGAAATGGAAAGCAGATATGCTACACAACATAGAGCAGTCATATATTGAGATCAGTTTGCAGTTAAAACGTAGGTAAACACACCGCGTGTGAGTCAATGGAGGAGCCGCAGGCGCTGAAAGCTGAGCCACTTAAGCACACATACATTTGACTGTAGCAGCCTTTCCACTTCCATTCATTCAAACAGTCCCCCAGCAATCTAAGGACCACAACAGCTCTATTATGGGTATTTAAGTCTGTCCTTTTTTTAGCCTGGCAATGTGTCCATGCTAGATTTGAAGAGTGGTAGACCATATGCTCTGCCAACTACTTTCTGCATTCATTAAGCTACTGAGCCCCATCGTAGTCCCGACTAATTGAGAATGTGCGCGGTAGAAGAGACAGCCATCCTCATATTCCTTTCACGTCAATAGTAAACTCTGTAAAACACTGATTCTCAACGTGTGGTACGTTGGCTTCCTCTAGTCGCGATCCGAAGAGTCGCTGCTCAAGTACAGTTTAGTTGTATTTAACTTTTAATTTCAATATATTTGCATATATTCTTGAAGAGATCTTTGTTTTTCAGCATTTATTTAGGTGTGATTTTTAGATAACTTTTATGTCGAATACATTTTAATTTTATTCATGAATTATGTTTTTTATTTTCCCAAGCCCAGAGAATGCAAAGCACAATTGGCAATTAATGACAATGTCTGCAGTGACACAAATGGTCAACTTCTAATTGTTGAGGGGCAGCTATTTATTCAAATCAATCAATACTGGAGAACCTGGTTAAGGATATATATATTTTTTTTACATAGAAATACAAATGCACCCCCTTCAGTGGTGTCCTCCACTTGCATTAATGATGATCTGCCTGCTTAAAACAACATACATACATTTTTCACATTTTTTTACTGCAAGTGATATTTTCCTGGTGAAAGAGGGCTGCAGTTTAGTTTTACGATTCAAGTGAAAAGCAGACTTATCCATATTGATATATTGCACAAAGACTGAATGGAATTGAAATTAATTAAAAAAATCCATTTTAATATGCATAGTCAGTATATCAAACTGTAGGGGGGAATAAGGCTGCAAAGCATGTCAAACTAGATTTAATATAGTATATTTAGATGTGTTACATTCAATTAAATCAGCATTTTAGTATTTTAATTTGTTTTATTTAGAAAATTTCATGTCTCCGTGGTGTTGTCAAATACCTAAATGTAAAATATTTGAGCTCAAGCATGAAAGGAGGAAATGTCGCTGGATGCAAAGAATGGACAGAAGTAAAAAGAAGAATAAATGAATAAAATAAAGCCCCAAAGTATGACCACTGGCTTCACATTAAAGACTTACAACACTTTGTGCCCGTGGGCAGTGAGCACTAGAGGACGGATTAAAGGCACATCACTCACTTCAGAGGCTAATCAAATATACTGTACACGCTCTCATCTCGCTCATCCCTCCATCCACTCTCGCTCCCTGTTTGTTCAGTCAGGACAAGCTGTTAACTGACATCCACTGACATTGCGTCAGTGTACCTCTGTTGCTTTGCATCTAATCGTGTACCAACAAGGCTCCACCTACTGTATAGGATTTAATTTGCATGAGTCTGTATAGGCATTTAACAATAAGGGAAATCAGCAATGGGAGACAATTTAAGTATCCCAGCAATACGCGCCAATACAAAAACTTATTTTCAATCTTTTAGGTACACATGCACGATCTAACGATGCCAAAGTCAAGTCTGCCATTACTAAGGTAAAAAAACAACAACTCCGTTTTAGTTGATTAATTTATCAACCATTATGATTGCGCTTGTAGTTCACAGTATCGTAGAACTACATCGTATATTACATTTAATCGCTGACTTTCTCAGGCTATTTTGTCATGTATGCTTTATTGGAGCAGAGGACAATTGATTAAATGACAAAACCGGGGTGGGAATGACATGGAACATGGCCAAGTGGAGTTCTGACGGAACAATTTGACTGGATCATGTTTGACAGGACTTCCATGTAATAAATTAGAAGAGAAATTCAGTGCCTGCGCTCGCACGAAGACACTTACAGCAGCAGCGTACTATGCAGAATTCTCTCTGAACGATAACTACAGTGAAACCTCTGCATTAAACACAATCGGTTCACTTTCAAGATGTTCTGATTTCCAAATATATGTTCCCATTGGGAATAATGTAAAAGAAATTAATCTGTTGCAGTCCCCAACTGTCCTCAAAAAAACTCCAAACTGCACAATTTTAACATTCATAACCGGTTTCCAAGAGAAATTAACTACTGTAGGAAAAATGAATGAATAAAATCTAACTATTCACTCTTTGAAGATGATTGACAGATATAAACGTTTTTGCAGAGCGGTACTGTGTCACCTTATAAAATAATACGGTGAGTCAATATCACCATAATAATCCCTTTGAGACTTCTCCGTTTTGCCCCAAAAGATTTTTCATTGGCTGGATTATTTAATCACTTCTTACACGCACTGTAGTCATATTAGCAGTGTGTGGGATGTGCCAAAATCACGTACAGTACATCCAATGAAGAAAATGGTATAAAAGGAAGAAATATATTTTAAGAGACTTATCATTCTACTGGTGTGTTTGTGAATGTTTTTGCCCTTAATAAAACCTTAGATTCATTATTCTGCTACCTTTTCATGATGACTGAGTGATCCTAATAAGGACCCCAAAGGCACTTTATGGTGATATTGACCTGACGCTATTGCTGGACTTAATAAGTGTCGTATTTCTGTTTGTCAGCAGGTAAATTCCAACGAATGAGTACCACTATTGGTGGCATTCAATTTTGGGAGTTCTGCTATAGTCGTTTTTTTTACTCTAACGCCTGACATACTGTATTTAACTTTAAAACCTTAAAAGTTTGGTTGAAATATGTGATTTTAGTCATGATAACATTTAGTAATGTAACATTGTGCCATAACGAAACAACACTCCAATTTAAAAAGTATTGCTGCTCCTTTTAGTTGTTTCTCTTAAGGCGATGCCACAAAAACCATGTAGACTGTGTCTATTGCAATAACCGAGCAAAATTAGCTTCTGATGAGCCCAAAAACCTTTGAAGAGCTGGCAATTTGCTTGTTAATGCTTTGTGATTAATTGTAAGCGCCAGTGATCAAACAAGTTATCCATGTTGGTTTTAGGCTTTGAGTTCCTTGAGAAAACATGTTTCCAAAAGCACAGCTCTGTAGTCTGAAGATTACAGGAGCTGCTTTGCGCATTAATCCCACAGTAGCCCTCCATTTATATTTATAATGGACGCCTAAATTGTTGTACATTGGTAGCGATAAGCCCATCCTCATCACTGGGCTATTAAATACTCATCTTACATCCAACGAAGGAGGCTGTATATCATCTTTGTCCAAGCCTGTGATTGAGTGCACGAGAAATACAGTGAGATTCGCTGACATTTAGCTCCTGTGCGATGAACAAAGGTAATTAGATCATATAAAAATCCTCTGATAGAATTGGGGTGAAATATTGCTCAAGTGTGGAGCCTAATGGTTCTAAATGGAGAGCCGGATATATTTTCTGCATGGTAAATAAGTGGCTCGAACTTCATCTCTGGTACTGCTCATTGATGGAAGTGCACAAATGGGAACACTTCCCGTAGGGTAAACCAATACTCTACAAGAGTGAATTACTCAGGGAATTTTTATCCATAACTGTTGAAAAAAAAAATCCATCCTTATATTCCATATGTATGGTTTCGAATCGGGGGTGTCAAACTCATTTTCATTACGGAAATCATCGTAGTTATGGTTTCCCTCAGAAGGAAAATCATGAATCTAATTACCTCATCATATTAGTATGCGGCGGCACGGTGGCCGACTGGTTAGAGCGTCAGCCTCACAGTTCTGAGGTGCGGGGTTCAATCCCCGTCCCCGCCTGTGTGGAGTTTGCATGTTCTCCCCGTGCCTGCGTGGGTTTTCTCCGGGCACTCCGGTTTCCTCCCACATCCCCAAAACATGCATTAATTGGAGACTCTAAATTGCCCGTAGGCATGACTGTGAGTGCGAATGGTTGTTAGTTTCTATGTGCCCTGCGATTGGCTGGCAACCAGTTCAGGGTGTACCCCGCCTCCTGCCCGATGACAGCTGGGATAGGCTCCAGCACGCCCGCGACCCTAGTGAGGAGAAGCGGCTCAGAAAATGGATGGATGGATATTAGTATGCGTACATAACTGCCCCTGCATTTCATTGTTATTATACACTGTATAGTTTAACAGCAAATGGAATTTAAAATCAGAAGTCATGGAAAAAGGGACAAGTGTCAAGTTTGCAGCTATGGTTAAATTTATGTTAAGCTTGGCTTTATTTGGAAAACAGTGCTTGTAATATCTGTATAAATTGAAGAAAAATAGCCATTTTGGTACACATTTTCTGCCAAAACAAAAAGAACAAATCCAGTAAATTAGTAAGAAAGATGAAGTACAGACACTTTTTGTTCAGGAGGGCTAAAAAAATAAAAAATAAAAAATAAAAAAAAATTAATGTGGGGAGCCAAATCAGGCCCCTGGACCTTAAGTTTGACACCTAATGATAAGCTTCCAAAATAATCCCCCAGCTCAATTCAGTGTAACACCACTGGTTTGTTTTCATGTAAGAATGTATCCTGGGCATACGAACATGCTAATCAAGGGACCATTGTGTTAATGGCATGTGAACTGGACGTCAAGAAAAGAAGCTTTAGCCTTCTATGAATAGCAAGAGGGTGAAATGTGACCCAATGTACTAAACCCACCACTGTGATCCGCTCGTCTGGCACCGTGTCGGGGAGGCTCGCTGTGATATTAAGTCGTCTCATAGTATGGAGGCGGGGGAAGAGTGACAGAGCTGAAACAGGAATTTGGCACTAAAACCGTCACTAATGCTAATTCCAGCGAGGCTCATAAAAACGTTAATCTGTAATAATGGCGCAAATGTTTACAGGCAATGGGAGGGGTTACTTCCTTTCCCCTTTAAGCCCTTCACAGTTGCTCTAACTTTCTTTTTCACTCAAATTGATATGTTGCCAGTGGTGACATTGTTTTGCAGGGAGACACTATTAATGAAAATGCAAAAATACAAAAATTTGAAGTCAAACGCACACTAATTCTTACAAATTTGGAGTTCCAGCAACATTTCCTGGAAATTCATGCCTTGAAAGTCAAAACATGTTTGAGTGTTAAGTGTAGTGATCCCTCTCCATTCCATGGCCGTCAGGCGTTTTCAAAGTGAGAGTAGTTTTATTTCATTTTAGTTTTAGTTTACAACAGTGGACTTGTTTTCTATTTGCATGACCGTCACCTGTACAGTTAATACATTTTTACTGATGGCAGTTTGAGACTGGAAAAGTTAATTCACATTACTTTTTTTTTTCTTGTGGGAAAATTGGTTTGAAACAAGAAATAATAGTCAACTGGCAACACACAATGGATTGTGTTCGACAATGGAAATTTCATGTATATTTATTTTAGTCTGGAAATGTTCTTTAACTAAAAGGCTTTGTACGTGTATGAGTGTGTGTGTGCATAAGCATTTATAAAAAAAAAGCATGCCAGTGAGTGAACAAGAGATTTTTTTTTGAGAGAGAGCATCAAACCCCTGTGAAATGAGTCAGAAGAGGGGATTAGCGAGGAGTTATAAGGCTGTTGCACAAATTTGGGCCTTTTTTTGCTGAAGATCAGAAAGAAAGTGGCTTTACAGCTAAATCAGACACAGTGTTCTTCCCACACTCTGCTCCCCGCTTCTCTTTATAATTATCATTGTCACAGCACAATGAAGACCACACATGCCTCTGCTTGCAGTGGGAGACTCTTCTAGCACAGAGGAAAATTAGCACAACAACAACAAAATCAACACCCAGAAGCAAACGGAAAAGGAATGACTAGGTGATTATTGATTACACATGGACAATGACTCCTCTATACCAAAACAAATACTGTATAATAAAGAGCAGTGTGAGGTGTCCACTGACAAGTCACTGAAAAAAAGGTTATTTCTTATCTAGACTGCATTTCTGAAGTAGTTTGGGATTCTGTGACATGGAATTTACAAAACAGATATGGATTAGTCGTATAAACGGAATTTTTTCGGGATTGATAAGGTTAAGTTAATATATCACAACGCCTCCCAATATATACACTGTAGTTGTCATGCCACATCAATCTTTCCTGTCAAAAAAATCAAACAGTTCAGAAACAATACTCAATAGTGTATATCAATGACGTTTTTATGCACCGTAGTTAGTTTCTCAGAACTGATACAATTACTGAAGTTCTTCCTTCGTCTAATCAAGGCGAGCTCGACTGACGGGAAAACTGCTGACAAGAAACCTCTGCAGACACATTGACCCAGAACCAAATTCTAGCGTGAGTTGTCACAGAATTATAAACAAACCAAATCGGAAACGACATGGTTGTCTTTGTTTTGTTTAAACATATGCGATATATCTCCAACACAACTGACAGCACAAATGACAGCATTGTTGGTATTTATTCAAGTGTAGATGATCTTGGAGGCAGAAATAATGAATACGCTTCTATTGTTATCTCAAGTGAGATCCACTTGGTTGTGTTACCGCCACACAAATAACAGCCCACAGGAATCCTCGTTTGGATTCATCGCAACATAAAAAAAATTTGCCTCGTGTTAGTTAGGCGAGTGTGACATGACAGCCCACAATAGCCAACACTTAGCATATAGCGTCAAATCCTGACTGAAGGACCCACTGTGGGAATGGCCTTTTACATCCAATTAGGCTTAGTTATTTTTGACAGCTGCCAAAAAAAAGCAGCAACCCAGCATATATTTCATACTGTAAAGAGTTTGCCTACTTGCCAAGATGATTTGCTAGTGGCATGTCTGGCTTTATGGCGACCATAAAGGATGAAAGTCATTTCAAACACCCAGGGCTTCCATCATAAAGAACACTTGGTTGGGACACTGAATTTGGTTCTGGTTTCCAAAACTTCAAGTCCAATTTTGCTCGTTGACTTAATGAAGGCAGACAGGTGCGAGAGAAACATTTAGCACATCGTTTTCTGTCAGTTTAAATGTGGCAACGACCTGACGAAATACGCCTTTACCCTCTGAGATTATTGAGGTTACCATTTGGAAAGAGTGATAATCACACGACCGCAAAATGACAAGAACATGACGGTGCATTTTTGGGACATGCAAGTCTATGATGGAACGTCCTGTCTGCTAGAAGGCAGGGCTAGTGATGACAGATCATTGCAGTTAAAAAGCAAATACACACACACACGCACGCACACGAAGTCAACCTGTTAAAGACAAATATAACGAAACACACTCAGACACATCTTTGAAAAGTGTATAGAGATGAAATCTGGCCCTCTGCCAGCAAAGATATTACAGCTATAATTTATTACCTGCTGGTCTCAACTGAACTCGGATTTTGCTGGCAGGAATGCGAAGTAGACAAAGGGAGAAAAAAAAAGTGATTTCCACATGCACAGCTACTGAAGTCAACTTATTCTGAAAAATATGCAGTGACAGTCTGATTAAGGACACTTATTGTATATTCATTTAGTCTGCGCCCACGGTTTCTGGTTCAGTTAAGCGAGACCGCTTGGGAGGTGGGTCTCCGTCTGTTGGACTCAGGTGTGATTCGGGTCACTTCAGCTCAAGTGTGAAAGCTACAAGGACCAAAGATAATTTTTTTGTGGGTGGCCTCTGTATGCATGCACAATAGATAACATGACATTTATTTTGATTCTACCATTACAATGCCTAATCCTACCAAATACCTATTTGTAATATCTTGTAGGACATATTACCCATTAGTGCTTTTGTTTATACATGATGCCCTTAACTGACAAAATGATACATACAGTGGTGGCTTGAGTTACTAGTCTACTTTGTTATGTAACCGAAGCAAACATTTTGTAAGGGAAAGCTGTGTGGTTGTTTTAAATACCCGTTTACCACTCTTTGTTTTATGTTTAGCTTGACAATAAACTCCAACTGGGGGTGGCAATAAACAGTTTGAATCCTCTTTTTGGAAGAATTGTACACTATCTCCCAAAATGCTGCCTGTTCTCAAGTGAGATGGGTTGAGTTCACTGCCATACATTGCTTGTATGTAAAATGTTTGCTCGCAAGTCAAAACAAAATAATGATCCGAACGATGGCTCGAATCTCAGAAAGCGTGAAAGTTGGTTCACACGTACCTCAAGGCACCACTGTATATACTGTAAGCCGTATGGTTCTTGACAGATCTGTCTTCAGTTGTTATATAATATTACATAATATATCGGCATCTTATTAAATGGATAGGTCCGTCTATTCTTTCAGGGGCCCATTTCCCAGATTAATTGGATCCACAAGACACCAGCATGCCTGCAGGGATCCACATAAGTGTGAAATTCACTGACAATATGGAGGAAAAAAAGGATCCATCAATCCAATTTTTATCTTAACCATAACTGACGTTTTATGATTCATTAGGTATCGTATAGAGAGAACAACACACTGTCAATGTGAATGACGGCCGCAAAACCGCTGAATGCACACCTTTTCAAAGACAACAAACTAAATAGGCGGACGAGAGCGTGCCAATCAAAGCTCAGAGCAACCGAAGAGGGCATACAGTCCACAGTATCAGAGCTGAGCTTTGATTGGACGACATGCTTTACCTGTGTTGTTAAATCCGTCCAGCCATCACATACTTTTTCTTTTGGTAATTAAATGAAAAGTAAGCTCGAGTTGGCTCATGAATGAGTTTTAACACATTTTCAAAACGTTAGCCAGTAACTGTGGCAGCGGATCTGCTCACTGGAAAAAAAGCAGGCATCGATTATTTGGAAGTTTAATAAAAAATAATAATAATTAAAAAAAAAAAACACCTGAGAGGAATGGGAGTGACAGACCGTACAAAGAGCAACAAGGTTCTTGTATGTTCACATTTTTGCTCACTGGCCCAGTTGACTGCACATGTTCACTTGTTTGCGATAGCACTCGCTCTACTAATAACATGTGGCTTCACGTCACATTTTCCCAGAAATTACCAACGCACAACCAGCGCACACAAGCATCAAACCGCAGCCAAAGCAAGGCAGTGAGCTGGAGGAAACAAAAGAAGGAAAACAAAGGCATCTGACATGCTGCAAATAAAATCATTCTGCATCACTCGAATTTTGCATCCAAATTAATTAATCTTCCCTTATGCCTCAGGGTGAAAGAATTAATCATTGAACAGGTGCAAACAAAAGGCTCAATGAATTGAAAAACACCACCAAAATAAATAGCGGTTTTATGGAATATTTTGCATACTTCGTGTGGCATCTGTGGGGATAAAAAAGCCAACAACTCATATGGGCACTTGTGAACTAGTCAGGCAAATCTGGTAGAGGTTGCTTGCATAATTTCTGTTCACATAGGCGACAAAAAAACAAATCTAGTCCCTTATGGTTTCTGAAAGGAGATAACGGTTGTAATATGAAGGAAGTGTGAGATAGAAGTGTCGCAAAAATATTGGCAAACCTGAATGTTGCACCTACAGGTAATGTGAAGCTTCTATGACATCTTCCAATTTTCTGGAGACACTAAGAAATTGAATAGTGTCAATGGGGATTTTCGTCCATTAATTGAAAAGAGCATTTGTTAGGTCTGAGGTGAAAGAATGGTTGAATTGGATTGTGTCAGGGCTCTTTCACACCAACTGAAGACTGGCGCACTGGGGCAGAATTATAATGGACTAAAAAAAATAAAATAAAAAGTGTTCTCTTTAACTATTTACAAAAATGTTGAAAGCACATAATTCAAAATGTTTTGGTGAGGGTCTGGAGAATCTAATTTCTTCCATCACATGACAGCCAATCGCATTCTTCCCAGACAGTCAATCTGTCAGCCAACCATGCTCTACTAGCCTGCCAATCTGTTAGCCAATCACGTTGTTAGCCAGAGACAGTGAAACCTCCCTATTTAAAGCCATGTTGATGATGTAATCGGTGTTAGCGTGTTTGATGAAGCAGGATACCACAACATGACCCAAAGAGAGTTCTGGCTTTTGACGTTTGCCAGTTGGAGATTCTGCTTGGACTGCGAGTTCCTCGTTCTGCTCTCTCGTGGATGAAGACAACAACATTTCCTGACCTGGTATCTGTGGATTACAAAATCTTGCATCACTTAGGCCGATCTTCAAAGCCTGAACCTCTCGACTGTGAAGTGTGAAGTTGACTGACCTTAACTGAACTGTTTGTTGGCCTTGATTTGACCTGTCACAGTTTATCTCCAATTGATTATTAAAATCCTTCCCAACTTTTCCGGTGTGCTGCATTTTGGGTCCTATGTCACTTTTTCGAGGAACAAGCCATCCCACCCCCTCCACCCCCATTTGTCAATCGACTCTGTCCATCCCTCATAGACTGGGGGGCTTGTTGGAGCCATCAGTTCTCAATCATCCTGTCATGCCTAACTGCTGTCAGAAATGAGTGGAAAGACTAGACAAAGCAAGCGAGAGAGAGAAATGCATATTGATTTGATCAGATATACTACCGTGAGCAGGTCAGCCTTGCTCAGCAGCTGAGCACCCTGAAATAGAAAGCAAGCAGGAGTGAGTCGGTGTGAGTGCAATGTTTGTAAGTCAACGGCGCTGGGAGAGAGCGGAAGAATTACTTCAGTTTTTAATTATTGCAAATTATAAATTATTCCAAATATTATACATTAGAGCTTTTAGATGCATTTTACCTGTATTTTTTAAAATGGGTGACATATTGGACAAAGAAAAGTGAGAGTCTTAGTAAGGACTACTACAACAAAATGGCTCATTGGGAGACTGTAAGACCACAATTTCGGCATTAACTGCCGCATGTACTTAAATACCTAAAATGTCAGTACATTTTCCTTGTGTTTAATAATCGGGTGACTATCCCTATCATTTAAATTTGGCAGGGATGTTAACAACACTGTTCTCTGTGGTGCATTACATTTACAATATATTTTCACTTTGACAAAATTTCCTTCCCATTTTAAGCTTCAAAGAATTCCATTCCATTCGCCCTTAGCTCAATACATCCTGAGCTCCTATATACATCAATCTGAATCAAAGCTACCTCAGAGAAAATGTGGTGGACTGTGTGGAAATCATTTGTAGGACTTAATGACATGTTCCAATGATTCAATTGTAAAATACATTTTAATCAGTTAAATTATCTCGTTTGGGTATTTCATTCTGCTCCACTTCTGAAGGGTATGGGAATGCCAAGACCGTCTCCATTAGAAAAACCGCTCGCCCGGTTCCCGAGTAACACTGACAGTCCCAATTGTGAGTGAGAGATTGATAGCATCTAATTACATTTGGAGGTGATGTTCTCCTTTAAGGTGTTTGGCTGCGATTCTGTAATATGGACTGCTCTTCAGGGTCCCTACCAAGCAAGCCAGATTTAGGATCACCACTTAAATTGGTTTCAGGAGAGAGTTGCTGATGGCATGCAGAGAGGAAATTGTACTTATATGATACCGAAACCGCAAGGGGAATTAAAATGCTGTCAGACCCCAAGCTATAAAATCTAAATGTGAAAATCACTCGGGATTCCCCCCCACTAGAGCACGCATATATATATATAGAGAGAGAGAGAGAGAGAGAGAGAGAGAGAGAGAGAGAGAATAACTCACAATGTTCCCTTTCAGGAGATATTTAATTGTTAACAATGTTCCCTTTCAGGAGATATTTAATTGTTAAGGTATCAAACCTAAAATATAAATAAATGCACCATGTTAAAAAGATGTAAAAAGGATGCACCCTTTTTTGTATGTGAATGGTATGGATAACTTTGGTGTAAAACTAAGACAACATGTAAGATGGCTTAAACCATAAGAGTTCTTTAATGAGTTTCTACAAGCTCTACATTTTACCGGTCCATCCAGTAGATGGAAGAAACGTCATCATTCTAATCATGCCAGCTGCTGCTTGAGAAAATGTTTTGTTGTCCTGCATCAGCGCGTCTGTGACGATAATGCATTAAAAGGAACTCAGGCAGTTATCCTGGACATTTATTAAATTCAAGACAAGACAACACTTTCAGCAAATGGGAATTCTGCAAAAGCCAAAGGGGACTTATCATTATTTGAGCAGAGAAAATGAGACTGATTAACAATGCAAACTACAATGCCTGGCTCTATTGGATAACTGTGAGCACTTTGGGTCGAGCAGTTTGTCACCAAGATGTAGCTTTGAATATGGCCAAAAAAGCAATTCAATTCTCTTATAGACTTTATTTATTGCAAACAAACTCCCTCAGGGAGAATCTTGCCACTTGGTAGCCACCTTGGTAAAATCGCAAGCAGTTATTTTAAGCTAACAAGGCCAGGCTGCTGCCGAAATAAATTGGGAATCAATGTGAACTTGTAATATTCTGCTTTTATGTGTCTTGTTCATGCTTTCCACGCCATATTGCGATGTGGAACGTGTACCATCACATTAACGTCTCTACTCACTCTTTGATCACGAGGGGTAATACATCACTGAATTCCAGGGGAAAGTTAATTATGTTGGTGACCTATGCAACTCTCCCATTTCATCCACATGTGTAATTGATGTGAAGGTAGTGGGAGAGGCATAGGATGACACAGCCTATGGTCATGATGCTTAGTCGGAGGGCAAATCACATGCTGAGCCTCCCAAAAAATATGCATATGTCTTTGAATGTCAAGCAAATGTACGAAACTGCAATGCACTACTTCCACTTGTGCAACAAATTGCTGCACGCCAAAAATGACCATTTGTAAGCTGTTGCTCGTGTTGTCTCCGGCATCCCCCATCCCTCCATTATCTGCACTGTTTATCCTCGGCAGGGTCATTGTAAGCCGGATCTATCCCAGATGACATTGGGGAAAAGATGGGGTACACATAGGACAGACGTAAAATCAATCGCAGGGCTGACACAGAGACAGACAACCGCTCGCGTTCACACCTACAGGCGAGCATTCCCAATTAACCTCTCTTTCCCACCACCCACAAACCAATAACCTCCTCACTGTGATGGCACAGTGCTGGAAATGACACCACTGTTCCACCCGTGCGAAATACCAGTATGCACCAATCTTAGAGCTCAAAATAACTGCACAGCCATATTGTTGAAATCTGGTCCACCTATTTAAGATTACGTGCTAAACTCAAATCTTGATAGTATGCACGCCAGAGACGCTGCTTAATGTCTCCATGGAAACCCCACACTGCCCTTCAGTATACAACTGGCACCTTGTGAGGCCACTCAGCAGGCTCACGCTCTACGATTCCCCCTGCACACTATACATGCTCCAAAAACGCATGGTGAGAAGCTTTGACAAGCCAGACAACATGCAGAACTCCTCAACACAAAGCATATGAAATATGTAGCACAGGTACCTATAAGGCACATAATGTGTTATACGTACTGTATAATACCACCTAACTAAAAAAGTACAAAGATGGACACAGATAACATCACCCCATGTTTTACCGTATGTCTGTAATTGTATTGTTATCTTGAACTTTATTCCTACAGGCCTGCTGACTAAATTCCATGTTGCAAATATGCCAAGGGCTGTGGGAGCTTTTCATTCGGATTTATTTCCCCCTTTGCAATAGACGTTGACTTGCTGTTCACTAAGCAGGAGAATAAAGATGTCATATGTCATGTGCACGTGTGGGTAATGTAATAAACCAGCAGATGACATTGGAATTGTCCTCAAGGGCCAGATGGTGTTACAAGGGTTGGGTAGCGGTGCATTGGCTGCTCCGTGCTGTTTGGCTTCCTTGTCAAGCCTAATTCATACAAATGGGAGCAGCCTGCGTGCCGTGTAACCCTATGGATTTAACCACTGTGGGGTTCAATTGTTAACCATATGCTTACAATGGACAAAAATGCAAAAAAAAAAAAAAAAAAAAGTTTTTAAATATTGATCATGTACACACAGTATGCTATCATAAGATGTTGCAGGATTGAAACGACTATTTTTGTAACACCAATTCATAAACGGACAGTAATTGAATATCATTGCAATGAAATAATCTACTGTAATCAGACTGACATAAGGTAATCTCAGTTTAACAGATGGTAAATAAGAAAGACTTTGCTTTAATGTGATTTGAAAAGATAATGTTGGCTTAACAACTCAAAAATTACTGGAACTTGGATGGCTATAATAAAAATATTTGCAGCTTCATATTAGTACATGCAACATTTTTTTTTTTTTTTAAATGTGTTTGTGCTACATTATCTACCTATATGATTTATTTATTTATATATTATTATTATACATTCAAGTAGGCTAATTCGGCTTACACAATAGGCTTACTGCTTTTACAGAAATTACTGAGCTTCTATCTAAAACACACAGTTAGGGATTATAGCACCACCTGTTGCTCTGGCATGGACCCAGCAGCTTGCAAATTTTTTTTTTTTAAACGCGAGTCGCATTTCAATTTTGAAGAAATACATAAAGACATCTTCACAAAGCAGTGGCAGTGAAGAAGAAAATAAAGACAATGATGCCAACTCCCAGGGAAGCAGAACATGCCCTCCTGAATTATACTACACTATAAACTCAGAGTTTCAAACTTTTTGGATCAATACAGTCTGCCAACTCTTGTTTTTTTTTTTTAATTCCTTGGGGCTTTTATGAAAAATATAGCATGAAAGGCAAATAAATTTGGTTTGGGACATCGACTGGATTGACCAAACAATTACTGAGCACACGGACAAATTGCAGCGTCACTGGCTTGGAAAATTCCTTACTTGGCTTAAAATGTTAAATAAAATAAAACTCCTCTCTGTTTGTTTTATGGTAGTAACTATTCCCCCCTATGCAGTTGATTAATTAAAGAAGTGAATTTCTAACATGATTCTTGACAATTCATTTCCTTGTGTTTTTGCCCCCTCTGTCCTCCTCCTGGCCAGCTCGGTCCAGCAACTCCCGATGAAACCTATCCTTTCACAGTTATTGCCAAGAGGCCTTCATTAATTATAGACAGCGGTTCCATAGACTGAGCTTTTGTTTCTTGATGATGTTTTTTTTTTTAGCCTTAGCATCGCCCAAGCCCAGTCATGCTTATAGAAGACGGCAAACCCAAACAGCACTCACTGCAAATATTGACACAGCCACCCGAGGCCACGCCAAATGAGTGCCGCCCCAGTGACAGAGGCATCTGTGACTCCAAATGGAGCACGGCAAGCATACAAAGTAGGAGAGCGCCATACAAGCTGCCGAGGATAAAGAAGGCACCTTCCCGAAGGATGTAAACACTTAAACCAGTGTGTGTTTGACTATGAACCTTATCTTGTAACATTGTACATCATTATGCGCAAAAAAAATATATCTGTCTGTGAAAACAACAATGAAAACAGTAGACTTCAAAAAGTCTGTCTTTTTGGTTGCATCTACCCACCAGCATGATTGACACAGATGTCCACCCTTTTCCAAATTATCCATCAAACTGGGCTTTAGCGGCACCAGTTTTATTGAGAAGCTCATTAGAAAGTTCATGCAACCGCTTTAACACAGGCAATGGGCTCTGCTTGCTCACTGCATTGCTTTAATGTTTTTTTAGTGTGAACCCATTTACAGAGTTGCTTCCGTGAAAAAGATGATGTGAAACAGAGGCGGCAGATAGATGAGAGGCAAGGTTTGCACGTGCATACGAGAGAGATAGCGCAGGGGGGGGGGGTTAAGAGGAGGGGGAGGCAGCAGTGCCGGCATTAGTGCGTGACGTGGGCGGATATTGAAGATGCCATTAGTATCGCATTTACAGGCCTTATAAAAGTGCCAAAGAGTTGGGTGGTTTTCATACATCTTCGGTTGATATGCGTCACATTGCCATTTGCGTCTCAAGCTGCAGCAAGTCGGATGATCTTTCAGTGATGGGGGTGTCATTACAAGCGGTCACTTTGTCCGGTTTAACCTGGCACATTCTATCACTTATTCCAAGTATGCAGTTTCACTCCCTTGCTGCAAAAACTGTCATGAATGGCACAACATCACATCGTCCTAGAATGGCACTAACTTTAATTGTAAACAGCCAAAGCTTCTATCATGATTATTGTATGTATTTGAGTGACATTTTTACCCACACACTGAAGAACTACAATACATTAGTCTGACTGTGAATAAATGCAATGTTATGAATTGAAACACTATCAAATCATTTGCGATTGATTAGGGAACTTTAATACTGAAATAAAATGTTTACTTCTTAACAGCAACTTTTGATCAACTGAATTGCTAAGATTTTATTCCTTGTTACGTAACACACTTGGATGGCCACTTGTTGCTAAGCAAATTTGCACTGTATTTAATACAAAATGCATATGGAAAAGTCAAACTTTGCAATGAGGAGGGGCACTGTATACTCCGTTACATGTGAATTGCAGAGTGCAGATCCTCACTAGGCCCGCAATCCAAAATGAGATCAAGTGGCAATCCCCCGTGTATTATAGTACAACCCCAATTCCAATGAAGTTGGGACGTTGTGTTAAACATAAATAAAAACAGAATACAACGATTTGCAAATCATGTTCAACCTATATTTAATTGAATACACTACAAATACAAGATATTTAATGTTCAAACTGATCAACTTTATTGTTTTTAGCAAATAATGATTAACTTAGAATTTTATGGCTGCAACACGTTCCAAAAAAGCTGGGACGGTTCATGTTTACCAGTGTGTTACATCACCTTTTCTTGTAACAATATTCAATAAACGTTTCGGAACTGAGGACACTAATTGGTGAAGCTTTGTAGGTGGAATTCTTTCCCATTCTTGCTTGATCTACAGCTTCAGCTGTTTAGAAGTCCGGGGTCTCCGTTGTCGTATTTTACGCTTCATAATGCACCACACATTTTCAATTGGAGACAGGTCTAGACTGCAAGCAGGCCAGTCTAGTATCCGCACTTGTTTACTACGAAGCCACTCTGTTGTAACACGTGCAGACTGTGGTTTGGCATTGTCTTGCTGAAATAAGCAGGGGCGTCCATTAAAAAGACGTTGCTTGGATGGCAGTATATGCCCCATACCATCACAGATGCTGGCTTTTGAACTTTGCGTCCATAACAGTCTGGATGGTTCTTTTCCTCTTTGGCCCGGAGGACACGACGTCCACAATTTCCCAAAACAATTTGAAATGTGGACTCCATGTGGTAATATCCTTTACACATTGATGTCGGTTTTTGATGCAGTGCCGCCTGAGGGATCGAAGGTCACGAGCATTCATGTTGGTTTTCAGCCTTGCCACTTACATGCAGTGATTTCTCCAGATTCTCTGAACCTTTTGATGATATCATGGACCGTAGATGATGAAATCGCTAAATTCCTTGCAATTGTAAGTTGAGGAACATTGCCCTTAAGCTGTTGGACTATTTTCGCACTTGTTCATGGAAGCTCCTTTTCTACCCAATCATGGCACTCACCTGTTCCCAATTAGCCTGTTCACCTGTGGGATGTTCCAAACAGGTGTTTGATGAGCATTCCTCAACTTTCTCAGTCTTTTTTACCAACTGTCCCAGTTTTTTGGGAACGTGTTGCAGCCATAAAATTCTAAGTTAATGATTATTTGCTAAAAACAATAAGGCTTATCAGTTTGAACATTAATTATCTTGTCTTTGTAGTGTATTCAATTAAATATGGGTGGAATATGATTTGCAAATCATTGTATTCTGTTTTTATTTATGTTAAACACAACGTCCCAACTTCATTGGAATTGGGGTTGTACTATAATACACGGGGGATTGCCACTTGATCTCATTTTGGATTGTGGCCCTAGTGAGGATCAGTACGTCCGAGCCGGAGCCAAAAAGCTCCACATAAGGAGGCTCATCCTCGACAAGCTCGAGACTTCGCTGGTGATTTCTGCAGACACTGGCCGTCACTGCTTCAGCACATTAGAAGTAAAACTGAGACGTATAGGGAGGTGCTTATGCAACGTCTCCCTTTGTACAGCTGTAATGGAAAAACTCAATTCATCACCTCGCAACTCCGATAACATCCTCTATTCACCCCTTAAGTTCCACTCGAAACAATTCCTTTTAAAAATGAAAGTCTACAGCTCTTTTGACTTTTTGTCACCTCCTGAGGTTAGGATGTGTCCAAATTAATTACACTTAGTGGCATTTTGATTTCTTTTGGCTTGTCCTAAGATATTTGTAAATATATTGTTTCAAAAAGTATAAATTGTTAACCCATTGTTCATGGATAAACATGTGGGGACTAATTCTGACGGTGACTTTTAAGTGCGACATTTTGTTTTGAGTCATTCCCCTCACTTTAAAAGCTCAAAGCAATATGCATTACCATGTCATCAGTGGAGCATGGCATCGCATGGGCATGTATGGCTGCCAATGAAACGGTTTTCTTTGTATTTACTGATGATGTGTGACTGCTGACAAAAGCAGCAGGAGGAATTCTGAAGTGTTTGCGGCATTATTAAATGCTCATGTTCAGCCAAATGGTTCAGAACTCATTGGATTAAGGCAAAGAAGTGGATTGTTATGCAATGGCCAAGTAAATCACCTGACCTGAGTCTCATTGAGCATGCATTTTACTTGCTCAAGACAATACCGAAGGGAAAATGTACAAAGAACAAGCAGTTAACTGAAGCCAGTTGCTGTAGAGGCCTGGCAGAGCATCGCCAGGGAGGAAATTCATCATCTCGTGATATCTGGTGATGCGTTCCAGACTTCGGGCTGTAATTGACTGCAAAGGATTTGCAACCAAATATTAAATAGTGAAGGTTTGATTTATGATTCTTAATTTGTCCCGTTACTTTCAGTCCCTTAAAAAGTCAGCAGTAAATATCCAAACTGTCTTAATTCCAGTACCATTCACCGGATTTGGATGTAAATACCCTCAAATTTAAGATGAAAGTCTGCAGTCAAAGCACATCTTGTTTGTTTCATTTCAAATCCATTGTGGTGGTGTTTAGAGCAAACAAAAATAAATAAATAAGAATTTTGTCCATGCCCAAGTATTGATGGACATGACTGTAAATGTTTTGAAAAGTGATATGATAAAAGTGATCAATATCTAACCTTATCTTTGGAGTTACGGCAAAATGGTACCTTTATATGACAAAATATTGTATGTTCACAGGCATGTCCACTATTTTTTTTTCAGCTGACGTGCAATGATTACATTTTCACCAAAAGATGGTGCCTGGGGATACGTTCATAAAACACCAATCACTACACTTCACAGATGGGAAATTGTGGGTTCAAATTCACCGAACCGCTTCACTAAGCCATTGTCCCTGACTGCTGTTTGTCCTCTACTCAGCAGGGTTGCAAATCAGCCCTCTCACACTCATCCAACTCATCCGCCATCGTCCCCGGGTTGCTCATCACTGCTAAAAGGGGACACGGCCCTGCCGGCTCCATTACTTTTTTTTTTTTTTTTTTTCTCCAGCCCAAAGAAATAAAAACAAATGAGACCATTCACTGTATCTTTAATGAAAGAGACCAATGCCAAAAGTTTTTTCAGTGCTTCTCAGTAGGGATAGAGGCAAGAATATGGTCTCCCCAAAATTTAATTAAGAAAGTGGCACACATGCAAATGTTGTTTTAGGTTGCTGAAAACTAACTTGCCAAGGTAAAGATGACAATGCAATGTTAGTGCTGTACAGTTTGTTTTTAAGTGGGTTTATTTACAGTATGTGGACATTTGTGCATCATGCCTGTGGATAATGCCTAACAAATATTACTTTTCACTTCCCAAAAAAAATATTCGTGAAGGGATATGGCATGTACCAAGGATGAAAACTTTAAACTGTGTGGAACTATTTATCATTTCGAAAACTCCAATCCACACACACACACACACACACACACACACACAAAAATACTTTTCACTTGGCCGTTTTGCAGTGGTTAACCACTATAAACACAGTATTGCCACCTACAGGACTGGAGTGTAGTGGCACCTAGTGTTCAGACAAAGCAGTTTGGCTTTATTTCTGTCCTTATTACAGTATATACAGACACCAACGCAAGATTCCAAACCACTATTACAATAGATATTAAGTTAAGAGTGAGGAACCAGTGTGATTGCCTTTTCCAAAAGTGACTTTTTTCAGCTTTCTGATTGGCCCATTTGGGGGGTTACAGCACCACGCCCATGACAGCCTGCAACTCATGTTAAACATACATCGCGTTTGTCATCCAGCTTCAGCGTCACAGAAGCCACCTGCTTGCTGGGAAAATCTCAGACTAAGCTTTAGAAAGTTACTCTTTTTTTTTTTGAAAAAAATAAATAAAAATGACAGTGAAAATGGCGGGAAGGAGCAGTAGAAGCAGCAGAGACACTGCGGCATGACGCCCGCCGCTGACAACAGGCGCCTGAAGATGAACCAGATCGTTGTACGCGTGTGAAGTTATCACTTATCTCCCAAAGCGGCCTTCCCGCCGCGTGGTTTAACCCGCCCGTGACCTCATCGATCCACACGGGAAAATTGTGGCATCAGTTTCTACGTCAGAAGACATCAGTAGGCTCATCTTGTACAGGCGATCCACGCTGCTTATTTGTCATCATCCTGACGGGGAAACCCATTTTATATGCATTGTGCTGTTTTTTTTTTTTTCATAATCTGACGTGTTTTTGTGTGTGTGTGTGTGTGTGTGTGTGTGTGCGCATCTTTGCTTCCATTGCGGTTACTGCACAAAGTTAGTGCTTATCCAGCAGCCAGCTTCCATCAGTTGACACTTTATTAGGCACACCTGCACAACTGAATACTGTAGATCCAGTACGAGAGCGGCAGCCAAAATCGAGTTAAAACAGATCTATCAGATGACTATTGAATAAAGTGCTTATTATTGTGGATGCATGCGGATTGTAGAACTGCACTGCATCACAGAGCGAGGTATGTGGTTGTTTTTTAACAGGTAGAATTATTAGAAACGTGCCTGTGCAGTTACATACGACTGCAAACTACAACCACTAAATTAGAAATAATGCTCAACGATGACCTTGTTGACGGTGTCACCCAAAACTGAGTATTATCTTTGTTTGCATCCCATTAGACTGTGCAGGTGTACCTAATGAAGTGGCCGATGAGTGTAGCTGCTTGTCAGAGCGTGGCTGGCTGCGGCATTCAGTGGATCAACTCTGCTCGCAGTGTCGTTAAAAAATGCACCATGATCCAAATGAAATGCGCTCTTTTCTAACTTGTCACACATCACTGCACACTTGACTCCATGTCTGAGGACCTCATGCAATCTTGTGGTTGTGTTTACTGGCTAGAAGCACGGCTATCATCATCATCATTATCATCATCCGGCACAGACGTCAAGGATCAACTCAATAGATTGGCCCAAAGCAGCATGCATCAAGAGACATCTTTTTTTTTTTTTTCCTCAAACATTGTGAGTTCAAATATGGGTTACCTGGTCGCTGTCAGAAGTAGTTATTTGATGTAACGAGTAATCCCCGATCGGTTCCGTGGATCCAAAGGAAGTTTCTCATCCATGGCACGTTTCAGGTGCAGAGAGCGAGATAGACTATCACTCATTCATTCATTCATTTTTGGATGCAGCTCCGGAAATCTTCTCCACACAACTGTTCTTGGCGAGGTATCCCATAAGTAAAATTGAAAAGAAAAAAAAAAGGGTGGAATTAAAATAAAATAAATAAATTTAAAAAAGGAATGGTGACTATTGGGGGCGTGAAATCATAAAGTAGGCATGAGTCAAAAGGAAAGCACAAAACAGATCAACATGAAAAGGGTAAAGGAAAGAAAAACAGAAGGGGAGAAAGGGGCCACCGTCGTTGCGTTGGTTGCTAAAAAACATAAATCATCCATGTCATATTATCTCCATGGTTTGGCGCATGTATATTCCAAAGCAACGAGACCGGCTGCAGCAGGAGCAGCGGAGTGGGAGAGTGCTCGCTCGCTCTTTTCTTTTTTTTTTTTTTTCCAAATGATGCCCGGTATTCCAAGTCCAAGGGAGCTCTTGATTTGACGCCAAAAAAAAAAAAAAAAAAAGCCCAAAATATTCGAACTACCCCGACTTCATCCGTGCAAGGCAGATGGAGGCGATAACGTCTGCTGTGTTATTCGGAGAGAGGATCCATAGGCAGTGGCTCTCAGTCGGCATCTGCCTCCTCTGCAGTCGCTTCTCAAGCAGAGGAAGCATGCGCGGCCCCGCTACCCTCCACCGGGGGAATCATCAGGCGCGTTCACGGAAATCCCCCTCCCCACCCCGTCACTAATGTGCAAGCCGCCCACTGCTTGCATTTGAGTCCTGACGTCTGGACGCGCACTTTTCCAAAAATACACAATCTCTTGCAGATTTCCACTCAAGATTAATATTGTGCAGTGTAGTAAATTAACTAGACACTTATTTAGGTACACCCGTACCGTCTAATGCAGTGATTCCCAACCAGTGTGTTGAAAATAAAGTATCTTTGTTCATCTTTGCCAGTGGCGTATAGTGACAGGCAGATGTCAAATGTGCATGTATGTAAATGCATTTTTGTCAATTGAGTATGTGAGCTAGCTTACTACAGAGAGTTCTCAGTTTACTAAAGAGTATCGATGAATGTGCTGTAGTCTCATCACTATGCAGTATTCAAATCATCATTACAGTAAATATCTGTGTGAAAAATACTTAAGCATTCCTAAACATTTAAACATCTAATGAAAAACAGTACTGTAATTTCCCGTGTATAATGCGCACCCATGTATAATACGTTGACCTCAAAATTCTGGAAAACCCTTCTACCTATGTATAATGCATTTTTACAATGCAGCGTTTGCTTCTACCCATATGATCAAAACGAAGTATTATCTTTGTTAGGGGGTTTTTTCCTTAAAGAATTATTCTAAAGTTAAGCACTTGGTTTGAACACTTTTAGCCAGGCAGAATTCAAATTAAACGGGCAAGCATTTCAGAAAAGCATTATCATTAAACAAAACATAACCATAAATAAATTAATGATGGTTGTTGTTCAGTCATCAGTCATATTTAATAAAAAATAAAATAAAACATTTTACAAATTCTGCCAGGGTATGTAAATTTATGAGCACAAGTGTACATATATGCAGTCATACGTACCTCTGTCATATTGGAATGAAAGCATAGGCTACACCTTTTTCATAACCACTAGGTGGCGGTGGCATTTTGGAATGAAAGTGTACAGCTTTTTCATAACCACTAGATGGCGGCATACATTTATAAAATGTGAAAGTTTTTTTTTCTTTCCGATTTGCCCCTATACCAATGTATAATGCGCACTATTGACTTGACAATTTTTTTTGGGGGGGGGGGGGAATGCGCATTATACACGAGAAATGATGGTACTTACAATGAGGTGCAAACTAGTTCATTGCACGTCATAAACTCCAAATGTCGTTTGTCAGAAAAATTAAGAATAACAGTCAAAGTTGAGCGACTGAGATGCAGACCTCCGCCATGGGGCAAAGTGTTATAATGCTTTTTACAACACAAGTATAGAAACAGGAGTTCAGAACATTTCAACATAAGAGAAGATTTCTCACATATTCAAAATATAGCAATTGAATAGTTGATGGTTGGTTTACTGCTAAGTGGATCAAACAAATCCAGTCAAATATTCATCTCGAGCCCCGACATCATCACAAATATATTGCCTTTCTGTCCATCTGTCTTTCAAGCCCCTTGCAGAAAAAGTGCTATATTTCAATTCTAATACGTGGCTGGACTGATTACTTGCCTGTCAAAATATCAGAAATGTGCTCTATATTATTGATGCTAAATATCAGAATTTGGAATTATTGTCGTTGTAAAGGACAAGGCTAGATTTGGATTTTATTACAGCACAGAAGTCATTGCAGCCAGGTGTACCTAATAGTGAGTGATGTACTGCACATTTCAAGTAGAGGATTCCTCAGGATACATGTTCCATATTCCCAAGTGACAAAGGTATATAACCCAACACAATCCAGTTTTAAATTTAGTCCCAATATTCCCCATGATAAATTTTTTATTTGTTTTGTCATAAGGCAAAACTCTTCAGAGATATCCCCTGTAACTAGAGATGAGTGAACATATTTATGGTAGTTTGGGTCGACCATGATCAAAATGAACAATTTAGGAATTGCTTTTCCACATGAGGGCCTAATAATATTATCTTTATATTTATTTTTCAATTTGCTGTATTCAAATTCGGACCGAGTTGCAATCATTCAAATACAGGTATTTGTGTTTTCCTTCGATAGAATACACCAAATGTATGTATTAAACCAAAATCATGGTTGTCGAATCTGTGGATTGGGTTCTGCAAAGATTCAAAATGCTGTCAGTGCAGCACAATAAAAAGGAGACATGCCTGTGACCGTACCTGAAAATGTGTCTTCCGGTTTTGAATCTGTGCTCTCCTATGAGCAATACCCCTTTAAAATGATCAAAACACTTGAATATGGTTTGCCATGTTAGCTTGCCAATGGAAAGCACACTACACAAAATGCTCACACATTTTTTCCACCCCATGCAGAGTATCAACAATGGTATGCAAACATCCTTCAAATCTGACACGCTCCCATCCTCGTACGTCAACTTGTCGGAATAACAGTGTCTCACAAATAAGCGTGTCACCAGAAAGTGACATTTTTCATTAACCTCCGCCTCTTTGACAGACATAATAATGGCATTGTCAAGTGTTAAAGGTTGCTCTGCTGTTGACTATGTGCGTCTGTGCTTTGAGAAAACACTTTAGAAGAATGAGGTCAATTGCACACCAGCAAAGAGTTCACAGTTGTCAGATTCCCTCATTTGGGGAAACTCTTCTAATTAAACCGCAGATTAAGATTCATCATGACAAATTATATTGTACAGTGGGTACGGAAAGTATTCAGACCCCCTTACATTTTTCACTTTTTAATATTGCAGCCATTTGCTAAAATCATTTGTTATTTTTTTCCCCACAATGTACACACAGAAACTAAAAAAGAAAAACTGAAATATCACACAGCCATGAGTATTCAGACCCCTTGCTCAGTATTTAGTAGAAGCACCCTTTTGAGCTAATACAGCCATGAGTGTTTTTGGGAATGATACAACAAGTTTTTCACACCTGGATTTGGGTATCATCTGCCATTCCTCCTTGCAGATCCTCTCCAGTTCTGTCAGGTTGGATGGTGAACGTTGGTGGGCAGCCATTTTCAGGTCTTTCCAGAGATGCTCAATTGGGTTTAAGTCAGGGCCCTGGTTGGGCCATTCAAAGGGCCATTGTTCTGAAGCCACTCCTTCTGTATTTTAGCTGTCTGCCTTGGGTCATTGTCTTTTTTGAAGGTGAACCTTCGGCCCAGTCTGAGGTTCTGAGCACTCTGGAGAAGGTTTTCATCCAGGACATCCCTGTACTTTGCCGCATTCATCTTTCCTTTGATTGCAACCAGTCGTCCTGTCTGAAAAAGCTGAAAAACACACCCACAGCATGATGCTCCCACCACCATGCTTCACCGTTGGGACTGTATTGGACAGGTGATGAGCAGTGCCTGGTTTTCTCCACACATGCCACTTAGAATTAAGGCCAACAATTTCTATCTTGGTCTCATCAGACCAGAGAATCTTATTTCTCACCATCTTGGAGTCCTTCAGGTGGTTTTTTAGTAAACTCCATGCGGGCTTTCATGCGTCTTGCACTGAGGAGAGGCTTCTGTCGGGCCGCTCTGCCATAAAGCCCCGACTGGTGGAGGGTGCAGTGCCGGTTGACTTTCTAGAACTTTCTCCCATCTCCCTACTGCATCTCTGGAGCTCAGCCACAGTGAACTTTGGGCTCTGCTTTACCTCTCTCACCAAGGGTCTTCTCCCCCGTGCTGTTAGGAACCTTAAGTACAGCAGAATTTTTTTTAACCTTGGCCAGATATGTGCCTTGCCACAATTCTGTCTCTGAGCTCTTCAGGCAATTCCTTGGACCTTCTCATTTGCTCTGACATGCACTGTGAGCTGTATGGTTTTATATAGACAGGTCTGTGGCTTTCCTAATCAAGTCCAATCAGTATAATCAAATACAGCTAGACTCCAATGAAGGTATAGAACCATTTTAAGGATGATCAGAAGAAATGGACAGAACCCAAATTAAATACAAATTTCAGAGCAAAGGGTCTGAATACTTATGGCTGTGTGATATTTCAGTTTTTCTTTTTTAATAAATCAGCAAATATTTCAACAAGTCCGTATTTTTCTGTCAATATGGGGTGCTGTGTGTACATTAATGAGGAAAAAAATGAACTTAAATGATATATAATATATATAAAAAAGAGTGAATAATTTAAGGGGGTCTGAAAACTTTTTGTACCCACTGTATTTTTCTCAGGATTGATTTACACTAAAATTACAGTATTATTGTATATACCCGTTTTGGTACGATATAAGAATAATGTGTAATGCTGACAGAATGGAAGCGTGGTTACTATTTCAGCACCACGGATAGCTCACAGGAACTTGGAGAATGTTCTGTTAGTGACGTTGACATTTGGGATTTTAGCAGTTTACATGACTAAATTTATTGTATTCGCTCCCTTCTTACCTTAAAATGTGCGCGATGCAAGCGAAAAGATCCATCAAACAAACTTAACAGCATAGTTTTCCCAAAATGAGCTTAACAAGATGAACATTAAAGGGGATTTCTTAAACAAAATAATAATAATAACTTTTGGTCATTGTCCTTAAATTAATGTACTTTCAGGTCATACTGATAGTTTTTATTTTTTAAGAAACAAGTGAAGCATTTCTGATCAATGGATAAGTTTATCAAATTTTTAAAAATATTTAATTGATTGTACATTCCCCAAAAAATAAAAATAAAAAAATCTCAAACCGATAACATTTAGGGCCCTATTTTTGCGAATGACATAAATCCAGCAACTAACACTCCATTACAAAAAAGTAATTCTACCAACAGGTATGCCGAACGTCGGCTTGTTTACATCGCTAAAGCTAAATCTTGCTAGCAGTTTTAAACTTGCAAACTTCCCCTTTAAGTGATTGAGAGAAACGTGATTTGTTTTCCATCTTCTGCAATGACAGACTGTTTAAAAAGCCCATACAACTAATGAAAGGAATGTATACATTATTGTCTCTATATGGACATTATAACTGATACTTGTAGCTGTATTTAGACAAAAATGTCTGCAAAATATTGCGTTAGAAGGTTATTCTTTTTCAACAACTTAGATGTGCGTTACTGGGCCTGTGTGAGCTCAAACTGCATAACCAATCAAACTCAAGCTCCAAAGAAGGCAAGCTGTCAAAAAACTATTTGCGCTGCATTGTCTTCAATGCAAATGTTTAATTTTCCTATTTTATTTACCCCAGATTTAAAACAGGAATGTTTACTGTTGAGGAAGGAAGGTATACGACCTCATAACACATATTAACATAACAGTTTCATCAAGTAACCAAACAGCGAAGTAATCTAGCAATTACCCTCCATTCTGTTTGGTTCATAAACAACATCCAGACCATATGTTTGAAGAAGTGTTGCAAGATAACTGCTGACCTGCATGCTACAGGAAGCAGCGAGGTCGGGTATTCTCATTGTCCATGCGGCAACACACCCGTACGGAACACGTACATGTTACATGCATCAGCAGTCAGTCAGAGGAGCCCCTTGACCTAATTCGCCAGCATCTGCTGTAGCCAGAGGGCTTCCTCCTGTATGGACGCTATAGGAAAGGAGGGTCACAATATGAAGATCCTAATCAGAGGAGTGGTCTTTCTTTACAGAGTGTTAAAATATTCTTTCACAATAAACATGTTGGATTTGTTACTATTCCATAAAGGCAAGCTAAAAGATGCTAACTTTAAATTCAAGAGTTTAATGCTGTAAGCAAAATGAAACTTACATATGGCTGTGCTTGTGTGTAGTTGTGTACATAAATGCCAAGTATAATTTATGAGTGCATGCGCCTATTTGTGTGAGGCTAATGTGCAGTCTACAGGATCCTGGGTAGGGTGGGAGTTTTGTAAAAAGCAGTGGTCCATGAAGCTAACTACAGTTCCTCCCTGATCAAATGTGACAATTATGATGGTGCTCGTGGGTACAAAACTCCCTTCTGGCTCCCCAATCCATTCTATTGTGCTCTCTCTTACTGCCACCTTCTCTTTTCATCCGCCACGCTGCTGCCCTTTACTCTCACATGCGAGCAGCACTACTAGTTTGTACATTTATTTTCACTCTGTGCTCAGAAGGGATCTTTCTCCCAATTTCTTTTAACATTTAACTACTTGGGAATAGTTTCTCCTCTCTCGACTCCTGCTTTAACTTTCACTTAAGAAGAGACACAAATGCAAAACAAGTTAAATATTAAGAATGTATTTTAAATTCCATCAGTTTTATGCAGTCTCGGTTCAGTTTTGTAGGGAACTTAAACTCCTTTGTCAAAATCTGTGAGCAAAAGCAAAATTAATCTGTAGTATAGCACTTTTTTGTCACCCCTAATATTGTAATGGTACAGTACCTAACGTGGATCTAGATACGCACTGGACTGATTGGTCAACAGATAATCGTCACTAACTATTGACATTTTCAGGGATTATTATGCAGTTCAGGAACCAAACACTATTGATTCTGAATGCTCTTGGGTACCGGAACAAATCAAAGACCATATTGGGACTTGTCGTGGTTGCAATTTTCAATGAGCTTTCTATGGAGGAAAGTGTTACTACTACTACTAACCAAAATAACATAAACTTAATCATCAATTCACAACAAACTGAAAAATGACTCAAACATCATTCCACACTAAAATCAAGAATTGATCATACTAAATTTAATAGTTAAAGTAACCGACAACTGATAATGATGGTGAATATAGCGCATTTACTTAAGGTCCACAAGCTCCATGCCCCACACGAACATGATGTATTGTCACATGATCCAACCCCGCCTTATCTTCAGCTCTGTGTTCAATTTTTAGATTATCTGAAGGGAAAATTATTTCCTTCGTCTGACACAGACAGATCACGACATCACCGTGTGCCGCAGGTCGCCAGCATGACACATAGACAGTCTTCTGTGGTCATCGCTGTCCGTCTATCCCTGTGCACTTGCCCCCTCTTCATGACCATCTATCACCCGCCCTTGCCCTCCTCTCAAATATCTCCCTCGGTCCCTCCGTCCCATCTCTCTGTCCACTCGTTTCATCCCATCTCTCCAGATCCCCTCCACATATTTAAGAGCATCTGAAGCCAACCGCAGACCACAGTATGTGACGCCATCCATCATGAGTCACTATAGGCCACACTGGTTCACACAAAGGAAGCCATAATTTTAATTTGGCAGAGCTGCTCTGTCTGCGCCCAGAGTTCATTCTGTGCTATGTCTGAATATACGCAAAGGTGACAACCATGTTTTGACACAGCTTTATTCATGGTGGCGTGTTCACCAATCATGAAACCTGTGCCAGGATCTGGTTAATCTATTTAATGACAATAAAAAGGAGACGTGCCTGTGACCGTACCTGACAATAAAAATCTGTCTTCCTGTTTTGAATGTGTGCTTTCCTATGAGCAATACCCCTTTAAAATGATCAAAACACTTGAATATGGTTTGCCATTTTAGCTTGCCAATGGAAAGCACACTACACAAAATGCTCACACATTTTTCACAAGCATTCGCCAATCATGAAACGTGTGCCAGGATCTTGTTAATCGATCTATTCAATTTAGTGAACATCGATAAGAAAGGTACACGAGAAAAATAATTTTGGACTTCCCTGAAGGCACAGTCGATAAATTGTTACAGTGGCTTCCTCCTGGGAAAGGCTCGTCAAGTATTTATCAAATCACAGCTCTAGATTAACGCAACAATTAACACTAATTGTCTCTCTTATAAAAAGACAAGGTGAGAAACTAATAATTGTAAAATAATTGCGCAAAATCCTAATTGAGCTTGAATGCCAGATGACTTACGAGGTCTTGTTGAATTCCATCACCACAAGGTGGGCAGACAGAGACCATGAATTAAATCTGGCCTGACAGTAGCGATGACATGTGATCTTGCCCTCAAGGAGATGAGTTAGTAATTTCATGCCAGCAGAGAACACCCAATCGCCCTTAGAGGGCTACACACGCAGAAGAAGTGCTGCCATTCCACTCATTTGGACAATACAACAATTGAATCAAGATGAGATTGCCTAGCATACCGGGATGCAGAGAGGTGGACAAAAACAAATATCGGACCTATTATCTTCTCAAATGTAGCAACGCTCAGGCTGCCTACACACTTGTAGTTCAGTGCTGTAAACATAAAAGATAAAAAAAAAGATAAATGGGATACAGATTTGGTCTGGTTTTTATCTTTGGAACTAGAGTTGCCCAGTAAAAACATATATGCGCCCTAAGGGAACTCACCAAGGCTCAGTGCCTCAAATCCAGGATCCGCCTCTCCGCTGTTAAAGTGTCCTTGGGCAAGACACTGAACCCTAAATTGCATCCAGGTTGGCATTGTAATTAAGAAACTGTTCTCAATTACCTTACCTGCTTGAACGAAGGAAATTAAATTAAAACTTGTATGAACTGAAGTGATGGTGTTTGATGCCTTTGGCCCTTGTAAATCCCCACAGCTGACTTGGACCCCTTGCTACACTTTGTGTAGTCAACAGTCTCAAACCAGGGTTTTAAATTGGATAGTGATTTAAAATTACAGTAAATAGGCAAATAGGTGCAGTAGTTAAGTCCAGCTTTTTTCACTTCAGGCAGCTGGCAAAGTTAATTCCTTGAATCCTTACACAGCATCACTTTAAAACAGCAGTCCATGCCTTCATCACATCACAGCTGGATTACTGTAATGCAGTTTACTTTGGAGTCAGCCAGTCCTCCCTCAAACGTCTCCAGTTGATTCAAAATCATCAACTGGAACACAAAAAAAAATACCACATGACTCCCATTTTGGCATTACTCTGTGCACTTTAAAGTTCATTTTAAGAACATGATTCTGCCCTGCTTTACCTCGCTGAGGTGCTCCGTATCTACAGCCCTGCCCAGTGCCTCAGGTGAGCTGACCAGCTGCTCCTGGAGGTACTGAAGTCAAAGCAGATGTGCTGAAGTGATACTTTCAATTATGTTATGTTGAATTGGCTTATGTTTTGTGTTATTTTTTTATTTGTGTACAGGACTTTGTTTCAATTGGGGTTGTTTTTAAAGTGCTCTACAAATACACTAGAGTTGAGTACAATGCACACCAGGATTTGGATGGTAGCATTCACACTTGACCGAACAAGCTCCATTATTAGAGCAATCTCGCCAGAATCCGTTTAGTGTGAACACAGCCCAAGATGGAAATGTTTTAAGGGCAGTCTGGTTAAGCTCTACCTGCCTTTCTATAAACCATCATTCATGCACAACCAATTACCCGCCCTTGTCTCCATTTTAAGGTCCTTAATGACTCCCCTACTGTCCGTTTAGTTGTTGTTTTTTTCTTTCCCTATTTGCCGCTTTTTGTTTTTGCCTCAAGACAGGTCTTGTATGGGCTCTTAACTAAATGGGATCTTTGCTTTGAGAGCTGGGTCATGCCATAGACAGCATGCTCCAATAAGCACCACAAACACTAAAAGGCAAAGGCCACTGCCGTTATTCCCCAGTTTGTTTGTGACTGCGTTTGAGAGAGTACACAAAAGGAGACAGATATGTGGCAGAAATCATCAGTAATATAATGTATTCCGTAATGTATATTTTTTTCAAAGCATTTTGTTGCTCAAATATGATGACACAACCCCGTGTGCCCTCGCTTGTCTCGAATAAAAGGCTATATAAATGGTGTGCTATGGGAATTATAAGCACAGGCTTGTGCCAGTGAACAAAACAACTGCAGCATGCATGCACAACTCCCATTTTGGCTAATAAATAATAGCCTCCATTTATAATTTACACACTTTTAATAGTCATGCTCAAAGGAATCACAGCTATTGCTCACTGACACAGGAAAAAAAACCAACAACACTGAATTTAGTCCTTACTGAAAGAAATTATGAAATATTCACAATGATAAAATAGGTTGTTGTTAGATGTACAGATGAAATCTATGAGGATATGTTGGAACAGCAGTAGCACTTTCATAGCCTCACATATACAAGGAAAATGAAGAAAGAAACCGGTCTAAACACGGCTTCACATGGTGGTTGACTGCAGTGAAGATTAAATATTTACAATCTCTATCTGCCAATTTGAAAACAACTTTTAATCAGATCAAATGTGAAGGCTACAAGCTGCCTTTGTGTTTTCCTTTTGGATTAAAAAGACCATTTATAAGACTCCAAAGAAGCAAAGCAGAAATATTAAGAGCAAAGCATATATACACATACTGTATTACATTCTATTACATTACAACGATCCACAACAAAATGAGAGTGCTGATATAATGGACTAATTTAAATTTTTTTCCATCGTACTCTGTCATGGGTAACTGCAATTTTACACCATGTACATTAAAAATAACAATAAACAGCAAAACGATGAAAAAATAATGTAATTTACAACATTGTCTAATATTTAATCACACGATTGTGAAGATCGTTATTTAGTTCAGTGTAGATTATATAAGAATATCTAATATAAATATTTAATATCAGCAAAGATGCACTGCTTTCGGTAGACCATACGCTCAGAATGCAGTATTATTATCAGTTTAATGCTATTACGTTGTTGAACAAGAATTAACTATACATAATTGCAAAATTCAACAAATCATATATTTTACTCCAGTTAACCATTGCATGACTTTCAAAAACACCCTTGACTAATGGCTTATGTGAATGTAATAATAAATAAAATTATACTGAATGTTAGCTCCCGTAATCGAAATCAGACATTACTTTTGAATTGTGGTCCAAATGAAAAAAAAAGAAAAACTGCTCATGGGCAAACTGGGCCAGCTCTCTCAAGTTTAAACGGTGCCTT
Organism: Phyllopteryx taeniolatus; assembly: GCF_024500385.1. Lineage (NCBI taxonomy): Eukaryota > Metazoa > Chordata > Actinopteri > Syngnathiformes > Syngnathidae > Phyllopteryx > Phyllopteryx taeniolatus. The sequence goes on along the minus strand of NC_084522.1, from coordinate 5,222,031 downwards.
CTGCTGACTGCCTGTTTCAGCTCCTTCCACAGATGTTCCACTGGATTTAGATCAGGACTCATGGAAGACCACTTTAGAATAGTTCAACGTTTTGGTCTTATCCACGTTTTAGCTTTTTTCGTTTCAGGGCCCTTGAGCTGCAATTGAGAGCATGTCCTACAACAGCATGAACATAACTCAATCCTCACATAAATGTTTTTGATGTGATAAAAGCATCAGCTAGAAGTGTTTTGACTATGTATGATGGGTCTTGTCAGAGGTTACTTTTTCCCACTTTTCACTGTGTAAAAATTGGAGAATCATACATTTTGTATCCGTACAAATGTCACAAGATACAAAAGCCAACATGAATCCGGTATCTTTTCACTGACGATTGCATTGCTGTTTGGAACACAACATCTATGCAAAAGAAGCAGCTGGGTAAAGCTATTTAATGAAAATGTGAAAGCATTTGGCTTTTTATGGCATAGTCTCCTGTGGATCCTCTCAATCCTTTTTTTTTTTTAGAACCAAACTCAAATGTCAGGAAGAAGCACTCAATGTTCTGACATTATTGCTTGACAGTTTCTTCCGATGGAGACTAAAAGCGAATTTACACAAGGCAGCACTAGTTCTTGAAGTAGTTTATGCGTTATTTATAAAGAATACATAGTGCTCTTGGCTGGCTAGCGGGATAAGAATGGAAGCAACAGTTTTTGACGCATTTCTTTAAAAAAAAAAAAAAAAAAAGAAAAGCACTGACTGCTGTTTTTCTTGATGGAACTAATCTTCCAACTTTTGTACCAAGTGTCTTCAGCAAGAGAAAGTGGCTACTCAACTAGCGCGTAGGATAGTGGGATTGGATTACGCTATGCAGTTTACACAACATACACACCTGTTTCCATCACTTTAGTTATTTTGTGCGTGCGTGTGGGGGGGAGGGGGGGGGTGAGATATAGACAATAGTGGCCATGAAGTTCACAACTATGTATTTCTTGTCTGGTTTTACTTCTCCTAAAAAGCACTTTCCCCATTTTCAAGGCAACAATGGCTTTAAAAAAAGAAGGAAAATAACACTGCAGGATCCCAACATTAAGTAATATGGTACAGTACTGTTTACAGTATACAAATATTCTCCAAAGCAGCAAGCATAATATAATAGAGAGAAAATGAAGACAAAGCTCAATACTTACCGGCTATATGTTAAGATTTTTCAGCAGACCATTTATCTCACTTTGCTTCTTGAAATTAATTGCTAAAAAGCTTCCAAAACTGTTTTCGTTTTTTTCTCATTTGGCCTAAATAGGACACAAAACACACACTGACACAAACTGCTGGCTCGCTATGACCACATATTAGTTTTTCACTCCTGCCGCCTGCTGTTACGCACCACTTTTTCCTTCTCCCCTTCTGGTCGGTACCTTACTCAGGTGGATATGCTATGAGGCTAATGTATGATTGATTGTTTGAATAAGAGACACTCCACTGCCCACGACTTTGCTCTCTCTTGTCTACATGGTTAATGGGCCAGCCAAAGGCGGGCCCAGCACTATGTCTCCATGAGACTGTGTGTGTATTGGTGTGTGCATACAAGAATCACTGCAGTCCTTTTAAGTCCATCACATGATATCAATGGATATTCATTCCATGGGTGTGTTAATGTGGTGTATCGGCATAAATTTGAAAATACATTTGGCCGTGAGTGAGACCGATGTATTTGACATTGGATGCAATCGAATCAAATGGCCCACTTATCACATTACCTAGCCTCCACTCGAACCTCAAACTCACCAATCCCAAATCATAACCTTTCTTTCCTACCCCACGACTCACCCAGGGCCACCCCCCATTTGAAAGCTGTCCTTGAAGGATATATACGCCATCCATCACGACTATTTTCCCCGATGATCCACGTATCCGCCTTCCTTAATTAATCGGCACCCCACCCCCATCTTTCCACCACACCTACATGTTTACGTGAATCTTCCTTCCCAGTACACTATTTAACATGAATGCTGACGTCACTGAACCGCTGAGTGCTGCCTGAAAATGACTGAAGTCTTAGTGGAAGAGTTCACAATCATCATCTCACACGTGTTGAGGTTTATCAAATAGCCTTGTCATTTAATCCTTTTAAAGCCCATAATGACATGTTCCAAAAGGATTACTTGTGCAATGCATACATGAGTTATTGTTGAATCTCCCTCTTTGCATTTATGCTCCACTCCAGGCACTGATGTAACGCTCCAAGCAAAGGCGCTTCACCCAGGCTGTGGAATGAAGACAGTAGGCAAGGGGATAGCACGAGAGGGAGGAAGGGAAGTGACGAGCAGAATTTCAACGAGGCGTCCTTGACGACTGACTGGAGTAATGTCATGCTAACACTGCTACTCTCTATCCGGGTGATCCATAGTAATGTATATGAATGCCTGTGTTGGCAAGGTAGGTAAGGATGGAAACTTCACAAAGTGGTATGAGGCTTAAGATTTTTTTGCTAACATCCTAAAATGACCTTCATGCCTGATCAAGTACTCAAACATGATCAATCACTCATCACATTCACACAAGAAGCTCTAAAAGTGAGCATTCGTCCCACATATTCACACTAAATTTAATACAGCCCAACTTTGACTTTGGAGTCAACCAGCATTTTCAGGAAAACTATGCCTCAAAAGTCCAATGAAAACTTCTGTGTATAATCATCGTGTGTGATATCACCAAATCTTGTGAGACTTTAGCTGACTGAGTATCTAAATGAATTCCACAATTTCAATTCCTGTTCCCTCTCCATTTTGTGTCGTCTTTGTTTCTCCAGTGCAGGCCTAGAGGTGCCACTGTATTAACAATCATTATGATTGCTTCGACAGCGATAACATGACTCAAGATGCATCACTTCTGATGTTTAAGGCAACAAATTGAACCAAGTCAAATGATTGACAATGGCCTTCTTGTTCAAGTCTTCTTGTACCCCTCATGGGCCAAGCGGAAACGCCCCCAGGGATTGAACGGTAATACATCGAGTAGATTTATGTGGGCCCATTAGCCCTTTATTACTGTAAGTAACAATGAATAATAGTTTGTAATCAGGACATTGGGCTGGTGAGAACAGTATTAGGTTCACCTCATATATCATTGGACAAACACACAAAGTAGTAGGGACAATGAAGGATGGGAATGATATTGGTTAGAAACCTATTTTGTTTGTAATTGTTTAAACTCCAAGAGAATGGGATCATGTAAAATGGTGTGTGTGCAAAAGTGGTAAAAAAAAAAAAAAAAAGCTCAAGTAGGCAGCTGTTGGAGAAAGAACTTATTAACCAAGCCATTTAAACACAGAGTTGCGTAGGTCAGACGGGTAAATCAAAAGCAGTAGAAAAGTGTGTGCTTATAATATCATCTGTATATGTAATACAGGCGGCACGGTGACCGACTAGTTAGAGCGTCAGCCTCACAATTCTGAAGTGCGGGGTGTCATGGTCTGTGTTTTGGGTTTGGGTTGTGTTTAGTTTTGTTCCATGTTTTCCTGTGTTCCATGTTTGTCGTGTGCTCATTAGGTTGTTGTGTCCACCTGTTCTCGTCTATTTTGTGTCGACCAATCAGCTCTCTCCAGCCACTCGTGTCTTGTCCAGGTGTTCCTCGTTGTCTCGTCAATTTGTTTGTATTTAGTTCCCTGGGTTCTTTCAGTCCTTGTCGGTTCATTGTCGTTGTCACATGTCTTGCCATGTCATAGTCGCCAGTTGTTTTTGTCATAGTCGCCAGTTGTTTTTGTCATAGTCGCCTGTTGTTTTATCATTGTGATTAAATATTATTATTTTGAGATTCCCGCACTCCTGCCTTGCCTCCCTGCTTCCCTGCAATTGGGTCCACCATGTTCTTGCCTTGCGTTCCTCGCCGTCGCCCTAACCAGAAGGTCGGTTCATTCTGTCATGAACATGGTTAGGGCGACGGCGAGGAACGCAAGGCAAGAACATGGTGGACCCAATTGCAGGGAAGCAGGGAGGCAAGGCAGGAGTGCGGGAATCTCAAAATAATAATATTTAATCACAATGATAAAACAACAGGCGACTATGACAAAAACAACTGGCAACTATGACATGGCAAGACATGTGACAACGACAATGAACCGACAAGGACTGAAAGAACCCAGGGAACTAAATACAAACAAATTGACGAGACAACGAGGAACACCTGGACAAGACACGAGTGGCTGGAGAGAGCTGATTGGTCGACACAAAATAGACGAGAACAGGTGGACACAACAACCTAATGAGCACACGACAAACATGGAACACAGGAAAACATGGAACAAAACTAAACACAACCCAAACCCAAAACACAGACCATGACACGGGGTTCAATCCCCGACCCTGCCTGTGTTGAGTTTGCATGTTCTCCCTGTGCCTGCGTGGGTTTTCTCCACGCACTCTGGTTTCCTCCCACATCCCAAAAACATGCATGGTAGGTTAATTGAAAACTACATATAATAATAATAATATAGGGACTACATATAATTAACTTCTACAGTTGTTTGGTTCCTTTTTGTTTATCTGCGTCTGATCCCGACACTTTGCATTCAACAAACCCCAAATGTCCTGTCAGCTACGTCCTGTTATGGCACACCTTTCAATTCCATTTCACAACGGCATCCCTGGAACAATCCATCACATTTTCAGAGGAATAACAATGATATTTATTGCACATCATAAAAACTGCAATTCCCCCATACCAGACGGTCTCTAAGGGACGTTAGCAGCTTGTATGAAGGCTGGTAAAACTACACTTCCCAAGGGGGCAGAGCTTCATCGCCAGTGCTCCTTGCGGGGGTAATAAACTTGCATTGATCTAGTGACAGGCCTGATTAAAATCAATCTGGAGCTAGTGGCCCAGTGTGGTGGATGAGGGGAACCGATCAAACACAAAAGGGGTGATGTGGTTGCTGTGTTGCAACATAAAGCGACTGAAACATAGAATGCCCTTGGGACATTTGTTCCCACAATTTATTCATAGAACCTCAGTTTGACAAACATAAGCATCCAGTGGCCTCTCTAAGTCTGTTCGGGAATGTCAGCTATCCATATTTTCCCGTTTCTTTTCCAGTTTATTCATAAGAACCACTAATGAAGCTACTTTTTTATTAATATACCTACCTACCTGGAATCCTTCAGAATGCTTAATACTACAACATCCACTCCTTGTGTCTCATTTGAAACCTTAATTGCATTATTTTCATCAATTTGTATGCGTGTGCAAATGATGATTTCAGAATCATGACTAATAATTTGAGCTAGAGTGAGCTGGAACAAAGTACAGAAAATGTAGTGATGGGGGTGCAGTGAATGGGGGGAGAGAGAGCAAATGTATTACACCTTAAAGGATCTTATCTTATGGATCCGTTCGTTATTGTCCGTTCGTTAGGTTTGAGTAGAAAAATGTTTGTTTTCTGAGATTAAATAGATTCTCCATTCAGACTTAAAATCACTGATGATCATTTATTTAAAAAAAAAAAAAAAAAAAAAAAAAAAAAACACTTAGAACGATTGCTGATATTTGTTCTGAAGATATAACCGATGGTATACAGAAAAGTTGAAATACATCACCCTGTAATATAACAAATTCAATTTACAGAATTATTTCCAGTACAGCTAGCGAGTAGCACTTGAAATTAAACATTTTGTCAATGGTTATTTATATTCAGCAATGGACTTAGAACCTTAATTCTAAAATGCATTTATGTGAAAATCACAATCGTGTGACACATTGTCAAATTGCCTCCTCTCCATCTGAAACAGTGCGATCATATCCAAGCAAATAATTTCAACCAAATAGACACTGTTGTGAGATTCTCTGTTTCACTGTAATTAAAAAGCGTAACATTGCACTAGCAAAGGTCTGAGCAAAATTTACAAGCTTGGCTTCATCAAGCTGTGTCATGATTGTACCAAGACAGTGATATTGATCGGGATTCCAGCTCTGGGAACAAATTTCTATCCCTCCTTTGCATACACAACAAATCAATATCTGTTACTGCCTGATATAAATGAAATGAAAATAAATAGATAAACAAACAAAGGAAAAAGCACTGGCAGTTCATACAAAAAAATTTAATGGAAGCCTATTGCATACATGTAGAGTAAAGTCAAGCAAAATTGTATATACGAAAGGAATTTAAAGAGACATTTTTAAATACTAATCTACACTCAGCCTACCAAAGCGTGAGATGAACTTGCAAAATCAAATGAAATTAAATACAAACTCTTTAGAAAAATAAATAAATCAATTCTATCTTTACAAAGATAGAATTGAAATGAGAAGGCAGACTCAGAACAATCCTAATTCGGATCAGCACCAGCATATGCCTGAAAATTGTCATTAGGAGTTATGAATTATTCACTGAGAAATAAAAGACAGGAGGCTTATCAACAGCCACGTCCCTGCATCTCGCACAGTGCTTACTGTACACAAAGATAGTTTTAAAGATGCATGCATGTATTTTCCACGTATTGATGCACGTACACACACACACACACAAAGTGGCAGGACATGCAGTGGGCAAGCTGTTGCAAGCCTATTTTTGACTCTATGGAAGATAAGGAGACCAGATACTTTTAAAGTGCTAATAGAGCAACACGGGATCAAAGTGGATCTGTGCACACGCAGAATGATGGAAGAGATACATTCCCTTCAAGACCCCATACTGGCACACCTTGTGTTGTTGACATTTTGTTCAAGGACAACCAATAACCACGTCATCTTCGTCACCGTTCTTGTTTCTGACAAACAGTCACTTATTTTTTTTTTTAAAAAAAGCCAGGATTTGACACAGCACTCAATTCCACAGCTGATTTGTGGGTCAGCATTAAAGCAACAAGGTTCAGTTAGAAATGGTTTCCTATTCATTATTTTGTGTTTTTGGCCTGCAGCTTTTGTTAGCCCTGTTTGCACAGGGTCGCTTCAAATAAAACCCAGCTGGAACGCAGTTAGAAGGTGCAAAGACAGTGGAAAATAAAACCGCTACGTGACTGGACTGGATTTAGAAAGTCACAGAAATAACGGCAACATGTCTATGATTATTTTACCACTAAAAATATGATGTTAGTGCAAAAATGTCTTTTATTCCTGCATGTTTAGCATATAATCCATAGCGTCAGTCAGTCCTGATCTATGACAAACAAGATTTGTTTTATAAAATGAAAAGGTAGTTGTTTCTGTATGACACGACAGTTGCAGTGATGTATTCAATTGGAAATTACATTTCCATTAAACTCAATTTGTCACCGACGTTGTTCAAAGCATCCATCATCCTCCGTCTTTCTCTCTTGTCTTTCGTCACGCAAGGAGCTCATAACCCATCAATGTCTCTTTCTTTGCTCCTGCTCCTCTTTGCTATGCAGCGCAGCTAATGAAGCCACTTTTCCCATTTTCCAAACATGCTCCTGATTAGCATCCATACCTGCAGGCAGCCAGTCATGAATTGTTGGCCCTGATTGAATACATTTCTCAACAATTTGAATAGCTTATTAAAGTAGGGTTTACTTCCATCCATCCATCCATCCATTTTCCGTACCGTTTATACTCAATAGGGTTGCGGCTGAGCTGGAGCCTTTCCTTCCTTTCACCATGGACTGGTTGCAAGCCAGTTGATTGGCACAAACAGACCAGAAATATATTCACACGCGCATTTAGACCTAAGGACAATTTAGAGTCTTCATTTCAACTACAAGGCATGTTTTTTAGGATGTGCAAGGAAGCCAGAGTACCTGGAGAAAACCAACACAATCACAGGGAGAACATGCAACCGACTGCACAGACATTTGCATGTTTAAAGGCTTCAAGTGGAAGATTATGCTGCTCAACAACCTGAAGTTGGTACGTGTAAAGCTTTATCACGCTCTGAAGCAGCTGCTGAAGACTAAAAATGGTAAATACATTTGTGTTTATAGAAACAGTGGCTTTTCTCTGGAGACCAATTGTGGGTGACTTAACTGTTGCTAAGTATGGTTAACTGCTCGCTTTACTTCTGTTTGCTTCCAGACATATCGTGCACCAATTAGGCGACATTATTCAAACATTTTCCGACGGCCTCGCTGTGCTGTAGATCTCCGGCGTAGTCCCTCGTCACTCTGCTCATGATGCAGCTCCCCTCCTTGAAATGAAACATCCCAAAAATGCTCCCCCCCTCGGCATGTCGGGAAGGAAGGCGAGTGAGAGAGGAAAGTGTCAACATAGATCCGACTTGAGTCAAAATCATTACTGGGTGCCATTTGTCTTTGTGGAGTGGGCTGTGGCTGATTTTTATAATTCTAATTTTTTATTTTTTTGCTCTTTACCGCACAAACGTGGCTTTGATCCTATAGTCCTGGCTCTAATCTTTACCAACTGCAACATTTGGTAGTAACACATTGTGGTCAAAAGGAGAGTAAATATGCACACAAGCAGCAATGCAAACATAAGATGTACATGTAAATACATCATGTAAATATTTACGTCATCTTTTACTACCAAACACAGACTACCAGCAGTACATAAAGGGTTCATGCTTCGGATCCTTCTGTTAAGTTGTTTACCAGTATGTGTGCACTGTTTCATGCTGCTCTTTGTTCATCATTCCATCTCAACCTCTCATTTTCCATGTCATTAATTTTGATTAAATTCGTCTCACAGGGAATCATTAGAAGTTATCCCCCTAGAGTTTTTGTGTTCCAAAAACAGGTCCGTTTTTTATCGGGGACATTCAATTCCCATTTTGTGTGTTTATGGCCATAATTGATACCGCAAAGTCGTCCAGAAATGGTAATTCTTTCTTTAGTTTTGTCAAACCAGTCATCTCGCTGCTAACTGAAAGCCCCATCACCACCACCTGGAGCTTCCCACATACAGAACATATACTGTCTATCCGTGCAATATCTATATGGCTTGTCCCGACTGAGATGAAATTGGTCACCAGTCAATTGCAGAGCACATATTGTTAAACATCTATCACACCTCATTTTACAGTCTTCAAAGAACTAACATGCATGTTTTTGGACTGTGGGAGGAAGCCAAAATAACCAGTGAAAGCCCACGCAAGAACTCCCAACTGTGAGGCAGAGGTGCTAATCACAAGCCCACTGTGCTCCCCACCCCACAATACGTAATTAATTACACTTTTATTATTTCTGTGATGACAAAAGTACAACTAAACACAATTTTGCCTTCGCCAGCCAGCGTGACTTCGTATAGTCCTTGCATAGTTTAATCATATCATGCCAGCATATCATCCAAATTTGACTGCCGGTTTCACAAATGTTGGGTCTAAGCCATCCCTTTTTAAAAAAAAAATAACCCTGTTACAACAAGCCCAGAGTGATCCCTTGAGCGAAATTTTATGATGCTAGGTGTAGGAACAGCTACACATGCCTGGTGAATGCAATGCATGATTTATGACATGTAATTTATCAATTTCCAAGTAGATAGTGACACACATGGAATACATGACAAAAATCCTTAGCAGCTATATTGCATTTGTCTATGACGTGCGCATGCATTTCTCGCGTTTAGACTAATACGACAGGCAGTAAATGCAGATAGATAGTTGCAGTGACGAAAATACAATAATGCATTGTTATATTACAATAATGGTGGTGTGGCATGCTTCCCGCTTGTAAACATTTAGATTACATTACATTATTAGAACATTATCCAGTCATTAAGCATGAGAGGTAAAACGACTAATTGCACTTGAATGGTGATCAGCTTTTCCTTTTAATCTCTTCGTGCACGCAAAATGATCAAATTGAGGAGTCTGCACTGAAGTCAGGTTCAATTGTCCATAATGCCAGTGGCAGTGAACCTTTTTGTCCCATTAATTGGTGATCAATGGTTTGACTCAGCGCTTGTATCGCCGTACACCTGCAATGAAACTAGGGAATGCAGAATGAGGAATTACTTCCCCATACTGCAAATACACCGTGTGGTGTTGAACCATGTCTCGCTTGGCCTCTTTAAATGAAGGTTAATGTTCCTTTAACCTTGTTTTAAGTTCATCTCGACAACATTGTTCCACAGTGTCAATGTACTACAGCTTTCATATAGCATATTTACTTGTACCCTGTTTCCTTCAACATGTTTAGTTTAGTTTTATGTATTGGTTCATGTAGTTTGCTTAATGGATCTGGTAATTTCACTGACAGATGTACATTTCCCCGTGAATCTGTTGTTTTCCCCTCATTATGGTTTATTCCTTGGCCCATGCTAGGTTCCTCGACCAAGTTTGGTAAAACAAACGCAATAGTTGTTGCAGAATCCTTCAAAACAGATGGGCTTGACAGATGGAAAAACAAATAAGCCAAAAGCAGGAAAAAAAAACATATTCTCTTAGACCAAGAGCAACTCAATGTTCTATGTTTATAGATCTGACACATAATTTAGGTTTTTTTTTAAAATGTATTTATTTTTTTATTTTAATTTTTTTTTGCCCAAGCAGCTCCACTCCACTGTCCTTGGAAAAAATCAGCAAAATCTTTCATTACAATCTCTATTAACATAAAAAAAAAAAAACAACACCCATGCCCTGCCAATGCTAAACAGAAATGGAAAGAAGACAAAAGTTGTTTCAACATATTCTGACCTTCTGACATGATCTAACAATTCTCATGTGAAGGTTAAATTTAATCGTAGAGGATTGTAAATCTGCATATTTTGGTCAATTGGTAAGAAAAGTGTTTTATTCATGTATGTATGTACAGCCTTCAGCACGGTGCATTGAAAGGCAGCATAATGAAAAGCGGGATTCTGATTGACTGTCTGACAAAGTGGTGTGCTGCATAATTATATCTTGAATAATAGATGCTCATTCTTATACTTCCACAGAAGTACTGACCCCGCCAAGTGAGCCTCTTCGTCTGGCCAGCGGAGCTCATAAAGCGAATTTTAGTTATCGCCAACCATCTCCTGCATTCACAGATTGCACATATTTCAGTGTTGGAAATCCACCAGCACTAACATGTGTTACAATAGCGGTCGCATTATTTCAGAGTCGTGTACTGCGGCTGTGCCAGCTGATATGTGTCAATCAGCCCCAAGCAAAAACTCATTCTGTGTCAGCGCTGCCCTAATTGCTGCAGCTTGCAATGTCAGCCAGAGCTTGACGACTCGCTATGATTTGATTAGCTTGTGCCACAAGCTGAAGCTCTGCTTGCAACCCTGATTTGCAGCAGCGCTGTTGTTCCTTTGAGGTGCCTTCCAGCTCTTCGCTTGGTCGCATGTCAAAGTCATATTCTTCTCTCTAGTCTGCCTTGTATTGTTTCTTATCTACTATATTGATCAAAATTTGTCATGATTTGATTTGGATCAACCTCATTGATGTGAGCTCAGCTTTTCGTTTTGAAGTCTGCTCCCTTCCAAATGTAATGAAGCCAATTACTTTAATTTTGATGCAGTCCGCAAGCACAAGATGAAGACAAGAGATCGTGATTTACACTTGATACTCGACTTTAATTGTTTGCTTAATCAAATATTTCAGGAGTGATTCAGATAATTATTCAAGGAGAAGCCAAGGTTGATTACGAAATGATTTGTAAACCAAGGTTTTTTTGTGCGACCATTTTTTTTTTCTGCCCTTCTCCGGTAATTACGATAAAATTAAGCATCATCCCTCTCGCCAAACCCCCCCAACAACCTCTGCCATGGGTTGTTTTCCATTCTCACATATGATTGCACTTCAGGGTTTTGCACAAATCATTGTTGTCACAAGACAGACACGTCAACTTGAACAAAAAGGTTTCCATTCAGTCCAAACTGTGATTTTTCTTTTGCAGTTCCACCCCATTTTATTGGACTCTATAATTCATTCATCAATTGCTGCATGGCAATTTCTAGCGAGCTGAGATGAGAGAGAAGTTTGCTGCTGACACTTTGAAGGCAATGATTTGCCTCGTCACAATCGTTTCTTCTATTTCTTCTTTTTTTTTTGCACCACCCTTCTGATGGGCAAGAAGTGACTCCAAGGGTTTGTTGATCCTGGTGTGGGTGGCAACTCACGGGTGCCAGATGTGTGTAATTAGGGCTGCAGACAGACTTGACTCCTCACAATTATGGATGTGCCTACGCTTGCCATCCATCCATCCATTTTCTGGGACGCTTATCCTCACAAGGGTCGCGGGAGTGCTGGAGCCTATCCCAGCTAACATCGGGCAGGAGGCTGAACCGGTTGCCCGGTTGAAAATCAAAGAATTTGTGTTCATGGAGCTATTGCACAACAAGAGGGAGGGGTAAATGCAATTTATTTTGTCTTGCTGTGCTTAATGTTTGCATTATTAAACATCAAACTGGGGTAGTGCGAGGACGAGAGTTAGCAATACAAATTAAATTAAAAGACAAATAGTTTTTTGTTGCATACATAATACATCTCACCTGCATGTGGTCTGTACTTTTTGGTGATGAGAATACAGAAAAGGGAAAATAATGCATATCATTTGGATAATGGATTTGCACAACTGTGCCATGAGGTCTTTATAATTTTTTTATTTGTGGCTCGAGGCTACAACCCCCCCCCCCAAAAAAAAGATTATATCTATTGAAACATAATTGGTTCAGAACCTCTCGATAAAGTATTTAACTTTAAGACACATTTTTTTTCCCAAACAAACCTGAAAACTTAATTCACTACAGAATACATTTCAAAGAAAGTCTCCACAGAGATAAATTGTTGGAAATCCAGTTACCATGGTTACAATGCAAAATAATTAACTTTTCTTCATCATGAGAAAGATATTTTGAAAAAAAAGAAAACTAAATTTTTTAGAATCTTCACACACACTAAGCAGGGGGGAGTTTGGGGAATACGTTTAATCAATCTTAAGGCATCATGTTCACACAAACGCACGCGCACACATGGATTGTCTAAAAGAATTATGTTTACTGTTTAGGCTGTGCTGTGTTTGTCAAAATTGTGTAACCAAATCCAATGTCTGGCAAATTACTTCCAAAATGTTAAGCATTGCATATTAATAGCTATGATAATAATTAGGATAAAAATGGTTAGATTACAATTCACACAAAATTAAAAACTAATGGTGGTTATGGCTTGCAGGCCATTGACCCTCAATTTTAGAAGACAAAAAAAAAAAAAACAGTAATGTTCATCAGTTTGAGCATTAATTTTTGTAGGATACAATTAAATATACTGTAGGTTAAAAATGATTTACAAATCATTGTATTTTGTTTTAAATTTGTTTTACACAGAAATCCAAACTTTATTGGTTTTGTAATTTGAATGGTGTCACTTGAACATTTTAGCGTGTCATTTTCCTCACTCTACTCTGACAGTTCAACCTACAGATCACCAACTATAGATAGACTTGAATAAGAGTCGGGAACACATACTGTCATAACAAAACATGTTTTCTCCCACGGGGACGCCACGCAGTGACGCAAGACAGTTCACAGGAGTTCACAACAACAAAGTTTTCTCTGGGTGCGTGCGCACTTTTTTTTCATCGTTCCCCTGAAAGGAACCTCTGCCTTCTGGGTACGCATTCACAAGTACGACTTTGTGCGCCGTGGGAAGGGAACGATGTGTGCTCGGATCCGAAGCTCACAGAGTTAACTTAATACAGAGCGATACTTGCACCTGGGAGGTGAAAAGGTGAATTTAGATTTATTACAGGGTTGCACAGGCAAACAAATATGAAAGCGAGTTGGCAGGGGACTGTTAAAGGGCTTCTTATTCTTACAAGCATGCACCAAAGTAATTCTAATCACGCTCGTGTGTATTTTGCACAAATGAAATTTCAAATGCAAACTGAAATCAGATTCTTATTACATTTTTTTTTTTTTTTTTTTTTTTAATTCTATGAATTTGTTCGTTTCAATTATTATTTTTACTATATATGATCTAATACTCACTCACAGTCCTGCTCAAACATTTCGGTGTGGCGCTCCCGCTATGCTCGCCCGGATATTGTCTCTGAATATGAAGGTCATTGACGACTGCAAATGGGTCAAACCAAACTTGATCAGAGAGACATCTACAATATAATCCTCACTATAAATAAGTATATGGTATATACGCTATACTAAATAATAATCTGAGTACAGTCCCTTGTATGAAATGACTATGTGGCAGTGAGGCTCTGTAAAAGCATGGCCTAATAGAACAAAAAAAAAAAGTGTGCACTTAGCCGCTTCGGTGAAATGCTCAGGGCAAATCTCGGCATTACATATCAAAATAAAAAGGCTATTGTTATAAACCAATGCAAATTGGTGAAGGCAAAACTAATCGAGGTAGTGGAACATTCTTAGGATATGTCAGAGCATAATACATCGAAACTTGATTATTTGGGTGGCTGATGAATGACAAAGCATTGTGATTTACAGATTGATTAAAAATGTGAACAATGTGAATGTTTCCTAGTCGTCTTACGATGGCTGTACTCGCTATTGAGCCAGGTATCTACGAGATACCTTTTTGTAATACCTCGTCAGTCAGGATTCCAAGTGAACTGAGTTGATACTGTATGACTCACATAAACCGCTGCTGGTTGCTCATTGGTAGTGCATTTTTGTCATTGCTACATGACTGAAACATTTGAGGATACGTGTATGTAAGTTTCCCGCTGTACTATTCTGAAATGTGGAACCGACCGTCCCAAATGGAGGTGAGTATAGCAGGTACTGTGCAGTGGAAAAAGAGCAAATTCTTTCCAGGCAAAAACATGGCTGACTACCATTATAAGCTACTAGTGTCCTTTTTGGTAGACAATTTGAATGTCAGTGACTGAAAATGGTCGTGATGTGCGGATCAATACTAAAATATCGACATCTCTGCCCGCCTTATAACAAACGCCTTGCATTCTGTGTTGTGGTTTAACCTCAGGTGTTTCACAAGTTTTGTTGTTTTGCCACAACTTCTTACCGTTTTTCCACAAACATCGCGAGAGCACAGTGCCGCTCCTTGGACGACACTATCCAGATACAGAAGAAACGAATGTGGAGCTTTAAGCAGCGCTACACATTGTTTCTGTTCTAGTTGTTCCAGTGAAATGTTTTGTTTTGAAATAATTAACAAAATAAATACATACTTAAAAAATTAATAAATAAATAGTTGCATGTGTTCAACTGGGAGTAATATGTGTATAACTGAGATATTCTCACAAAGGCAAAAAAACAAAACTGGATTTATGCAGGGAAGCTTTTCTAAAGAATGATGTGGGAGGTGTGTACCTTTGTGAGCAATCCTATTGTGTGACGCGAGACTGCTGCAACTCATTCAAGTTGGTGTAGACTGCTTTTCATCTTCATAAGAAGGATCTCTATGAGTGCAGTTTCATTTCTTTACATTTTCCCCAGACAGATGGCTGAAAGTCTTGGTTTTCTAATGCTACATTATTGGTTGACAATCTATTAATACGGTAAAAAGGTGTTTTACTAATCCATACTCTTTTTGACTTTCAGATATATACACAAAACGAGTTTCTGCTCTAGGTTCATTAGAACTATACACTATATATTTGTATCCTGTAGGCATGGCGAGGAAGGCGATGTCGGATGTCCCATTCTTCTCCCCGACACAAAATAACCAATTCAGGAAGTCAGTTTCCCCATCCCCTCGCCTTCCGCTGCTTCTTTGAAATTATTTTGCATCTCAACATGGAACTTTTGATGTCAGCGAGAGCGTCAAATGTGACGTGACAAAGTGATGAGAATCATCATGGGGGGGGGAAAAACAAACAAAAAGGAGCTCTCGTATCAGAAATGACGGTGTGGGAATGTTTGAATCGAAAGTGAAGCGTTCGTCTGGGACAGATGCTTCCCATTATGATGCAAAGTCTTTGAAAGGTGCATCCAGGCAGCTCCTTTTTCAAGGAAGATAGGGGCGCAGGCCTGGGTGCAAAATAACTAACATCATAAAGTGCCAATCGAACCTACTTGAAAGGTGGATCTGTTGTATTAATTAAATTAAGTGAGGTCTTTGGGAGAAAGGGGCAAATTAATTTCACCTTGAAGAACATGACATTTGACCAGGGACTGTGAAAACAAATAAAGTGGGATTTATTTGGACTTGAATTAATAATGGAAGGAAGGAAATGTAAATTAAAATCTTGTATGGTCTTATAAAAGAGGATAAGAGAAGGATGACTAGGGCATTGCTGTAATAAGATGTCACTCTTACTGTAATAACGTTTAGGGTAAAATAGCTTGTCAGGAGAGTATTTAATAATCTTCAAAGATCAAAAATGAAAGATTCACAGTTACATTGGATATTTATGCCTCAAAAGGCAAATATTGCAGTTTAATGTTCCTAATGTTTTAACTACAGTGTATAAACATTAAGTACAAAAATGTTTCAGTTGTAGTTGGAAGATAGACTGATCTTTAGGAATGATAGAGGGACGCATTTGGGAGAAAAATTGGGCGGAGTAATACAAATAATAAAGTACTGTACTTGCAGATGACTGATTTATCATATCGGACATGTTGAATAATCACTTGTCCTTGCCAAATGTCAGCATCGTGTCGAGTCCTGTCAAACCACAAATTTAAAGCAAAACATCATATTGTCCTTCATTATGCAGTTTCTTGGGAAAATAAAATAAAATCAATGTAGGTCATCACTTGTCAGGATCTGTTTGTGGACTTTGGCGTTGTTTGAACAGATGAAGTTTTGGTTGATGTTCATTTCTGGTTTGCGTGTTAGGTTTTTGTTTCCACCTGTTCTCGTCATCCGTGTTCCTCGTGTCAGCCAATCAGCTCCCTCCAGCCACTCGTGCCTTGTCCAGGTGTGCTTTGTTGTCTCGTCTGTTTGTTTGTATTTAGTTCCCCGCTTTGGTTCAGTCTGGTTGGGTTCATTGTCGTCGTAAGTCACGTTTCCCTGTAGTCGTTTCATGTTTTGAGTTTATTCCCTGTTTCTTTATTACTTTCATTCTTATTTTTTTGGACTTTGCTCATTTAGTGTATTGATTCTATGACACATTGTTAGCATGCTTTTCTGAATAGATACATTTTTTGTTGTTTAATATGCCTGCTCAAATTTGGGTCCACGTTTTGCTTCTGCACCACAAATTCCTTGACATTATTATAAAGCCCCATGCTGTTATTTTAAACATAAACAATGAATTGAAACTTTTTTTTTTGCAGTAATGAAAAAGAAAATTACCAAATATGGTTGTCTAGCTTTTTGACATTTCAAAGTTACCTGAACTTTTGCCTTTGTATTTCTTTGGGGATTTGAGTACTGTGAAAAGTAAGCTACTTTATGGACAGGGCAAATATAAAGCCCTTAAAGACCTACCAAATATTCAGAATGTGATTATTATAACTATTCAAATTTTCTTAAAAGTCTATCACATGCTCCAATCTGTCAAACAAAACGTGACTTGGCAAACGTGCACATTTACAACAATGTACATTTGAAAGCAATTTAATAGTGTACATTTTGGTTGCCCAATTTTCAAAATATACTCCATTTCACTTTGAAAATTAAGCATAGGATGATTATCAATTGCATGCTTGATTTGCGTGTACCTGATAAACACACATTTAAAATTCAGTTTACCGGCGCCTATGCAAATGCAATCAGAAAAACAAACAGCTGACTCCTCTCCATCAATCTTCTTGACTGACAGGCTAATTCTGAGTCATGTTGTGTGCAGCACCTCAGTAATACTGTTTACCTCTTCTGATAATCCCATCGTGCTCATTTGATTTTTATGCCATTATACTTTCTAAATTTGCCTCTGCTGTGGCTCAAGCCCCATCCAACTTTACAGGTAAGGTACAGTATTGTCATTGGGCTAACGTTAAGAAGCAATCTTTCCTCATGCCAATAGAAATAAGGCACATAGGTGCTCCAAAGATGTTAGAGAGAACAATTTAATATTGGGAAAATATCGTTACTCGGTGCTCAGCATTTAATTAACATATCTCTCTTATGACCAGTGAGCCCCTTAATTCCCATTTGAGTACCTCAACTCAGCAGTACAGTGACCCCCGTCCCCTTCATATGCCAACCCATGGTCTTCCATGCTGAAGGGATACCCCAAGAGAGGGAATAAAAGTCATAGAAAATTAAAGCTTACTGGGCAGAAATCCAGCTGCAAAAGGTCAGAAATGAACAATACATTTGGGACCAGTGCAAGCATTTGAAGGCAAAGTGTCACATAGGGTACGTTGTCATTGGATGGTAGGTTCCTTTGTTTTAAGGCAATTAGTGCTGCAAATTGTTTTTTGTTGTTGTTGTTTTTTTTTAATGGTGATATAAAAAAAATGACAAGTTCTTTGGTTTGTGTTTAATTGTATTTATTTCCATTTTGTTATTGTCAGAGTAGTAAATAGAAGGTAAATAGTTACTTTCTTTCTTACAAAAACATGCATATCCGTTCATTGTATTCATTTTATACTACCAGCTTTGTCTGTTTTATTACACAATAATGCAATCATAATAGTAACTTAGTCATACAACTTCCACGTCAAAAAGCACTGATAATTGTCAAAGACAATTTAGTTGAAAAATACATGTTGACCCGCACAAAGAACCTTGTCCTCTCCCGCCTCCACATAACAAAATAAAAACACACACACGGCGCTTACACGTTTTGTGATTGCTGTCTTGGTCTCGCTCCTAATTGGCAATTAAACTACGTCTGCAAAACAATCGGAAAGGCTCGGACAGATGCGAAGCAGGGAAAAGGAAGCTTGTTCATAATTTTCCCAGTAATAACTTGTAGAGGACATGGAACATCATGGGGGTGAGCCTAATCTTGTATTTACAAACATTCACACAAACAGAGTAATTACAGGTATACAAACTTCATATTACTATTTTTTTTTAATTCATTATGCATAATGCCTCATAAAAAACACAAGGTATAATCTAAATTATATGATACTCAAAAGACATTAATTGGTGTGGTGATATAGTCATATAGGATAAGTATGTTATTCATTGGAAAGACATGGTAGATGCTTGTAGTTCTGCTCTGCTTGTTATTTTTAGTTTCACTTTGAAGTCAGTTTAAATTGTGTTATTGCTTGGGTGGGTGCTAATTTGAAAAAAATAAGTCATTATTTTTCAGCCACACATTGGCACCATTGCTACTTAGTCGCAAAGCTGACGTTAAAAGAAATATCACATCATTGCCCACTACTTTAAAAAAAAAAAAAAAAAAAAAAAGCAAAAACTGGACATTCTCAGGGATAGAGAGGAAGATGCCACACCTTTTTTTTTTTTTTTTTTTTTTTTTTAATATTTCTGTTTTAAAGTTAGATTTCAGAAAATACTAAGAAAAGTGTGTGTTTTTATGCATATTTATTTCTGGAAATGGTTTCTTTCAAGCAATGGATTAGTTAGTTTGAACATGCAATTAAAAGCTGTAACTAAGTTTTTAAATGTGCTATTGTGCTAACAATCAGGAGCCTGTGAGCTGACTTTGCTAGCCTGGATAAACTCGTTCTACAAGACTTCCATCAGTGTCTAGGGTTGAAAGTGTGGGATGTGAGATTTTCTCTGAGAATTTTTGAATTCCTGTTTCCATGGCATTTTTGGTATTGAGCAGATTAATGTGGGTGCAGGCCTTAACTGATGTCATGCTGGATGTGCACTCCACATTACGTTAATCGCTCATGATGCGATAAATCAACAACCGAGCAGTTCAACTACTTTATTTGTTATTGTGTCCACCCTTACATTGTATGCAATAAAAACTGGTCAAAATTGAGCTTGTGCTTCCCTAAGGGCTATGCAACAATGCTATTTTCCTATTTCCCAACACTGTGGCAATTCAGACATAGCTCTTTTACTCTTGGCAACACATGTTGAAGGGTAGTGGATTTAAAAAATAATAATAATTAAAAAAAAAACCTCCGACCAAATAAATGCAAAGTGCAATAATAGATAAGTCAGCGTTGTCAAACAAAGTGGGTTATTGGAATGGCTGATGAGGTTCCATCAAGCCATGGCTGTGTTAGGCTGCAAGAGTGGGGGGGGGAGGTTGTTTTGATAGAAGCTGATGGGGCCAAAACATGTAGAGTTCATGCACTGATGAACAGCTAAATGAGGCCAATTAACGGCATAAAGCAGAAAGAGCAAACATTAGTGGTGAAATTAAATGTTAGCAAGCTGGCTTGATTGGGCAGGTCATAAAGCATCCGGAGGAGCGGAGCCTCCCTTATGCTGGTAACCATGGTAAAGAAATGACAACTTCAAACGCAAAAGCCGACACGCGCCATTTCGACCACAATAGAGCCACGCCGACCAGCAGACTGCCTGTCATGGTATCGTTTGATGTTGCAAAGCCATGCAACTCTTCTGTAAAAAGGTTTTATTTCAGAGACAGAAACTGCCATACGAATTTTACGGCAACTAGCGTCAAATCACAAGCCCATACAATACGTATTTAAGTCACCACGTACTCGTCACATATGTCCTCAAATGTGTGTGCCCTTGATTTCTAGAATATAGCGAGCTTCGATTGTGCTTAAAAGTGATGGTAAAATATGATAACTTTCAACAGTATTGCCAATGGCTGATTGTGCGAAACAGTCCAAGAGAGATGATGTCATGAAATTCATCAGTGAGATTGATTTTAGTGATCAGATCTGCAGATTCTACAAGGAAGCCTTCGCATATGTTGGTCGCAATCAATTGGGTCGGTAGGATCTTGAGGATAGCAGCAACGAAGAAGATAACTGATTCGTGCAATCAATGTGACTTAACCCATGTAGGGTTAAGGTTGAGGGTTAGTTCAAAACACTATTAAGGTATATTTACCAGTTATGAATTTGTATTCACAAAGCATAAGACTTATCATTTCAGTGTAATTTTATAGTTCTACAAAAATTTTAGACTTGTCTGTTTCTGGAGAACTATTTTCTTGGATTATCTGAATTTGCCATCAAATTGCATTAAATACCTCTTTGAAAGACTTTTTCAATAAGGTTTTAAGGTGAACTAATCCAATGTTCTGAAACACGGGGGGGGGGAACTAGCAGTATAACACCATTGGCTGTTATCAATTCAGATGTAGAATAACAGCAGATTATTGAGATGTAAGTAGGAAATTGTTAAGAACAAAATTACCTTTGTAGGTTTCAATAGACCAAGAATTTTCTTCAAAAAGAAAATGATCATGAATTACCATGCTTTGTTTCAGCATAAAACTAATTTCATGTTGCTTGTGAATCCAGTCAATAATGTTTCGTTATTAACACAATATGCACAGTTTTGATGAATACTGATCTAATAAATTCCTATTAGAACAGACTGACAACAGCAGTGCAGTAAACAGGACTTTGGTCTTCCACCTGCACACACATACTTTCTAAACCAACTAAGCACAACTGCAAACATGTTTTTTCTTTGTCATTTCTGATATTAAGCCCAGGAAATCATTTTACAGGAAGAAATCGTTCGTTCGTCTACCTTTTCCACAATGTCTTTTACTTAACTTGACATTATCGAAAGGGCAAAAGAATATGAGGAGGAGGCAGTCTACTGTAATCTCCCAGCACTCTTTCTCACTTAGTCACTTTTTTCCTCTCTCTTTTATTGGACACTGTCACTTTGTTCTCTAAGTGCTTGGCGAAGAAGAAGGGGAAAAAAAAAAGTTGTCACCAATAAGTTATTTCTGAGTCAACTGAGATGTAACGTTAAATTAATAAAACAAATGTGGTTTGTGAAGATAGAGCACTTTAGGCGGAGGTAAGAGGATGGACAAATCCTCAATTGCTTCCAGTCTTTTCATGTCTTTAAGAGCATGTGCAATTTGTGTGCGCAGGGTTGCCCCTTTGAGTGTGTCACCTTCACAGTCACAGTTTCTGCAAATCCCTTTCTGTTGGCCGATGGTTTGTGGGGCTATACTTTGGTATATAGGGAGGCGATTCCGCAAAGCCATATACGCACAATGACAGGCAAACCATCACTGTCCTCTGCATATTTTTGTCAGTCCACTAAATGTGAACTAGTCAGGTTTTCCACCCTTTTTCTTACCTACGTATTTTACAGTGTGCAACACATGCTGACCTTTGCGTCTTATCAATGAACTCCTCTACCACCCGCTGGTCAGGGAGGCATGGCAGCAATTTAGAGTCCTGCACGACTCTATCTTTCAAAGTCCAGCTCCAACCTGATCTGTTGATATTCAGTATCGCACGTGCCGCGCAACCCGCGCAAATCACCCTTTTAGTAGCGCAACCCAATCTGCATAAATAAAATCCACAATCGTAAAATGCTTCTGATTTAATGAAAAACACACTGCAAGCGGCTACCTGCATAATGATTTAATTCCCTATACTGGTCAATAAAGAGAAGTTATTCACTTCCTGTTTACATTGCAGGTTAATCATGCAATTTGCATAAGTAATGCTCTTTTATTGTTGAATCCACCTTGTGCTCATCCACTTATTTTTTTTTCCTCTAAGATAAACTGACTGAAGTGCTCCCCGTTTCTCCACTTCCTATTGATCCGTTAATTGTGCCACTTTGGAGTAAACATGAATCTGCCGTGCCGTTATCAACAAAAAAAAAATGCAGGCTGTTAATTACCACTGCCTTCCAAAAATAACAAGCAGGGTCCCTGGTGACAGGAACAAACAGAAGAAGTGGTTCAAAGTTAGAATCGTGAATTCAGCGGGGATGTTTTGGCAGCGAGAAAGTTCTGTTCAACAAGATAATGGACAGCTCTTTCATGTAAGGAACCAAAACGATTGGTTGAATTAGCCTGGAAAAAGGTGACGGTGGAAGTGGATTGGCCTTTAACTTTGATTATACACCATAGGGGACTGCAATAACGTTAGACTTGGATGAAGAAATACCGTGCATGCACTGCTCTCTTTTTATTTCATATTCCACACGCTGAATGGCATTTATGGTAATGCTGCCTGGACTCGATCACATGTGAAAAGGAAAGCGTGTGCATTAAAGCAGTTCATGAAGCTGGAGGCTCTGGACGACAGATAAAATGGTGTGCGCTGATAAATTCCTTAAATCCTGTATATACATTAAATAATGAAAGAAGGGTTCGTGTTTTCATGAAAAAAAGGGAATAAAGTCATAATTTTGACAAATGAATGACAAAAATATCATACAAACCTAAACACGACAGTCAGCAACCAGCAGCCACTCTTTCCTTGCAAAACTTGCTATATACAGTACAGTATAGTATCCGTGTAAAATAGTTAATAGTTTTGGTTGATTATCAAACAAACTCGGTGAACGAGGCAATTTCTTTTTGTAGTTCTCACACACAAATTCATATTCAACTGTTCATACGGATGATGGTAAACAATGACCGTTTTATATTTAATGATTGAATATGACAATATTCTTATGCATTAATACATGTAAGATTTTTTTCAGATAAGTTCACAACTTGTTCTCAAAAAAAAAAAAAAAAAATACAACTTGATCCTCAAAATTACAATCTTATGATTAAAATTAGATGATGAATTCATTTTTTCCCCTTTCTTCTTGTTTGTACTGTGGCCTTAAAACTTGTTTGCATTCCATTGTGGAAGCTAATCTCATATTTTGTGTGGCAAATCGATCTAGAACAGTAGAGGAAAGCCAGGTGATGATGATGATGATTGAACATCTGCAGAAACGTTGTTCGTTGAATATATTAACTCTATTTTCAGCAAGCAATGAGAAAACTCAAGCTCTGCACAACTGCAGAGAAAGGCCGGTCCAACATGGCGATTCTAACTCAGTCTTCCCATAGAGCCAGCGTGAGGTAACCTCACCAGGACCATATCACTGCAACTATGGTCATATCTGGTTTGAAAATAAAAATTATGCTTCCATGGCAACTTTGCTGGACCCCATAAAAGTATATGGCTTTAAGTCACATGAAGCCCCCAAATGGTTTTTATGACTGCGTCCTGCATCGCTATCTCTTTTAAGGCCATAAACTGTTTGGACTATGGTTGTAGTATCCTACCCACCAAAGCTTATTATGTAGCCATTACCCAGCAAGATGTTTGGTTTATGACTGGGCCAAACTAATTCACTTTAACACACACAGACAGCAGATGAGTGAGACGTAGATTTAAAAATCAACAAATTTAACTTAATACACACAAAAAGCTGACAAAGTCTAATAATTTAATGTTTCCATGACATGTAATTAATTTTCCTTATGCTGGAGATTTTAAAATTACTGAAAAAATATTTATTTGCATAGGCTCCAGCATGCCCGCGACCCTAGGAGGAGAAGCGCCTCAGAAAATGGATGGATGGATGGATATTTATTTGTATTCATCTCAAGCAGTCTTAAACATCCGTCCAACATGTCCAAAACATGTTTTTTTAAAATTAATGTAGGCACACTTGAAGTACACGGTATTCCAAATGGTGTTCAGATACAAAATTTCAATTACCGTATTTTCACGACCATAGGGTGCACCGTATTAAAAGGCGCAGTCTCAGTTACGGGGTCTATTTCTGTATTTAATACATACATACGTATTATTGGGTGCAGGCATAGTAAAACATATGCTAGCTTAAAACATACGGTAGCATGCGTGCACGCTAAAACATTGTTTTTATAAAGGCAGCGGGAGCAAAACTGAGTTCGATTGTACTTTATTGAAGTTTTTAACAATGTACTCACGTTCTTTTTTGATCAAACCTCATCCACAAATCCATCAAAGTCCTCATGTTCTGTATCCGAAATGAACAGCTGGGCAAGTTCTCCAACAAACACGGCGGGTTCCCTCTAGTCATTGTCAGAGTCAGTCTCGTTGCCGGGGGGCTGTTCAGCAATGATGCCGGCTTTCGCGAAAGCTCGGACAACAGTCAAAGCAGTTACCTTAGCCCAAGCATCCACAATCCATTCACATATGGTGGCGTTGCCTCCCAGTCTTAGTAGCACTTGGTTTTTCACAGCGGCTGTGAGATGGGCGCGCATGGAGTCACAGATCAACAGGCACGGTGATGCATGGAAAACATCCGGTCTCTTTACGTACACCTCACTAAGCCACTCTCTCATTTTCTCCTCATCCATCCAGCCCTTTTGATTGGCCTTAATGATGACTTCGCTGGAAACTTCCTCTTAAAAATCTCTTCGTAGGTGCCATTTTCGTGGGTCCTTAGCCAAACCGATGGACATACCGGAACTATATACCTACTGGGGGCATGTCTTTAGCTTCCTCTGTCACGCGCACCCTTCCCACTTTACGTCCGCATGCTGTCCTCAGTCACGTCCGCCTTCCTCTATATAACTAGCATGTCGGCAGGAAATGCTACCAATCAGTCAAGCAGAGCGCTTATCACACAACATTTACAGAGTTTGGAACTCATAACACATAAGGTGCGCCGCATAATAAGGGGCCCATCCATTTTGGAGAAAATTTTAGACTTTTAAGTGCACCTTATGGTCGTGAAAATACGGTACATAACTTGACGTGAAGGTCAACTTTGGAAATTCAAAGGGCGTAATGCAATAAAAGCAGTGGTTTGAACCTTCAAATTTGGGATTCATTTACTCCCAGCAGTAAGTATGGCTATACATGGCGTCAGATCCATGTCATGTAACCTTCTGCCGCAGAGCGAAACACTAATTAAACATGTTTACTTTCCCTCAATGGTTCTTGGAGTCATCTGGTTATGCTTATGTTGTTGTTACATTAGAAATGTTATTACTTTCATGGATTCAATTTCATGATTACACAGATAAATATTAGATTATCCTGGGAGTGCTCAAGGAATAGTTGTCAGTTGGGATCCGGGACGCACATGATCGTTTTCCAAATTATGCTAGGGTTTGAACTCCTGTGTTGTTGCCGTGGGAGCAAAACGGAATGCACTAACAATTCTCACAAGCCATTAAAATGACACTCTACACAAGGCTGACTTAGCATACTTGGTCCAAAGGGACAGAAAGGATTTCCAAAAATGGCTATGAGGTAAAATAAGTTAAAATCTGAAATTAGAATGCGAGAGCAGGGAAAGACACGCCAGGCCTGTTTTCAAAAGTTTGTATTCAATTTAGCTGATTGTTTATTTTCCACGTTACAGGGAGTTGGATGTGCCCAACAAAGACACTGTGAGGGATTGTTTTCATTAATTGTTTTATGCTTCGGTGCCGCCATGGGTTGAATAATCAAATTTGGATTATTTAATTAAACCTAGCATGATTTTATGAGCCCCGAACAAGTTGATATCAAGGCACGCACTGTTTGGATTTATAAAAGCAGGTTTCATAGACATTCCAAACACCCGTAGCAACCCTGTAAAAGGAATCTGGAATACTTGCCGGTTTAATGGCAACATGACGTTAAAGAGAACAGAGGGCCTCTGATTGAAAAAAGGGATAGTTGTACAAGGATTGTACGAACAAACACACACGCACGTATTGTACACACAGTGACTATGTGCGCAGCAGGGCTGCAGAGTGTAAGCAGGTGTCCTTTGGGAGAAAGTGTACCATTAGCAGATGATTTCCCTCCTCGCTCCGGCAAGCTTTCCTCTATCATAGCGCTGCTGTCAGCACTGCCTCCAAGGATTATGGAGAAACAGAGAAAGGGGAGTGAGTGAGAGAGAAAAACTGTGGACAACCGAGCAGGGCCATCTCGGAGGGCGAACAGAGTGGAAAAATTGAAACCTGGAGTCCCTCTGCCCTCAAAACTGCAATTATTACACAGTGCCCTTTTCATATCCACTTGTGGAATCATTAAGACAGCAGAAGTGAAGGTACAGTATTCCTAAAAAGTGAGGATTTGCTGTTCCAGACACGCTGTCCACATAAACATGGGTATTATTTCTTTACATTTTGGCAAACTGTACTGAAATTAAGGATTTAGTGTGAAAACCTTCGCGAAATGAATTTTTCAGCTTCTGTGTCTCATTTTATGTCTAGCCTCCTTTTTGTGATATGACTGACCTTGATGCATAACCGCTTGCGAGAAGTGTTATTTTTTTGGGGTTTTCAAATTAATCCATAAAGCGGAGACAGAACTTTTGTATCACCGACTGCAAATGTGTTTTCATGTGAATTAAGCCATTTTTACTTGACGGAGTGGAAGGGAAGAACAGGAAAGTATGAAAGCGTGGTCTTTCAAGCTTCCCTGAACTTCAGTGTGAGCTGCATGAAATCTCGAAAAACATTGAAGACATGTTTCATGACCTCATGCACGATGATAGCTCACCATCTGAAAGTTCATTTCAGTTTTGAGGCATATCCGCCCCGCACCTTCCGCCTAAATATTTGTTGAACTCGGATGTGTGACACTCTCGGCCATTCGACTTCCACTGTGTACAGCAGGGTCACAGTCACGGGCATAGTCGAAACATTATGTTGCTAGAAGCCGCTTTAAAGCAAAAATTGATAAACATAAGATACAGCTGGTGACCAGTTTATACTGAACATCAAAAACTGGTCTGCATCTGAACAGCTGGTCCTATCCACTGAAAAATCTTTCTGAGGTTTGGTTGGCGTGTCAGTCTATGACACTTTCCTTGATGGGTGACCCCCTGAGAGCTGTTCTACCTGGAGGCAGAGTAGTGGTCGGACTAGAAACGAGCCCAACAGTCATCAGAGAGAAGGACGCTTCACCACAGTCGGGGTTAGAAGATCGAGAAGGATGGAGGGTGGATCCTGAAAGGTGTGAGAGAAATATAATGAGAGCAGATAAATCTCAGTGGATACGGGGAGGACCGACAACCACTCCTTCGCCCGTGTACATGCCATGTGCATATAATATGCATAATATTCTCCAGCGTGGCCTTTTAAGCCAACATGAAGTTATTCATGCAAAACTGATGACTGATTTGAAAGGATATCTGACCCAAGTCTTTGGGTTTTAGTTTTATTTTGGGGCAATATCAATGCACTTTTGGAAGAGCTCTTTTTTCTACAGAGACTACCATTTTTTTATTTTTAATAAATCTTGCCGTGGTCTGGCTCTTCTACATCGTTATTCTACTAACATTGAGTTGTCAGTTATGTTTTTATAGGTTTAGTGTGCTTATTTTCTTAATATAAATGTTATTCATATTATTCAAGTTTGACACAATAAATCAACAATCAATTCCACGAGTTACCAAATGTTTAACCATGAATTAATCAGCTATTATGCACATCCGTAGTTTAATAGAAATATCCACGTGGAAGGCAACAAGGACCTAAATGACTGCTTGATCATCATTATCTTTCAATAGACACTATTATATACTTTATGTAGCAAGCCAGTATACAAATATTACATCACGTACCCAGTATTCATTTTGTGACAAAGCCCTCGCTGTCACAACATCTATGATATGATTTAATGATTTGTGGCTTGTCAAACACAAACGCTGCTGTAACAGGCCAACTGTTGATGAACAATCCTGCAGTGAAGGCAAACAAAGATAAGAGGCAGGGACTTCTTTGTCTGGGCTCACTGAAAATAAATCACATAAAAGCGCCAGTCCTGTATTGTAAAATATAACAATGGAAGATTTCTTGATATTTTTGCTCAGTTGTCAAAGAAAGAAACAATAATGCTTGGACTAAAACTAATTTGTTTTTCAAGCACATTAATGCAAATGGCTGCAGAAAGCAAGGAGCAGTACAATAAAAAAGTGACTATTAATCATTTTAGTGCAATGGAATTCAAATGTCATTGAGGTAACTGTTGTTGTTTGCAACATGCCAGTAAAGGAGATGTCAGCTCTCCCTTAAAAACAGGTGCTATTCTGGGACTGCTTGTTCTGGGACTTTTTCCTCTCAAGTCAGAAGTGTGCCTAAGGCCTCGCTCAAAGCCTTCACTAACTATGGAAGGCTGTTTCCATCCAAGTGAAGTCAGTCGAATTGCAGCAGCTTGTTCTCGTATTCACCTTATGATTCATGCATTATAGGAAATCACATATTTCCTCTCAAATAAATGTGTTGCTAGAAACGTACTGTACTTCTATATACTTCTAATATGTGTAGTTCTGTTTCAGTAGGGCCAGTTCTTGTTCAGGTTGGGATGCCATGTCAGGTCGCCATGGCTTAGACTGACCTGACAGAGCAGCTGTCCGTTCAGTGGCTGCAGAAATAAAAGCCTCGCCCCGGATCAGTGAAGCATCCGACACAGTCGCTCGGGCTTTTTGGGTCTCAGAGGCAGAGGCTGCCTATCTGTCACTCACGCCGTGAACACGCAAACCAAATAGGTAGAAACAAAAGCTTGAGCATTGTGAGAGAGCAACACAATGCTGCACCTAAAATGCTAATTTCATTGTGTCGAACATAGCAGATTTGTTGTTTTGTTCTGGTATGGGCTTGGGAAAACACTATATATATATATATATATATATATATATATATATATATAATATATATTTATAAATGTGCAAGGGAACAAACAATGACAAATACAGATTCTCTTAAAGAATTGTGGCAAAAAAAGTTAAGCATGCACTGTACAGGGTGTTCCATAAGTCACTATAACCTTCTTTTTTTTCTATTTTGTGTCATGTATCATTTGGAGAGACATGAGAGCATCAGTATTTGAATGTAAGCTTTGCTGTATTTCTAAACATACTATCTATCATTCCCTTGCCCATGGTTCACATTGACATTGAAGGAGCATTGCCAAATTACCGTCTGGCAAGAAGTTTTCCTGTTTCTAACTGTAGGTTAGCGCCAGTTTGAAGAGCTTTTCAAAACAGTATCTGTTCTTGACAAACCACGGAAGCTTTGCAGAAGCTCTGCTACTACCACTACTGATGAAAACACCGAACGCCTTTAGCAGGCGCTCGCGCACCCGTACCGACTTCGGTTTATTCAAAGGCTTCAAGCGGAAGATTACAATGTTTTATTGCCCTCTAGATAAACATTCCCTGTCTTTGTGTGAACACATGCTCTTGGAGTTCGATGTTTTTATTGGTGATGGAAATGAGCAAAAATTGAGCTACAAAGTTAAAGTGGTGCAATTCAAATTAAAAGCAAAAGAGAATTGAAATTTTATGTTGAGGAATTTCTTTCCATCTGGCCCAAGACTAAAAATAGCTTGTTCAGATAAAAACAAGCAAATAATATGGAGATACCGTACATACATAAAAAAAAAGTCAAATCTTCTAAGTCAAAGTTTCCTATAGCATTTTAATAACACAACTTGTTATAGTGTACAAGCACTGCAAACTGACACGCGTTCTAACAGCACCAAAGGTTTCTTAGCTTGTCCACCAATGTTATAGACCACTAAAAGAGGTGATTCAAGGATGCTGTGGCAATAACAGAGATGGAGGTCTCCGTCTTACAAGCTAGTGTACTGGTTGCTATTTAAATGTAGAGTTAGTACACATTGATGCTTTATGAAACTCAGCACTTTTCTTCATCTTTACGCTTTCCTCTATGTGCCACAAAAGCTCGACCTCCCTCGATAGAAGGGTTTTAGCATTGAGGCTCAGCGTCTAAATAAGAACTAAGTCTCTTAAAAGACAGCATTGTAAACATTTGCGATCCATTTCTACCTGCACTTTTGCTCGAAGCTTACTGCACTTTCAACTTCGGAGTAATGTTTTTTTTTCCTTATTTCAGAACTAATATTTCCAGAACAACAGCTTCAACGTCTTCTGCTGCATTGCTACTATTTTTCCTTTCTCCATTCTTCCCTTGGCTGCCACTGTCATAGTCTGTGTGTGTGATTTTTAGACTTGATAGGAGGACCCTGGGTAATCTCTTATACATCATCCTCTGCCTCATACATCAACCTGCCCCTTGCTATTTAGATTTTTTTTTAGCTACTTTTAAGTCTACATGTATTTCTGCCCTAAAGCCAAGGTAGGGTACCAACAATGAATTGGAATGCTACTCACTGCCACTTAACCTTTTCCATCTCTCGCTAAAGTAGTTTCTATTCCTTCTCAGTATTGAGTTGCACAACTCTTTTTTTCTAAGATTTTTCAAATCTTAAAAGATTTTTTTTTAATCTACTATAGACACCACACATGCAAATTAAAAAAATCAAGCATTTAAAAGGTTTGTTTCTATTGTGTGTCGTGTGCTCTGATAATCTCAACACATAACAAGGAAACTCACTTTTATACAAAGAAAAACAACATTCCCCACACACATGAAGAGTTTTGGTCGTAAATATTTAAGGTGTTCAATATTTAAGATTGTTGGCCCCAAATTTTTTTAGTTTTAGGC
Organism: Phyllopteryx taeniolatus; assembly: GCF_024500385.1. Classification (NCBI taxonomy): domain Eukaryota; kingdom Metazoa; phylum Chordata; class Actinopteri; order Syngnathiformes; family Syngnathidae; genus Phyllopteryx; species Phyllopteryx taeniolatus. The sequence continues at coordinate 5,190,961 of NC_084522.1, read as the reverse complement.
TTTTGTCTCTCCTGTTCTGTCATCCTTGCAACAGCCGCCTGTTAATTTTAGGATTCAGCACAAAGCAGTCGCTTACTGAGGCCTCAGTGGTCAGGCTCCTCTCCACTCGGTGGATTTGGTGTCATTTCGATGTCCTGTTAGGTCACTGCAGTCTGCTGACCGCATTTCACTAACTGTCCAACACACAAGATTAAAAAGTAATGTCGTTAAAGCCTGGAAATGGGGAATTCATTGAAGACTCCAAAGTGTCCTTGGGTGTGAATGTGAGTGTGAAAAGTTGTTTTGTCAATCTGTGCCTTGCGATTGGCTGGAAACCAGGCCAAAGTCAGCTGGGATTGACTCCAGCTCACCAGCGACCCTAATGAGGATAAGCGGTATGTAATGGATGGATGATTTATGGGTATCATATTGAATCAAATATATCGTTTTGTTCATTCAAAATAATTGAAGTAGGACGGAAGACGAAAGATGGGACATTCACAACGGTTGTTGTTAATGAACTGTCCTTCCTTGCTATCTTCTAGAAAATGTGACCGGTTGATGAATGAAGATTTGTTTCCAGTCTTCATTAATCAAACCAAAAGCAATAATGCATACTAAAATATAAGCTGCTTGTGGTCAGTCAACGCTTGATTTTTTCTAGCAGCCATTAACAAAAGGTACAGCATACCTAAGATTTCTTACTAAAGTCACCACTGAATTGATTTATTGTCTTCGATTTAGATGCCAGTACTTCTACTTGTACATAACCAGTTATAGAATCAAAATTAGAAATGTGGTTTAGCTGTAAAATTGTATATTTCTTCAAAAACTGTCATCACTAACACGAAGCTGAATTAGTTTAGGATGATCGTGATGGGCTTGCATGACCGGCTCATTCACTTAACCACCATTACATTTCCTAATGTGTTATAGGTTAATGAGTAAATTACATATAAACCTACAGAAAATCCTACATTTTCCATCTCGCTGGCTGTACTTTTTGAATTCATTCATTCATTCACCACCCTCCATGTCTCCTTCCAGACATTCCTGGTGACTCATCAACAAAGTTCCTCCTCCATCTATTTGCTCTCCTCCCACCACCACCTGTGTCTAGACCGCGGGGGATGGCTTCCCACTACAGTTACTCTGATTACTTGGTACGGCTCATAGCCTTCAAATGCGGCCTCGGATGTTTATTAATTCAGTAAGTGTTATAGTTCACTCCTTCTCATTTCATGACAATTATAACTTACATCTCACAAATAAAATGTGGTTTGCGGAGAATAAGATGAATAGATTTTGGCTGTTGATGTGCAATGGGAGGGCTGATGATGACAAATGGCCTAAAAAGGTCTTAGTGAGTGGGAAATGTCAAAGGATGGATTTACAGTGCAAGTGTCCAATTCCAATTTTGGTTATGATTCTGATGGGTTTATATGCAGGTAACCTTGGCATGACTCCACTGGCCGCTGTCTGCAGTAAGCTTGCTTAATTAATAGCCTAGCCACCTCCTACGAACTCCATTTAGATCATATTTAATGGGTAGTGCTTTAGCTGTAGTTTTGATTAATTAGAAGTGTTATTTTATTCACTGTGGGAATGTTGCTTGGGTAGACGCATGTTTATGTCATCAATTGCCGTATTTTTTATAACGTCTGGCTCACATTGACAGAGTACATCTGATCTGTCTGTTTATACTGGAGTCACATTGGCACGTATTAGATTGCTTCCTGATTTTTTATCCAAATTTGAATGAGGAGTCTGATCTGAAGATATGATTTCATGACGAAAATCCTTATTATGACACATGGGAAGAAAAAAAAGGTAGACTTGTATCAGTTAAAACTTGTAGTGTAAATCCTGCAAAAGAAGCTAATAAAAGGTCCCGACAAGAAATATTAAAGCTAGGACCAAAAGAAGAAGAAAAAAACAATAGCATAATATTTTGACACTTGAAATAAATAATAATTCGTTTAACATTGTTAAACATAAGGGAGACAACTGTTTGCTTCTCTTGAACAACCCCCAAATATGGCTTTAACATGGAACGAATAAAAAAAATACAAATATTAATAATAATCGAATTGATCTCTTCTTTGTTGCATTTCTGTACTATTTTGGACACTGTACTAAGCATCTAACAATACATGTTTCCAGCAATAACGACACACTGATATATGCACGTTGATTGTTAAGTTGCGAAGCATTTCAGTAATCAGCAAAAGAAAGTTGCAGATGTTTGAGTGTTTGGGTCTGATTAGAAGGTGTGGGATGAAAAATAGCAGAGGGACATTGTGACTAACAATCAGTGGCACTCCTAATCAAGGCTTTGCACACTACACGGTGGCAGCAAAAGGTCACCTATGATTGATTCAAATCAGGGGACTTAACAAGGCAACCCTTTGCATGTCTTTTAAAACCTTAAATATCTGTAAGTCCAAGCACAGAGCCCAGCATATCATTTTTGTGTGTTTTGTCTATAGGGAGCGATTACATATCGTAAAAGTGTGTGGGAACGACTCGCGCAAGTGACCTGCAGTGCGTGGGTGGGAATCAGTACGTCCTCTAAAAATCAAAGAGTTTATTGATCGCAAGGGATTTTAGTTGAGCAACTTCTCTGTGTTTTTGAAGTGTCATATTGATCTTTTGCACATAATAATAGTTGATTATTTTTCCCATTTTGTCTAGTGCTATACAGAATCACTCAAAGCATTACACAGTACTGTTTTTGTAAATTAACATTTTTGCTTTTGCTTTTGAACCTGTCTACACGGTGAAGCTCAAACCTTGTTTTCACCGTATGTGGTATTAAACAGACCAAGACGCACATTTAATTGGACTTTTAATTGTAATCATCAAATTTTAAGATCATTATCCCTACTGTGTCTTCATAACATGCCACGGTTACTTCGCACATGGCATCCACCTACCAGCTACTTGAAAATCATTCAAGCCAGGAATAGTCGTCTCATGGAGAAGTCTTGTGCGGCTGAATAAATTTCAAGAACATAGTTGCAGTGAGAAATCAAAAATGTATCACTCTTTCACCCTATTAGACTCTTGATTATATGTGAGTCCCAGTAGACATATGAAGATTACTGCAACAACAACAACTAAGACAACAAAAAATGTCATCCCTATTTAGTTTGATGACTTTAAAGGTTAAACATATCATTTTGGGATGGGATGTGTTAAGGTTTTGTTTGGAAGTTTGTCATATGCAGCGTTTCATCTATTATCTCACCACTCTTAGTCACTTCAATATTTAAAAATTAGTTTACTCAAACAGGACTAATTACCTTGTTTTTGAAGCCTTGTTTGTATCGCAGTACAGAATCGCTAATGAGCAGAAGGAAAGCACACTGCAATGTTGCCTCATCACCAATTTACACACTGATGACGGATGTTGCCATACTCACCAGGAGCAGTTGGTTTGTTATGGCCTTGCCCATGAACATGTTTATCACACAAGCGGCGCAAATTCAATTCAGCTCGCTATGTTTGGATATGCTAAAACCTGATCTCGTCACCCCTCACGGAATTGATTCTTAGAGAAGCAGTAGAGTCTACACAATAAAATACTGGGTAGCAAACATACATGTACAACTTAGGTCGCACGTTCAAGAATGTTCTAGAATAAATAACCACACAAAAACGTAAACAATTTGTTTACTGAGCACGCAGTTATACATCTCACAATACAAATGTTGTTTTATCTTACAGTATGTACGCACGTTTCGTAACAGTTATGAAACAACGATCTTAATCTCACTGGGCCGAAGTTCAGAGTTAGTTCATTTAGTTAGTCAAATTAGTTCATTTTACAATAAGAACTGACATGAAAGCCTACATATCAGGAGTTGAGAGTGAAGACTTGAAATTAATCAGAGTCACTATTCACTATTTAGGTTTCTAAACAAGAGGTTCAAGAATGTCAAGTGTTTTAGAGCCCACTTTCTTATCAGGAAAACCTATCTTCTCCTTGTCCCACATTAAATGGGCATTAAGGCTTTGACCTGCAATTAGCTTTCTCTTCATCAATCTTTTTCCCCTCTAAGTTGTTTAATTACCTCAATTTTCATTTTATTACGGTCATTTTGACTCCATTTAACGTGAAAGACAACGGCTTTGTGTTTGTCTCTCCTACAAATGCTATTCCAGAACTTCCAGAAAGGTGGCGCACGCGCATGACCGCTTCGGAGTGGGGAGGGCGTGGATTGTGTTACATCGAGTTCCCCCTTGCCCCTTCACCATTATTATGTTTCCTCTTGTTTTAACATCAATTAAAAAAGGAGACACAGCAACACAATGGGTGTGAATTTGCCATACCTGTATATTGTATGGGCCTACTCAAACACTTGGTATTATTTGGCGGTCCAAGCAGTCACAGATTAAAGTGATTTTATTTGAAACTCGTTTTCTATCATTCTGTTATGGCCATACAATTTGTTATTGTCATCAGTGTAAAAGATGGCTATCAGTCTGTCCAAACAGGTCAGTGTCTTTCTTTCCGATCTGTCCTCCCTGAGCTCTGACCAACTCTCTGGGGTTCGGTCTCATAGCCAAAACATGGCTGTGACAGTAGAAGAAGACAGAATTTACAAAGAGGAAACAAACAAGTAACAAGACAAAAACTCTGGGTAGAAGTTAATGTTTGTTTGTCATCTTATTGCTAAGTAACAGCAACGGTGCAGGCAGGCTATTCTGAACAGTGACAAAGTACGTAAGCTGGTTTAATGAACACACCCCAATAGACTCCTTTGCTTCTGGGGGATGGTGGAAACACCTGCATAGGCAATTACAGATAATACAAGACTCCTGATTATAGTGTTTACATTGTGAGTTTTAATTTAAACTACAGTGCACAGGGAATGAATGATTTGTTATTGAAAACACAAAACAGGGACTTAACCAATGAAGCATCATCTTTGAAGAGCTAAATAATTCCCAATTCAGAACGGGCCAAAATCAAACCGTGCTACACTATGCTGTAAATTTAAATCTGTGACTGTAATCTCAGAATGTTGAAAACTATGAAAGATGTATTTGCATTTACATTGAGAGACACAGAGTTATTGTGTGCCTTACACAGCCTCTTTTTCCTTCAGCAGGTGATCCCTGCCCTTAACAAGCATGTTAGTGGGGGGTCTTCTGGTCAGTCAAAGGTGTGGAGAACAAGTCATGCCGACTAAAGGGGAGGGGTAGGGGGGTGAATAAGAAATGACAAACAAGAGCAATAATACCTCTTGAACTGAGCCTCTGCTTTGAAAGGAAAAGGTTAGGAAGCGGAGGTGTTCTTCAAGGCACTCAAAACACCCCAGGTACACTATTCTCACTTTTAGCCATCAACTGTATCTCTCTCGCTGCATTTGTGACAAGCAGAGACACTCTTGGACAATTTGTCATCATAGCTGCTGGATTGTGAAGCTATCATGATGGGAGGTGACGATGCGAGCTTCCAGCTCTATATGACCTCAGCGCAAACAAGCGTCACTATCCTCCGACATGAGATTTCACATCAGCTACCTCAGTTATCATGGGTCGGCTATCCTTAAAAAGCACTTGCTTTTTATTTGAAGAATAATCCCATGAGGTTTAAGGATAGTGCTTGAAAATTGTTTGTGACCAGTAGAGTAATAAAAGGAACATTAGGTTCATAAGTTCTAACTTCAGAAGTGATTGACTGTTGCTACCAGTGGAGCGGTGGCAGGAGTTTATCGGCAAGGATTTTGGGCTTTGGAACGACAGGGTCATGGTGTGATTCCCACTGCAGGATAGGTTTCTCTCAGACTGAATGCTTCTGTCCGTGTGTGCTGACACCTTGAGATTAACACTTAATTGAAAGGTTATTTTCATTCCATCCATTGACATTAGTTAGGTAATGCAGACCCAATGAGACACCAAGACACAGGTAGTCAGAGTACAGGAACGTTATCATCTGGTCAACTGGAATGAAATGAGGTTATAATCATATTATATGGTGGAGGTCAACCATCCATCCATCCATTTTCTGAGCCGCTTCTCCTCACTAGGGTCGCGGGCGTGCTGGAGCCTATCCCAGCTGTCATCGGGCAGGAGGCGGGGTACACCCTGAACTGGTTGCCAGCCAATCGCAGGGCAGATGCAAACAAACAACCATCCGCACTCACATTCACACCTACGGGCAATTTAGAGTCTCCAATTAATGCATGTTTTTGGGATGTGGGAGGAAACATGCAAACTCCACACAGGCGGGGCCGGGGATTGAACCCGGGTCCTCAGAATTGTGAGGCTGACGCTCTAACCAGTCGGCCACCGTGCCGCGAGGTCAACCACTCTGGTGATAAAGGTGGAGCAATCCCCAAGAGCTGTTGTCAGAACTTTTTAGAAAAACAGTTAATGGCACAACTCTTTATTCCGTCTTCACCTTCTATATTCTAGACTTTAATGTTTTAATAACATTTGTAGGGAATCTTATCACATTTTCTGTCAAACTGCAACTACACCACATGATTGACACTGAAAAGTGGTCAGCGTTGGGACCAAACTTGTTTAGCGTATATATTCATGACTTATGTAAGTTATGCAGTTATTGAATTTTGTGTTGTCTGCAGATGACTCAAACTCTAGCTTCTGGTTGCAAACCTGCGGCAAAACTTTAGAACGCAGCAATGTAAAAAGATGATTTGTCAATATAGTCACGCCATTATCCATGGGAAGTCTGGGTTTCCTGTTAAAACTACTGCCTCCACGACCCAACCTCGGATAAGCGGTAGAAAATGGATGGACGGATGGATGGAAATAAAACAAACTTAGGCTTACGGCAGCTGTATTTCTGGTGTTCTCATACACTGTTGCTTTCTGTAGGTCTCCATGTGATTTTATGTCCTCAAAGAAACACCAGGGCTTTCCCAGGTCAATATTATTTCATCTCGTATGTGTTCTATCTCTTGTTTCTCTCCACCATTCCCCCAGCTGAGATGTCTGCTCACATGAAAGAGGCAAACAGGCAAAGAGCAGTTCAGACGGTGCACATCACAGCGGGCTAGCGTCATGTGGGGCGTAGCTGGATGCCTGTAAGTTAACAGTTTTCCCGTTTCTCACTCAACATCGTTTGCTAGTGGAATCACTATGCATCAGCGTCAAACATTATCATTTGGGCTTTGCGCCCACGCAACTCTTGGCAGACTTTTCCTGTCGCAAGATATGATTCCCACTGGAAGCACCTGAGAGCGTGTGGGACTTTCTCTCGACCCAAGTCAAGTGCTGTAAATGCGGTCAATTGAGGCGTAACAAAAAGTTATCTTAAAGGCTGAGTCCACTGAGAAAAGGCAGGAGACATGAGAGAGAAATTAGAGCCAAGACAAAGTCATCTGGTCTCAATCAGGCTGGTAAACAGTTGAGTGTGATACCGTCTTCTAAATTGAACTCTAATAGGAATCGCTTCACTGCAGGAGTGTGGAGTGTAGCCTAATGGAAAGAGGATTGCTTTTTTCCACCAGCTGAGGCCCATGGCATCATCCTTTTTTGGTACCAAATTAACAATTTACATGTTTGAACTCCTTCTGCATGCTGGCTGCATATTGAGGCTCATTGGGGGGGGGGGGGGGGGGGGGGGGGGGGGGGGCCCATCGAAATTGAATCATGAGGCGACCTTGAAAACAATCTGGCTGCAATAACCAGCTAAATTTTGTCAAGGAAATTTTGGAATAAGTGAGCGCGATGCATCCATCCACTCAGTAATGTTTCAAATTGCTGGGAGCAGGAATAAGCAACGATCAAAGGGCAAACACCAAACCAGCCATTTCTTTTCCATTTGCAATGACAGAGAAAGAAAGAGAAATGGAAGTAGGAAGCAAGCAAAAGGGGGAGCTGATCAGATCTGCTGCCCTCTGTTTCGCTTCTTTTTTCCCATTCATCCTCTCATTCCCCTGACATCACACACCTAAATCCAATTAATTAGCTGGACAGGTCATAAATTCCGTGTCTTGTTTAATACTAGCAGGTTTATCAATTTATCCATGGGGTTTTTACAGCAGTATTGCCCAGATCCCCGTTAAAGTGTGCAGTCGCAGCTTGCGTCGCCCATATGCAGCTGTTGCATGTACGACCTAAACAGAGCTGGTGTATAAAGTGTAAGCGCAGTCAATGTTGGCTTTTACGTGACAATTAGTGGACTTGCACTGTGTCATTCCAGTGTGTGCGGTACACATTCGTGAACACGTGTTTCAGTGTATTTCGGTTGCTAGATGAGAGCTTGTGCAGCCCTCATCTGCCAGATTGAGTCACATCACGTCACTTATCATTTCTTCATCTATTTATTTATCGTATCTCACCTCTTTCACTAGTCAGAAACAGAATCAGAATCAGAATCATCTTTATTTGCCAAGTATGTCCAAAAAACACACGAGGAATTTGTCCTGGAAAGGGGTGTGTCATCTCCTACTTTTTTAATCCTTGATATTACACTTCTACATAAATCAGATACCTCTTCTCAATCGTTTGCTAACCGACTGTGCAAATTTGCACTGCAGACTTTAGTGTGTGTGGTTGTGCATGACAATAATCATGAGCTCAAATTGCACATTGCTGCTTACAGTGTGGTAACATTTAAAATTACTTGTCATTTTAACTGTACATGGAGACAACTCTTAACCCGGCCCGCACCCTGCAAACTCTTAAGTAAACCGAATATGTTAAAGTTCAGAAACACACAAAAAAGAAGATCTTCGGCTTTGAACAGCTGTATCATGTCCACTCACATTATCTGAATGTGAAGACTGCACACTGTTAACAACAGAGGAAAGGATAGAAGAGCACGTCCAAAATAGCAGACCAAATACAGAATGTTTGATGACTAACATATTTTTATAAATTCTGATCAGGAGCTCTAAGAATTTGTTAAATTAAAAGATACATAGTAGAAACCAAAGGGTAACTTTGAATATTGTAGAATTTGATGAAGTTTGTACAGAGAGAAAATGAAATAATGGCAAACCATACCGTCAATGCCCCTATGTGCCACATTCCAATCTTGGTAGAGCTTTGTCAACAGTTTTCCTGGAGATAATCTATTTGGCCATGTTACAAAATGTTGCCACCATTCCAGTTGTCTTTGCGCTGATCTGTTTGTTATCACAAAGGGTGTCACATTTGTCGCACAACTCTTGAAAGTGGAATACTGAAGTCGGGTCATTTGGGTTGAATATTTGGGTGAACATGTCATGGAGGCATCAAATCAGACTGGAACCCTGGACTATTGAGTTGGAAAACCATCCTCGTTGTTTACCCATCTGCGGAATCGCAATGGGTACACCTGTCCCAAAGGTACCTAAATGTGGACACACCACAGATGGACGCATTGCACGACTAGGTGCAAATATTTGTCCCAAAAAAGGATTATGGTTTGGTTCATGTGCCCACGGTCCTGTGTGTGTGGAGCCTACTTATTCTTGCGAGCTGCTTGATAGAGGGCCATTACATTCGCATTAGTTCAGCTTCAATGCTCTGCGTGTGGAGCACAGCTGCCCTTGATCCCCGAACACGGGCACAATCGGTCCCGAAGGGCCGTCTATATTCCCCTAAATATGGCTCCCCTGTCATTCCTCACTTTCATTTGCATTCAGCCAAGTGTCTTACAGCTCATCAACACTCTCTGGACTTTCTACTTATTTTTCACCCACCTGAGCATGATATTTGCAATCGTGCTAGAAGTTAATAATGTGGTTTGAAATATATTCGTATGCAAAGATTTTCTTCTTCGTTCTCAGCTCAGGTATGCCGCACTAAGCAGACAATGGACTGCGTAGTTTGATGCTCCCACGTTCACATTTGAATTATGTTGCAAGAAGCTTCTGCAAGAAGAAATTTCTTTCACCCTGAATACATTTCATTGTTTAAGAAGTTTTATCTTAATGAAATCTTTCACCTGACCTGATCTCTCTGACATAAAACGATGACTGCCCTTTGAAAAGACACCTGATCTCAAACACTCTCATCTGTATGTTTTGTGCGTTTTTTCATCTGTTTTCAGAAGTGAAAAAGTGCCAGAAACATCACATATCATGATACCTTTGATGGCTGTGATATTCTATTCTATGTGCCCCAGACGAGCAATATTTTCGTTCCTGTTAGAGGAAAAACATCCAACATTAATGTAACTCTTCCAGTTTGTAAATGTCTCCTCAAAAGTTGTTCACACATTGAACATTCCAATACTTTGTTTACATATTTACAGAAAACAACACTGGATATAGTCGTATATTTAGGTAATGGTGAATTATCGCTCTCTTGCCTGTGTATTATTCCTATTGAACGTTAATTGCGCAGACACCATTTACATAAATATACTGTAAACAGATGGTGTCTTTCATAGAGCTGGCTGGTGTCTGACACTACAGTGCTAAAAAAAATGAAAAAAATACAAATAAAAAGTGGTGGAAGGTGAAATTCATGAATTACAGTATTCTCTGAAATCATAGTGATTAGATGCAAATTACCATGCCAAAAACATCCAACTGTGATTATCTTTTAAGTACAGGATATTGTCTCCACTCTTTCACTGGCTGCTGCCAACACGAGTAGCGCCTCATCATGTTGTCAGAATCTCACACAGAGTCCTAATAACTCATAGAACTAATAGTACATTGAATCTGTACAAACATAACTACACGCTGAAGACACACAATACAGTCAAGTGTTTGTATAGGGGATAAAATAGCAAAGCTCCATATGATATTAATGTTTGTAGAGCTTGACAGGTATCTAATCTTCTCATGGTTGTGCTAATTAAAGTCGGCACCAATGGCATGGCGAGAGAAAACGTGTTAATAAAAGTGTTTGTGTGAACAGACGCTTCGCTTTGATGAGCACCAAGGTTAGCCTATCATATGTTGTCAGCTATCATCAGAAGAGTAGGATCGGCTAAAATAAGACCGTCTTTTAAATCAAACTTGCATATTGTTAACATCGATAGAGCGGGTTTAACATTACCAAATGGTTTGTCCATATTCAACCTTAAACACTATATATTATTATGGAATGGACTGAGGCCATATCCACATGAATGCAATTTTTTGATTGTATTTATATATATAGTATTTTGGCATTTTGGTCAAACTACTGTGCTCAGGGTGACAAAAGTCAGCATTTTGTTTGAATAATATGAGTACATCATTACTCAGTCACTGATTAGGATTCATACTTACTCACTCACATTAATCCCAGTCCAAACACACGAGTCCTCTTTCCTCCAACGTCTTTCAGATATTGTCATTATGATATGGCTTTTTCAGGGTGTCATATATTACGTGCGCCAGCCACGGGAATCTCTTCTGATCTCACCAGTGATCGACAAACAAGTATCCGGTTAGCTTCCTGCTCCGTTCACAACAGCGGACAGTGAACTCATCACGACAAATACCCACCAGACAGAATTTGTATGACTATGCGTACATTTGAACACATCAATGTTCAAGGTATTGAACCGCAGATTCGCTGTGTATGAAAATAGAATGCCTACTCTCCCACCTTTTGCTAACACAGAAAGGCTTAATTTCCAAAGACAACATTAATCTCCAATACAGATCACCAAAACAATAATAAATCTTGCCTGGACAACATAATGACAATGTGATAGTTGAGCTATTGATTGCTGGTGTTCGTAGATGTTCTGTGTGTGGTTTCTTTCACTTTTTTCACTATCGCAACAGCAATTAAGGAGATGAATGAATGATTTATGATATGTGGTAATGCGGACTCTGTTTTAATTTGAAGCGCTGTCAGTTTTGGCAGTATTTGAAATGCACCGTGATATCATCTTTTCATGAATAATAACACTTCTGAGGTATTTCAAAGAGTTTTAATTTAAAAAGATAAACTTTGTTTCTCCGTTCATTAGTGTTTCTCTTTAATTCTGCATTATGATCAACAATTATTGCTGCAGTACATCGCTGCATACTTGGCTTGCAGCTTGTTGATCTATTCATGAGGATATGCGTATACACACACTTGTCGTCTGTGCAAATACACTCTGTGTGTTTTTAGCTGATCTAGAACATCCAATTAACCAAGGCTCAATAATCAACAATGTGCAAATTTAAAATAAACTAATTAAATGCGAAGAAAAAAAAAAAAGACTGGGTATCTAGACAACTGCACAGATTACGCTTGTTACAGGGACAACAAAGAGAGGAGCAAGGTTTGAACCGTCTCACGTGACCTTTAAAAATCTGCCTGAATCCCTTTGGTGTTTACCTCCACATCTATCAATTCATTCACCCGTCTCACGCTTCTCCATCCCCTCACTTGTCCGGAGGCCTTTCAATTAGCGACTGTGCTCCAATCTCCGGTGCACAGCCGAAACAGGGGTACCACCCCCGGTGCTGGGAGCCAGCATGAACAAGCCATAGGACAATCCCCGAGATTTCATTAAAGCTCCATTTAAGGGTTCCATGTGCCCCGGGAGACGTGAGGATGGAGGGCTGAATTTGTGTCAGCAGCTGAGAGGGAAGGTGAAGAGAAGCGGCAGAAGACAGCAGTCACTCGGATTCTCAAAAATGAAGAGGGGGTGGGAAACGTTGTTTCCTTAGCAACAGCAGGTGTACGTGCAGGCGATGTGGAGGCTTACATGCACATGGACACTCTGAAGTGTGAATGTATTTATGGCTTTCGCCGCGACCTCTGTTCTAATATCTTGGTTACCTGATTTAGTGATGTGAAAGTACAGTTGCGTAGCATGGGGCCATGAAGCCCCCCGCGGGGTCCACCAGTCGGATAGTGAGTCTTCAATATGTCTACCAAGGCACATCAATTAACACACACACATAATAAAAAGTCTGGCTGAGAAATAAAACAAAAACAAACATCCATCCATCCATTTTTGCTTATCCTCACAAGGGTCGCGGGAGTGCTGGACCCCATCCCAGCTATCATCGGGCAGGAGGCGGGGTACACCCTGAACTCGTTGCCAGCCAATCAAATAAAAAAAAACACACACACACACATCCAACCAAGGAATCATTGAAATTGTCTTGTATGTATTTTTATCATGAAAAATAATTACAATTACTGATTTCTTTTTCCCATCTTTTAATATTGTTCCACTCCCCAAATTTTTGAGCGCAGGCCAAATTTGTCCATTGTCCAAACATTTTTTAACTCATCTTTTCAAATGCATAGTTCTGAATTCTGTGTTAAAGTTTATTCCATTGAATTGTGCAAGTCATGAATATCTCATGAAGTGTCCAGTGTTTTGTTTTGTTCTTTTAATTCACCTCTGTCTCTATTAGTTGCTCCAAATAATTTAACAAAGTGAACATGAACCTGAATGGAGTAAAATGCTGAATAATTTTTTTTTCTTTTTTAAATGGCTAGGTTGCGTCAATAAAGCCATCTGCTGTGTCAAACCAATCCAGCGAGAGACTCGCATGCAAGAAGGACATTGCATTCACTGAAACCTCATTTTACAGGTATACAGTGCACTGATCTATTCAAACTGCAATTTCATTGTGTAATTTCCCAGTTCATGTAATTTGCTTCTTTCTTTTTGAACATGACTGAAGGAAGAAATGAATTATCATTGCAATGTTGTGTTCCCCCCCCGGTTCCCCCCCCCCACCACCCACTTAATACTTTACACACATCACTGCTTGCTCGGCTTGCACACGCATTTTTGTTGTTGTCGTTATTCTTTACCTTTTGGCAGTCAGCATTCAACATGATGCATTTGCGTACACCTCTTTCATTCCCTTCAGTATGTAAACTGAATAAGTGCACTGAAAATCGGGTGGTACTTTACAGGAAATGACGAAATGTATTTCCTTAGCTGTTCTGGTATTGGAATCTTAATAGTTTTGTGAAATAAAGTTACACGTCATAGACTCAAAAATTGGAAAGTCTAGGAATCCAAGAGAATTTGCAGAGGTTTTACTTACTGAAATGCATTCCTCTTTCTTTCATTTGGGGAGGTCAGTGATTTAGTCGTCTAAGCAACGGTTTGACCTCAGGGCTTTTACATATTTTAATGCATTTGGTTTGAATATGTACACATTATAAAACAGCATATTAGATGTAGATATTATTTATAGGGGGGTTATTGCAAAGTATCTCCGTTTACACCACATACTGAAATCATTAAAACTATTTTGCATTCACTAAATCCTCGCTTCTGTGTTACTGAGTGAATCCATCATCCTTACATGTGTAGAGGCTGATTCCTTTGAAAATATCTCTCGACGTCAGGCGGTCACCCTCTGATTCAGTTATGAGTCATTCTCTATAACTTCAACTCCTCAAAAGGGAGACGAGAGCAGCAGACAGACAGCTGAGCAGTCGACCATCAATAATAGAGAGCTCCATCCCGTTTGCCATGAAATATACATGAGGATGAACCACAGATTGTGTAGGTATGTATTTCCCAAGGAAAGACGTGAACCTTTCATTCAGATTAACACATGTCGCAATGCACTTATGTCTGATGTCAATCAGAGCGGAGCTTATGGTTTGATTCAGTGCTTGAAGAAATGTAGGAGTTGTGTTGAAAAGTAACAATTTTGTGTGCAACTTCTCCTTTTAGTCTTGGGATGGGAAAGATCACAATATTTTACCAATGATAACAATGATGATACAGAGACTATGCAATACTAGATATTTGGGGGGGGGGGCATAAAATACATGATGAAATAACTACAATTGAAACCAAATTTGACATATAAATAGGAAAACCGTAGTAGCAGGAAGTCATAACTCACATGAAACAGTTTAACTTTAACTGTACTTATTGTATATATTTCAAAATAGAAAGAAAGAGTTCAAATGTATGATGTTGTTCTTCTGATCTGGAAGGAAACCAATGTGAGCAAAAATGATGGATAGGGAGCTTAAAAGGTAGACAGAATGAGTGAAAAAGAGAAACCGTAGTAGACGTGACTCTAATGTTACCACATTCGGCATTACGGATTCAGATTAAAAAAAATACAAATAAAAATCATAAATAAATAAAAATAATGATGTGCAAAAAAAAGAAAAAAACAAAGCACTGAAGTTCAAAACAACTTAATTGGAAGTCCCAGATGCTACAAATGCGTGGGAGCTGAAGGTTTACTCGCTTGCGTAATCAGCCCTATGCTCAGTTGTGCTTATTGTTTATTTTGCATTCGTCTTAATGTGTTATGGTGACACAGTCTTCATTTTCAACTTGGAAAACGCGTTTTGTTTGCATCACTACGATGAATCACCAAATAATAATTTTCTTCTTGGTTTTGTCCTGTCTCTTTCTGGAAAACTCCAAATGATAATTAGATTTGAACGAAAACATAAGTGGTGGAAAGTCATTTGAGGCCGGTGAAAGCTAAACTCGGAGAGGCTGAGAGTTTTCGCTTTCTGCACTAACGGTGAAAAGGAACATTGGTGTGTTGATTTCAGGCAGTTTTGGCTGCAGTAAAAGTGGATGCACATCGCAAGATTGGAACATTTCTCTCACTAATTAAGCCCTTGGATAGCACATCAGAAAAAAAATATTTTCTTAGATCTGACTCAGATGAGAAAGCCTACCAAGTTTTTTCATCCTGAGATTCTCAAAGTGCTTTGCATCTGCATCATTTAGTATTAATATGTTATTAGCCAAAGTGCATGGTGATGGGCTTTTTTTTTCCTGCTGAGATGAGTAAGCAAAAATGATTATCTACATCCACGCTCGCAGTTTGATCTGCTTTTGAAATAAAGCTTTAACTGTTGTTGAAACCCTAATGCACATAAGAAGGTTTCGTGTCCTGAACAGACCAACTTGATGATTGATTGATTGATCGATTGATCGATTTATTGATTATTATAAAATATGATACATGTTGAGTTTGCAAAAAATAGCACAATCCTTTCAGGATGATTTTGAGGCTACAAGATTTGCCATTTCCCTGTCTTGACTTGACAGTTGACACATTTGTAGTTTGCATTCAAGGGTGACAACAATCAGAATCAGAATCAGAATCAGAATCATCTTTATTTGCCAAGTATGTCCAAAACACACAAGGAATTTGTCTCCGGTAGTTGGAGCCGCTCTAGTACAACAGACAGTCAATTTACAGAACACTTTGGAGACATAAAGACATTGACAAAAAACAACAAAAATTGTGCAAAAAGATGCAGAGTCCTCAGTTCGAATGGCTAATATCGCAATAGTCCGGTGCAATGACCATTGTGCAAAGGGCACTGAGACTTCAAGGAGTGTATGCGGTTTAAAGTGACGAGTACTGCGATAATCAGGGACAATGGTTGTGCAAATGTTACAGATACTCCTCAATCAGTGTGCAAATGGAGCAGATGCTACTCTGGCATGAGTGGCCACTATATGCAAATAGTGCAGCACGGCGAGACAACTATAGTGAGTGCAAATTGTCTCGATTAGAAGCCCTAAGGTGCTTGACAAAATGGAGCTTCCCTAGATCAGATTATCCAGCATGATTGGATCCATGATTCATCCGGTGAAATTAATTCCTGGATTATACAAAACCAACAGTGTAAAAAGCAAAAAGTTGCCAGGTGTTGTGGGATTCAGCTTTTACAACTGCTTATGTAATATCTTCATTGCCCAGCCAGAAATTGTAAAAAGTATTACGACTGTGTTTAACCATTTGCCAACCTTAATTGAATTGCATTAAATGAAACACATTATTAAAAAGTGTTTGATAGAAAATCTGTTTGGACAATTTCTGTAGAACCAGATATTCGGTTTTAAAAAGAGAATATTTTGAGGGCAGAAATAGTAGCTATACTAGCTGTACTAGTGACTGAATGTACAGTTTGTTCTCTTTTGTGATTTGAGCCCGGTGATCATACTGCTGACAGAAACATGATAAAAAAAACGTGTTCCCTGCTTGTTAGAAACACATTACAGTAGAGTACACCTAAATGATTACTAGCTATTGAGGTTATCTCCTTTAGGAGTAAAGAAAGTTCACATTGACGTAATGGACAAAACGGGAATAGGGATTTGGCTAATGGCTGGTTTATCCACCGTCAGTCAGAAAAGTAGATGATAAGGTGAAGCAGGACAAAGAAAGGGAGATGCACTTTCCTGTGAAAGCTGCTCAAAATATGGAAACAGCTCCACACCTTTCAGAGAGATTTGCAAGAAAGCATTAATAATGAATAACATTTAACATTTTTGAGAACAGATGAAATATATTTAACGGTATACAAGATAAGGGAGTGTGCGATAAAAGAAGAAAAGGTGTGCACGAGACAGCGGAAATGGGGAATATGAATGAGCGAGAGGCTTGCAGTCACTAATCCCCACTGAAAAAACATTCTGATTAGATTTATCTTCTCCTCTCAGGATTAGAAGCTTTGGTGAAACCTTAAACCCATACAAAAATCAATTTGAACAGGGTCTAACATTCACATGCTGAATCTTTTTTCCCCCCATCAATGACGAAGCCATGTAAAATGAGACAGCACTTTGTTTTTTTTCTTCTTTTAGACACTTTTTAGACATTGTCTGTGACTAGAGAGTACAGTCAACTAAAGTGGCTTAGTGGATTTAAAACATTCACTCAGCTTGACATGGACAAAATTAAAATGTCCAATCTTTTTTTTGTGGCTTCTGCTTTCCAAAAGAGGTTGTCTTGAAAAGCTGGAGGGAGACAAAACAGAGCAGGGAAACCTGACCCACGAGTAACCATCCACAAGTGTTCTTCAAGGCTGTCACAAAGGTTAGAGTTAACTGAGCCCTCGCTTGAAAACCAGTTGACATACAATGCAATGCCTGTCTAATTCAATAATGATCTGAATCAGATTCTAAATGTAATATTTTCAATTGTCCACAGATCATCTGTGAAACAGCTGACAGAAATTGTTTGGAAAAAGTTGCATTGTGCCAATAGCCTATAAATGAAGTTACCATCGGGTCCAACCCACTTTGTGTTAAAGTTTAGTTTGTCCCCCTAGAGAAGCTTTAGATCAGCGGTGGCTGAAAAAAAATTAGCAGAGCCAAACTAATTTTTTTGTATTCTTTTCGGCACTGGAACTGCACTGGGAGTGTGGATGCAACTATGATTAGACAGACTATTAAAAGGAGATGCGAATGAGCTAAGAAATTTACTTTCAAACCAAATTGGATTAAGGATGTCACGTAATGTGGAACAAGCATGAGAGGAGCGTTCCCTTGAAAGTTTGCACGAAAAGGAGAGCAGCTTTTGAAAAATGAGCTGCCTGCATTTTTGGTTTGGAGACAATTCACATTCAGCATGGATGAAAGCGCACGGCGTGGAGGGGGCGGAGGATGAAGAAGGCTCTACATCCAGAGAGATGATCCTGATCATGATCAGAGCCCATGCTTCGATACGTGTGGATAGCCTCACAATATTAAAAGCGATGATGCATAGGAGCCCTCCGACTCTATTCTTCTTCATCATTCCCCTTCTCACTCCACTGTCTCTTTGACTTTTTATTTGAAATGACTTTCCAGCACAAGTCATATTTTCCCCATATTCTCCACAGTTGGTCGTATTGTATATATTTTATGTATTCAATTCGTGTGTGGGGCAGAACAGCAGGGTCAGCGGGAAGGCCGTTGGGCTGCTCAAAAAGTATTTTACTGTATAACGAACGACGCACAGTAATAACAAATGCTCTCCACGTAACCTGCAAACACGGAAAACGCAAACACAAAACTTTACCTAATGTACTGTCCTTCCTGTTCTTCTTCTGTGGGTTCTTTTGGAAGTTGGCAAACCAGCTTAATGGTCCGTTACCACCACCACTTCGTATTTTCTGTCCACTGCAAGGAAACCAATGTGAATTGATGGTGGCCAGATGTTTTGAAGTCAAGACACCACTGCACTAAGGAAGCATGTTAGGAGCATTTCAGCCATCATTTTTCTTAAAACAGTAAGAGATGAACTTTGAAATCAAAATTGAAAGTAGTCACCTACTGGAATTTTTTTTTTTGTTCAGCAAAAGACAAAAAAGTCGGCAGAGCAAAAAACACGTAGGTCAGGTCACTAGTAAATCGAGGTACCACATTCTCAGAGATATTAAATAATAATTTTCGGACCAGTTGAGTAAAATAGAGGAATGGCACACCTGATGAGCTCTCACTGCACAGTACTCCATCATAAACACACAGTGAATAAATATTCAATATATGTGTCTCCTAGTGACGTGATACTTGCTTGAAGACATTGTATTTATACTGATTATCATCCCACAAGGAGGAAATTCTATTTATACTCAAATCTCGCCTTGAGAAAAATAAAAGTCTTGAATTTCCCCCGTGAGGCATTATAATATTATACATTTGTGTCATTTTGTGAGAAGTACAATGCAGCACTACATTGTGGTAACCACAAGAAGCCTACAGAGTAAATCCCACATGGCAAAAATCATTCATATGCTAACCAAACACTGATGGCTGTAATTAGCCTTCTTAATACACATCTTAAGTAACACGTGTTAAGTGTTACGTGTAAATCTCTCACTTTTAAATGGCTCGCAGGAGGAATCGACGTGTTATAATTTTGCTTTTCATTACAATAGCTGGAGTTTGCCATGCTTTGAATTGCGAACTGTTTGCTAGTCTTCACAGGCCCTAATATCAATGAAGCACTCCTCTCTACTCATTTTCATTCACAATCTGCTCTTAACTGCATGCGCTTCAATTCAATACTGAGCGCATGTTATCCAATTTAACAGCAATCCACATTTACTAAGAGACATTCAAGGGTGGGACGGTGGGTCATCAGTTGCTTGTTTTTTATGAAGAGGGATTTTCACCCCAATGCCGAGACCTTCACTCCGAGTGCCCAACTTTAAACCATGTTGAGGCATGGCTTGTCCTTTCTCGCTTGGCTCAAACGAAGGATTAGAAGCTAGACATTTTACGTCCTTGATCAAACGAACAAATGTATTAGAGGTTTATGTAATAGCTCCCCTAAATTGGCAGCATTAGTAATTACCAAAATATGTTTGTGAGGATAAGTGATACAGAAAATGGATGGATGGATGTTTGTATATTTATGTACTGGTATGTTGAATCTCTCCAACTGAAATTTTTTTTCAATGCAGGAACTACATTTCTGAATATTTAAATGTAGCCTAAAAAAAATAAATAAACAAACTGAGAAATTTATATAGCACATAATTCTATATCAAGATATCAAAGTATACAAAACGAATTCGCACGGGCAGAAACAGAAACAAAGCGTTGTCAAAAATAAACAAATAAATGTTTATTTGACAAAGTAACAAAAATTAAGAAAAACAGTATAACAATAAGCATTATGAATGTATAGGGGGGGGGGGGGGGGGGAATAATCCAAACAAAAAGATCTACTGACGGGTGAGACAACAGGTGCATAAAAATTCCAAAGTAAGAAAGACGAAAACTACAGTGCAAAGAGAAAACCAAATGGTAGGCTACCGCAACCAAAACAGAAGGCTAGACAAAAAAAGAAACCTCGCTTACAGGGTTGCTCGTTTCAGGTTCAACTGCTTAGCTGCAATAGCACACAAATGAGTCTTTGTTGTCTGAATGATTAAATATTATCTCTGCATTTTTGTTAGGTATATCACAGCGATTATTATGTATTAATTTATTAATTAAGGGTTTCACAAATATTATTTACAGGTGGTCCTGAGTCGTGGATTTAGATAAATTAATACTTCCGTAGTATCTGATATAGTATGTGTGATATATGTTCAGTGTAGGAACTCGTTTGTTAAACCATTAGATAAGACATTAGGCAAGGCATGCAACAATAGTTACAAATGAGGCCCTATCGAAAGTCAGATATCATGTGTGGGATTGAAAATTAAAACATGTCCATCATTCCACAAAATATTCCAACATTCCCCAAGCATGACTTTTAAGTATTTAGAATTTTAAAAGGCGAGGGGGGAAAAATGTGCTGTGTGTGCGTGTGCGCGTGTGTCCTGCTCCATTTTAACAGGAAATGTTCCCAGCCGCTGCCATCATTATTTTTTTGCTTCAAAATGCTTGAATGTGTTTACATAAATCATGCATAGAGATTGGCAAGTCACATGTGTATATAATTTATATAAGAAGTATATTGGGTTTATTTTTACCAAATGCCATTTAAAAATGGGGCTTTTATGCTGGGTGACATTTTTTTCAGGACCATGCATCTCACCAAGAGTAACAATGCTGTATTAGTAAAAAGTGGCCCAAAACAGAATCAAAACCTGAAAAAAAATTTGCATTCAAGCAAGGAAGGGTATGATGCTCAACCAAAAGAGGAATGGCCACGGGTACTCAAAGGTAATGTTATTCTATTATTCATATTTTTTTAGGGGGGACAATTTATTTTCCAACTTTTATATTGGTGACAGTTTGAACTCATCTTAATTCACAATAAATGTTTTAAATTTATCTCCCATGTTTTCTCAAAGGAAATTAATCTTAAACCTCCTGGTTTTCATTATGTTCCAGTTCAGAGGATACACAGGGTAAAGTTAATGCATGATCGTGTTTCCCAAATTGTGTCCTTTTTCATCAAGTCTCCCTCATGCAACATGGTCAGCATAACATTGGTTTTGGGCCTCATGGGTGACAAGTAAAGGAAACACCGTCAGCAATATTCTGGCTGCATCAGACCATTTGAAGCGTTTGTTGTCAAGACAGTTCTTTTTCCATCAGGTCAGGCCAGGTCTAAAACAGTAGTCCAAGGTTAATATCACGAGTTAACTATCCATCCATCCATTTTCTTAGCCGCTTCTCCTCACTAGGTTCGCAGGCGTGCTGGAGCCTATCCCAGCTATCATTGGGCAGGAGGCAGGGTACACCCTGAACTGGTTGCCAGCCAATCGCAGGGCACATACAAAGAAACAACATTCGCACTCACATTCACACCTACGGGCAATTTTAGAGTCCCCAATTAATGCATGTTTTTGGGATGTGGGAGGAAACCGGAGTGCCCGGAGAAAACCCACGCAGGCACGGGGAGAACATGCAAACTCCACACAGGCGGGACCGGGGATTGAACCCTGCTCCTCAGAACTGTGAGGCTGACGCTCTAACCAGTCGATCACCCTGCCGCCACGAGTTAACTAATTAGCTAAGAAGGTTAACTAACTAAAAGGTTGCATAGCAGTGACAACCTATGAAAAAAAAGCTGTTTTGGGGAGCCAGCAAAGGTGGTCAAAGTCTTCTTATTTAGTCTCTGTGCTGCCTGAAAAAGAAAAAGACGTTAAATAAATAAAAATAAAGATCCTTAGGAAAGTGACTTCATACCTCGCCAGTCTGACATAATTTAATTTAAACACAATGCTGTGTGCTTTTTTTGCAGTGATGGAATTCCTGCGGCATTAAAATACAAAAATGAGTAATTAATTTCAAGTACATCCACTAGTGAGACTGCAACGCATGCTACTTTAATCACTTCTTTAAAAGATTCTTCAGTGTTGTAAAGCCATATGTCTCTCTACTCATTTCTCAACGTAATTTTATTCGTAGTAGACTTTTCTTATTATATCGGAGATTAACAGATGAGCCTAAAAGCTTCATAATTACCACATGGATTGCAAATGATTTGTGATGTTGAGAATTTCAGCGTGCTAGAAGTAATACTTTTGCTCCTATTTAATTTTAAGGCTGAGAAAGCACATCGGAGCCCTCTTTAATTTCTTGTATCAATTTGAAAAAAAAAAAGAAAAAGCACAAAGCTATTTGCCGAATTAATAATTTCCCAGTTTTTAGTCCGACCCTGTCTTGTAAATTTGCCGTTCTAATAGGTTTTGATAGTTCCTCTTGGAGAACCTGTAGGATTAGGGATTCACTTGCAAATCTATTTGGCCTTTTTACCTACTACTGCTCTAGATCAAATAATTTAAAAAAAATGTCACATCATGCTACGTAATGCCTTTTTTCTTTAGCAGTCTGAGTTGAGTTCATAATTCATATAATTATCTTGACCCGATGTTTTATGTTACCATGCGTCTGTTCCTTTACCTAGTGGATTTTTATATGTCTTTTATTCTAGCAACAATTGAATTCTTAACAATCAAGCTGGTGTACATTATTAAAGGGTTTGACCTGACAGATCACTAATGGTATTCTCCCACGAGTCTTTAAAGCCCTTTCATATGTCCTAATGAGAAAATGTATAATGATTGCATGAGTGTGTATGTGTGTGTGTGCGTGTGTGCGGTTTCCATGTGTGAAAGCATGCGTGTGTATGAGGCTAATGCTGCATTAGCTGCGAAGCACGAGACACTTCCAAGCTGGAGCCCTTGCTATTGCTTTGGTTAACCCCGTTAAAAGCCATCACCACAATTATGCCCAATCGTGTCATCCGTGGCCTCCCCACGCATGACATCTTTAGCACTCAAATTGTCAACATTTATTGATGAGGGTCCAACTTACTGTTATTGATTTGACAAAGCAAAGGTAACTCATACACAAGGTAACTCAATGTGCTTTAGATTATTAAAAGCATTTTTTTTAAAGATAAAAACAGCTTATAAACATTTAAAACAAAGAGAAAAAAAATAAAATAAAAATACAATTAAAACAGCATACAGTGCAAGAAATATCATTTAAAAGTGGAAATGCTCATGGGGAAAAAGTAGAGTTTTTAACCTGGACTGAAGCACACTTGGGGCTGACGTCACTTCTGTTGGCAACCTATTCCATTTGTGTGCAGCATAATAGGCTTAATTAAGCAGCTAATTGAAGGAAATGTGATTGATCCCATGGTGGTGTCGTTGCGATTTTGAGCGTTTCTGTCTTAGCTGCAATATATGTCTGCATGTCATCAATTTATTAGAGTACATAATCCAAAAATGTGATATAATGGCGATACACTCATATTTTAACATGCTGGATGATTTCCATGCTCATTAACAGATCATTTAGCAATTAGCATTTTTTTATGCTTCTTTATAGGATAAATATCCCAAATAAGCAAGCTCATTATGGAAATATTCAGTGATAACAAATCTATCCTTCTTCTTAACAAATGACAAGTTGCCAAATATCAACTGAAGTTGGTCAAATAAATCAGGACAATGCAACTTTTTGATGTTGACTTACATTTGAATGATAAAATACTGCATAATTACACCATAATGTCTCAAATTATATCCTAAATGCATCATTTCACAATAACGCAATTGCCAACGTTTTGTAGTCATTAAACAAACATTATTGATCTTTTATGTCACAAACTTATGCTGTCTATCTTCGGGAATTCACGTGTGGATGGTTCCTTATTTTTATTTTTATATTTTTTAAATGCATAGCCACTGCGTAGGTAGAGTCATAACAGCCTCATTGGCCAATGAAATACAACTCATTTTTTTATACACATTTTCGCAACCGGATCACTTACACACATACATAAAAAATCTACTCAACATTGTAAAAGTAGATTTAAAAAAAACCTTTATCTGCAGATACCTGCCAATTGTTTTTCCATTTTTGCCTTTTTCCTGATGTTTACACCCTCCTCCAAGCACACTTCCACACTCATACTTAAGGGCTTATTTGGTTGCCAGGGGAAAACAAACAAGATTCTTCAGCACACAAACTGGATATTGTCTCACAGTTTGAAATCCGAATCCAAATCAGATTGCTACATGTAAAACATCACCACAGATTTTATTTGCTGAGATTAATTAAACAGCATTACAGCAACCCACACCACCTGACAGCGTTAGAACAAATGGCTCAGGCATGAAATAGTTGTCTCTGTGGCAGCGGTGCGCTCAAGCTCTTTCTTGATTTGGCTTGTGCACACTGTTGACAAGCTTCTCTGTCTGCCTGTCCTGGCAATTTAAATCTGTCTTTTGGATACACTCATTAATATCACTGACAGACACACACGTCTATCAATGCCAAACACTTGTCAAGGTAATCTTATAATTTGTGCTGCGGAATACACGAGCTCAACACGCATCATGTAGTCTTTCGTCTAAACGGCTTCCTCATGCTTCAATGTTGAGCTCAGTGGTTCATGGATGCCATCTACAAAGCGTAATAATCCCTGTTCACTGCTTTGGGTATAAGATGGAACAAAGAAGTCTTTTTTTTTCTCCTTAAGGGTGACATTTACTATAAAAATGATTGAGTTAATTCGGGCCATTTGTATGTATCATCTAAAATAGGCTACTTCATAGGTGGCCTTTTGTAAGTGCTGCATTATACTGAACTTTCAATTCAATATCATTAATGCTTCTCCATCTGCCCATCTAATAGGAGACTGAAAGTTGCAAGCGAAAAGTAAAAGCTTTTCTGCAACATATTGCTCTGTGTTAGCTGCTCTAAATGAATATATGTCATATTTAAACTCCAAATCGGTTTCAGAGCAGTTACTGCACATATCTTCATCAAGCTATAAATAACGTCTTACAAAAAGAGATTACTTATTCATCCAAATGCTCAAATTTGGGAAAGTTTTACCAGTTGTATACACTTACAATCTGATGTTGCCATGGCAATAGAATGCACTTAATGCAAGCTTCATTTGCCAAAAACAATTGCAAAATGAATAGAAGTGAGCCAATATGGAGGTGTGATGTTAAAAATACATCCCAAAAGGTATTTTTACTCTCCCTCCTCTTTTCTTATTGCATAACCTAATGAGGCATCTTCAACACTTGCCTATTTGTACATGCAGAGGAGGACTTGGGATTGAACGCAGAGGCAATGACACATGAAAGTCATTTTAAGCATGTCCAAACCTGTGAACAAGACAGTATCTTCTTTCCTATCAGCCATTTGTCATACTGTAGTTGCCAGACTCAAAAGGTCACAGCAAGGAGGAGCAAAAGTACATCCAGAGGAAGACATGAACAATCGAAAAAGGGTGTTAAAAATAGCACAAGGTTTTTTTTTTATTTTTTTTATTTTTCACTAGTCAGCCCTGTCCGATCACAGCAAGACTACAAATTGTAGATCATAGGTAATGACCAAGCGGGAATCGTGTGAGCTGAGAGATTCTGTTTTGGATTATTGTTATTTGCTTAGTTAGTCAGTTTTGTTTTTGCGCCCTCTTCACCTTAGAGCTGATAGTGCTCCATGGGTCCACCAGTTCAGTATTGAGCTCTTTTTACCCTTTCGGGACACCATACTTCTTGTTTGTGCTTGGGTAGCATGGTTTAGGTGGCTACAGTTTTATGCTATCCTTTTTTTTGTTGTTGTGAAGATCTTTACTGTTATTAACTATTACCGTTTGATTAAAATAATTATTCACCAGTCTCAATTCCATTCAAACAATGGGGCACTAGCGTCTGTGCAGGTACAGAAACAAAAAATGAGTAAAAATGGAGTTTAAAAAGAGCAGAATGCCAAGTGCTTAGAGAATGCGCTGTAATGTCAAGCTCACATGCTTGCGATTTCCCAAAGTGGCTGCTGTGGTTGGTAGGTTCACTTCTGAGTCTCACTTTTGGACATGCTTTACTTTTTTATGGCCAATTCCACTTGTAACTGGATTTGAGTCAATAAATAATGAAAGTAGACACATGGTACAACAGCAAAACTTGCACTCTCCCATGACAGCCTGTTCTCAGGGTCAAAAGTATGCTAGACTTTTAACAAACAAAAAAGTCCTATGTGTTTTTTCAGTGTACTTAACGAACTTACTCTTTATCTTATTGAATAATATGGTCAAACACTAACCACTTAAATTATGGTAGTTTATGCATGTTTTTGAAAGTACTATTTTGGAATACATTACCCTCACGGGTGTTGTGCATGTTTTTTGTGACGTCTTACTGAATAAGTGAGAACATAAGTATATCGATACAGAGGGAAATTGCTTGTTGTTCTCCTTTAGCAGTGTAAATTTCAAGTTATTTGCAGGCTGTCCTCAGTATCCTCACGTATGTGTCCTTTGACCTTCCCTTAATAAAGGGACATTAACATTCAGCATGTGTATGTGCAGGCTACAGATAACCGAAAGCTTACAGACAACACTACGTGAGACTCAGGATTCCGGAATCCCGTCAGTGATTCTACGAGCGCTGTTCTGTGGATATTAATACACACAGTTTTCCTCAGGGTACCGAGACAGATCTGAGTTATCGCTCATCCCTCCTTTATTACAGATGATGTGACACCCGGTGTGAATCGCCATGCCCCGTTTATCCTCGCACTATTGCCTGCGTCGCATCCGAACATGTTTACCTCCGCGTTATATGGTACACACTCCACTCCTCACTCTCACCCTGTCACTGTGTTGCGCATGCTCTTCAAAAACCCAGTCACCCTTTGGAAAGGCCAAACACACAGGGAAGCACACACACACACACTGCCTAATGCATGACCGGTCTGACACGGCCCGACGTGTTTCTTTACTGACCCCTCGCCAAAGCTCCCGTGCTTTTAATAACACACATTGCCACCCATGGCGGGTGACACAAATGCTTTGGATACAAGCCAGAGGGCAGTGTGCACCAGAGCCTCCTGAGGGAGTGCAAAAATGTGCAAAGCGAGGGTCACATGACCGCCTCGCATGCCTGATGACAGTAGGGTTGATCACACACTCCTTAGCTTCATAGTGGTTGCAAAATTCATGCAAAAGGACACACCCTTTTGGGACAAAATATGCCACTAAAATTGTAGTTTAAGATACTGATATATGACTAGGAATGGGGATTGATAAGAATTTAGCGATTAGTGACACTGCTTGTTGGTCTGATTCCTTATCAATTCTCTTATCAATCATCATTGGGTGAGATACAAAAGATCTTCCTTCATACAGGCAGTTTTATAATCGATATATCAAATTGTTTTAACCGACTAATCGATTTATGCTCAATCCAACTGTTGGACTAGTGTAACAGATGGAATAAGGGTAGAGTGCCTGGAGAGTGAGGCACAAGGATGTGTTATATCCTACGATAGACGTATTTATCTCGCACCATGGTATTGATGACATGTTGGAAAAGTTCAGAACCAAAATAGACTTTCTTTCAATTGACATCATCACTGATTTGCGACACAGAGGAATATGAGGGGAATCATCAGGCAAGCAAACAAGCGATTCCTAGGAATCGATTTACGAAGAACCAGTTCTCAAAAAGAACTGTTTTTTTTATTCCCATCCATATACAGGACATGGCAATAACTGAGACTTTTAATTTAATGTTATGTTCGTTTGAGTTTATGGCCTGACTAATATGTGTATGCGCGAGTGACGACCCCCACTAGGGCCCATAGCGACTATTATATGTATGGGACAGAGGTCAAAGTCATGTGAACAGATCAATTGAATCTATTGCTGAAATCACCCACTTGATTGGAAATGTGCAGTGATCATGGATTATTAACAGTGTAAAAGCACCGTTATGATGAAGAAATGTGCCCAAATGGCCAAATGACTATTGATCGTCCAACAACCAATTGAAGAAATATTTAACATTGGAAGTATTGTATTACATTTTATGTGATAAAAACATAAAATTCGTAAAGTAGTAAAATCTCCAGTCAGAGGTACTATGGAACTATGGAGAAAATCAATCTCTTTTCCTGAAGAGATTTTTGATTCATTTTGCTTGCCTTGCTTTGAAGAAGACTCACAGGAGAAAAATCTTTTTCCTCCCATGCTAATAAGTTAGCTATTTGCCATTTTAATTATGGACCTCTGCTCATAGAATTCTCTGAATATGTTTGTGTGAAGAAGTGTCAAGTCATTGTTGGTGGAGACTAATCAACAAATGAGAAACTCAATATTTCTGAACAGTTCTCTCGGGAAATTTTGAACAGTAGATGAAGGAGTTTCATTTAATTCCTGCTCCAATTTTTACATTTAGTTATTCATGAACCCCCATTTTCAATTTTAATTTTTCTCTTCTCTCAAAATAAATTGAGGATGTTGATTGTTTTCGATATTTTCCATTAGTTCTCATCTTGCTGTTGGTCCCCTGCTTTGGATTATGTTGGAAAAGCATTTTGTTTTGGTGTTCATTTACTAATTCAGTAAATGAGTAATATTTATTCCAATTCATTCAATGTTACTATATTATGAGTTGTTGCAAAAAAAAAAAAGAAGTTTGTTTTTGTTTTTTTAACATGCTAATTTGTCTCCATCTGCTCACATAAACTCTGTTTTTCCATCACCCAGGGGTGGAATTCAAAAGGGCAGTTTACATTCTCTTCCAATGCCAGAAGAAAGGGCATCCTCATAAAGCTAGCAATAGCAAAGTGTCATTTCACAATGGCCGTTTATAACAGAACTCCACTTTACGACAGGCATGTCCTGTTTTCTTTCCAAATAAATCACAAAGCCTTACAGTGACAAAGGCGTCTTCACCTTTCGTCGCAATTAAGATGTCATCTCATATTATTACCCACTTATAAAATACTTTTATTGCATGTAAGTTGTTACTCTTCAGACTTTTAATGGAAGTTTGTAAGTTTCCTTCTTCGTCGCTTTGAAATTTTGAGATTTGTTGAGAGGTTGAATTTAATTGAATGAGAGATGAAAGGAGAAGACAGATGCAGAAGTGAATTAAAATGATGTGGAAGAGGTACAGAAAAAGAGGTTGCTTTCATATGAAGAGCAGCAGGATACGTAATGATTCCGGGGAGATGATGAAGAGGCAAAAGGAGGCTGTTAAGAAGAACGTGGAGAGTTAAATCTGATCTGTGAAACCGCAAAGTCAGAGAAGGAAAGTGACAAAAAAATTATTTTAGATCTAATCCACTGCCATAATGGTGCCTACCATGCCCTGTTAAAAAATGGCTTCAGACCTCAAAAGTAAATTCCTCTATATACACCCATGGATCAAATGTGTTTGGTTCTCTTTCCTATGTGTTATACCTTCCCAATTTGTGAAGCTTTTGTTCAACTCAGGCTAGTTCAAATAGTAACTACAAAGGACAAAAGTGAAAATCCTAACCTGTATCCTAATCTTTATATTCTCACCAAAGTAGAATGAGTTCTTCATTCATATGCCAACCCTCCATTCAGTTTCATGGAAATTGGGTTTGTTGTTTTTTTTCTAATTCTGCTGTAAAGCCAACCAACAAACAAACTAAACCAATACCTCTCACTTTTGCACTTGGTAGAGTCACAGCTATATTTACCTTACTGTATTTTTGCAATTGTTCAACCTAGCAAGCTTGTGTAGGAAACTGAGTCTGAGTCGAGCATGGCAATCCACATTTATGATGCATGCGTGTGTCTGTACTACAATTAATCCATCTGAAACTGCTTCCAGGAGGTTGTTTTCTACAATTTTAACCTACTTTTCCCCAACTGATTGATGGAAAAAAAATTGGAGTCGTCATTTTGCACCCAAACTACAGTAGACCCTGCTATTCGCGGGGGATAGGGACTGGGCTCGACCACAAATGGTGAAAATGTGCAGGTAATTGACATCCATTATAATTGCATTGATTTTTTAAAATTGTATTTATTTATTTATACCAATGATTCTTGAAGAAGCGGGGATAAACTGCGACTAAGCATTTTAGGGGTTGGTTCCCCCGAAAAAAAGAAACAATACAGGCATTACAGGTGTATTTTCTTTATTAGATACAGGTAACAAAAAAATGTGGTGTTGCTTTTAGGGAGTCTGGAACTGAATAATGGCAATTCATTTCATTTCAATTTGGGAAAACTGATTTGATATACATTTAAATTGAGTTATCCTACAAGCTTGGTCACAGAACCAATTAATCTGCAAGTTATGTTACCACTGTATACTTCCTGTTAATGCAACATTCTTTGTCATCAGTTTTTCTTTTATATCAAGTTGTTCTGCAGACTCTTTTTAAGGAGCTTCTATGGGAGAAACTGGAAATTTGCGGGCTGTACAGGCAAAGTGAGCACGTCTCTGGGGTGCTGAATTACTGCAGCTCGCTGACTTGACACGGCTGGGAATGAAAAGTAGGAAGCAAAAAATGAAAAACAAAAAGGAGAGGAGGAGGCAAGCTGAGTGGTGGTAGAGAGCAGAGGTTGATGTGCTCATTTCATTCCTCGTGCATGATCCAGGTGACAGGTAGTGGTGCAGAAAATGGTAGCTCTCACAGGCTCCTCCCATGGGGGGTTTCGCCGTCGCTTAGTAGTGCGCAGTGTGTGTGTGTGCGCAGTGGCGAGGGAAAGCGCTGCCATCATTTTTTGTGCACAATCAGCATTTTGTTTACTGTATGGATTTTTAATAGCCAGGGCCGTCTCGGCCATTAGGCAAGATAGGCAAATGCTACGGGGCAACGTGGCGTCCAGGTGGCGCCATAAAATGGGGGGAAAAAATGCACTTTCTTAATACCTGTACTGCAAATTTATTAAAACTAGGTGTATTACTGTTAACTATAAATACTACCATAGATTAAAGCAAGGTCCAATTAATATTACTACAAATGGTAATAGCAATTAGGCAGTAGGTGGGAGACAATTTTAGGACTCCGACTAGGTTAAAATATCAAAAGCGCTTGATTTTTTTACTTTGATTTATACTACATGACTTGACAAATCATCCTGTTTATGTTTGAAAATCAGAATTTAAGATTGTGTGCGTTTTTTGACCACACAAAGTCGCACTGTCCATCCAATCAGCTGCGAGTTTGTTTTGCTCTGACACATAATCAATGTGGGTTTTGGAACTATAATTATAACCTCATTTGTTGCTGTTTAATGAGCTGGGGACTATTTGGATCTGAGAAGTTGAGATCCTTGGCATCTGCTAAAGCCTTTAATTATATGAGAAGCAATGCTTTCTGATCCATTGGTTGCTGAAAGCTGTGATATTTGCTTTCTAAGTTCCACTGACAACCTCTTCTGGCTTTCACCATCTTGGACGATACTAAAAATGTCCTTTTGATATGATTAGAAATTTGATGTGAATGGATATTGGTCCTATTAAAGAGGTACTTTTTGTCACATATAGTGTGTATAGTATAATAATGGATACATTAAGAAGAAAATTATAAAATTGTTCATACACCTCTTGTATTGAAGTGTATTAGTGTGCTGGTGTACCTAATAAAGCGGTCATGAGTGTGCTAAGGTTTACCACATGTTTGTCAAAGAAAACAATGTTACTAAAAAGGAACTATTTTACTTGCAGAATACAATATACAGTAGATTTGCAGTACCCCTCGTCTCTTGACCCTTCTTGCCTTCGTTCCGATCCCTCTAAATTTCTGCAGCGTTAACCAACACACGGCTCATAAAGCATCTCACCTACAGAAGTCCATTTCCAGTCAATTACTCCCACTAAATCATAGTCGCCGATAAAGAAAGAGCAGATCCTCTCCACTGTGGGAAGTTGTATGCAGTTGCTGCGGCTGACTAACCCGTGCTGCCATTAATCGAGATTCCCCGTGCTAAGTGACGCATGCAAGGCATTATTACAGTATAAAAAGGTGGACAGAACAAAAGCTCCCGTCCTTGACTTCTTGCCTGATAAGATTTGAGAAATGACTCTGTGCATTTAGCCGGGAGTGACACATGAGGCCCTGAAAGTGTGAGATGGTTGACAAAGTGCGATGGAAAGAGAGCGCGGGAGAGTCAGAGAGAGAGAGAAAGATGAGGGTTCTCGTTGTGCCTCTAATGTAATTGCCTGCACTACTTTATCATAAATGAAGCACTCATGTGCAACGTTGGCTGATCTCCCCCTACAACCACTCCATCCTCAACCTCTCCATCCCAGACGACACTATCTCAAAGCGGCTTAACGGCGGTCTTCGGGTCACATCAATAAATGCCAGGGCAGATCAACTTGTCAGAAGGGAGGGAGGTTCTTAAGCAGTGTTATGTAAAAGAAATGGAAATAAGAAAAAAAAGGGAGCCTTCCAAGATGTGTGCATGCGAATAAGCGATTAGTGGATTGTAGCTCACCTCAATATCACATGATTAATATGGAATACCTAGTTAATATTGATGCGTGTGACACCATGGCAAAGGTATGAGCAATTAGATGTAAATTAAACCCAAGTTCAGGACAGAGACTGTTCTTCTTAGATTACATAAAACTTCAAGTCTTGACATGAAACATGTCTATTCTTCATGTGTCCACTGCCAATGGATTAAAACTACAGAGAGCAACAAGGTGATTAGTACAAGAGCAATGTGGTGCAAATCACATTCCGACTATTAGAATTCACAAGAAATTAGTGGAATTTCATTATTATAAGTAATGCTGTGTCACCATGTCACAGCCATGTTCTACTAATAATAACACATTACTATGAAGCATACTGTAACGATTGCTCTAAAATAAATAGTGTGCCCTGATCCATGTCAAGTTTACATTTTGACACAATATAAAAGATGACAAAATTGAAGACCCAATTGTTCACAGATCTGAATGTGAATATTTGTTTGTCTTTATCTACCCTATGATTGACTGGCAACCAGTCCAAGGTGTACCGCAAGTCCTGCCCAAATACTACTGCAATGGGCTCCGGTTACCTGTGACCCGAATGAGGACATGCCGTATAGCAAATGAATAAAAGCAATATCGAACATAATACTTTCTGCATAGCTCGTCCTATGTTTGTGGTGCTTGTTGCAATAGAACTCAGTTGGGTTTGAGTTTGCTGTTTTGAAAGTAAAAAGCAGCAAAAGCTTGGACACAATGACGCCCCCTAAGAGATTAATGTGTCTGCATCCATCGAAGAAGTGGGTGGACCTGCAGATAGAATCAAGCAGACCATATTTATTTCCAAATTTGATCTGTGAGGCACCAATCAAATATGTTAGCTTTAGAGAAGCATCCACTTAATGTTTCTACTTGGAGACTGCTCTTTGAGAAATCTGAAAGTCTTCAGCCAGGAGGCATCCAGTGATC
Organism: Phyllopteryx taeniolatus; assembly: GCF_024500385.1. Taxonomy (NCBI): domain Eukaryota; kingdom Metazoa; phylum Chordata; class Actinopteri; order Syngnathiformes; family Syngnathidae; genus Phyllopteryx; species Phyllopteryx taeniolatus. Next base: position 5,157,247 of record NC_084522.1, on the reverse strand, counting down.
TTCATTTCTTTGCCAATAACGGAAGTCTGTGTTCCACATGATAGGTGGAAGATACTATAGATTTCCAAAAGAGAGAGAGAGTCTTGACTTGAGGGCACACTCAACCGGAGACGGATTGCCATGTGTCCCTGACTCTCCTATCAAACAGGCTATCAAAGTCGAGACAAAGCCTGAGAACAATGATTTTGCTTTCTACTTTGTACTCAAAAGCAGCTCATGATAATTTAGGAGGAAGTAATATTTGTTTTAAAAGTAAGCAAAAATAGGTCTACAAACCATTCATCATAACCATAAATGCTTTAAGGCTTCCACATTTCGCCTCCCAAAAACGTAGTATTTCAATTGAACTTCATATTTAGTGTATTAGGTAAATGAGCTTGCTGACAGGGTGAACATCACTTTTGATAGAAGGCTCAAAGTGCCCGGTGGCTAAAATTGATTGCGAGCAAGTCAAGGTAAAGTTGATCCATAACATAGCTGATTCATTCCCTGACCCCTTCTGCTCTTGTGATCTCATGTGTCAACATTGATCCTTACCTAATTGAAAATATCTTGGTTTCCTTGCAAACCCAGAGGAAAAGTCGGCATAAAAAAATATTTGTCTTCATATCCAATAAAAAAGTGATTTGTCTGACCTGGAGCTGTGAACACAGAACCCAGGGACATTTATTCTTGCACGTTCCTTTTCCTGTTAGACATTATCACTACCTTTCCTCTCATTTCTTTTTTTTTTTTTTTTTTTCCAAGAGTCTGTACAAGATTTCAAGCGACAAGGAAACTCAGTCATCAAACAACGTGGCTGGTAGATTGGCTAGCTGGTGTTTTCCAAAATGAGGAATCCCGTTGAGTTCATATTACACTGGCTCGGAAAAGGGCTAACGGGAAGCATTTTTGCACTGGGGTCAAAGGGGGAGTAAATGCATTTAATCCTTTAATATCCTGGGAATGAAGACGTTAAGCTGCTTTGCTACTAACCTTTTGAGCTCGGATCTTGAGGTGAGTAACTGTTTTCAATAAGACCAAAATAACCCACAAGCTACATCACAAGCCTCTGTGGTAGATTTACCCAACATACCGTATTAATGGTAACATATTCGATTTTTAGCAGAATAAGAAATTACTTTTACAACAAAAACAAAACCTTCAAGCAGGATATGTAGACTTAAGTAGAGGAAAACGTTTGGGACAGCGGGCTTATCCATCCAAACAAGACTCAGGAATTACCATAAACAACAGAGACATGAAGAACAGGACTCAGGGGATTTTACAGTACATGGGATCTGGCAAACATTGAAACAAACCTAAGCAAAGTATGAAAACAAACACACATTGAGACACAGGTGGAAGAACACGAGTGGAAGCAGGGAAAGGACTGGCTAGGAGAGGAATGGGGTGCCATAAAAGCCCATGTTAGCTGGTAAAGAACAGATGCACAAAAAATAAATAAATGCATAACACAACAGTGGAAATTTGAGGCCTTTAAAACCTACTTTCTGCTTTAATAAAAACGAATAAGATGTTTGCTACAGTTAGAGCAAATATGATAATGTGGGTTTCTTCCGTGGGCTTTCACACTGGATTTTTTTGCCATTCCCAACGTGTCCCAAAGGATTCCCGTGGGATGGGAGTAAATTTCACAATCGATTACGTGATTGGGGAGGAGCGAGAGCAAAAGTCATCGGGAATGGACGAGAATGGAAACTATAATGGTTTAACATGATAAGTCACACTTTAAACGTGACACATTTTGTGTTTTAACATTAAAAGTTTCATGTTTTAACGAGAGTTAGGATTTCTAAACCAGAGCAAGGTGTTGAGCAGTGCCGATTGTGATCACTTAGCAAAAATTGGAACGAAGCATGTAGCATGTGTTTGCTTTTTAACCATCTGTTTTACAAGTCCAGTTAAACTATATATTTTAACATTCTCAGATATTAATTCTACATGGAATAATGGATCATATGATTCTGGTATAAAGCTGTGGATAAAGGCAGCTGTCAGATAGCGACACATCCCACATGCCTTGTTGTTCCTGCATAGCAACATATAAGCTCTTCCAGGACTCACGAGCTCTAGCAATTAAATCTTACATTCTTCTTTTTGTTTGAACTGAAATTCTGGACAGTGTGCATGTTCAAATGTGCTTTTTTCCACTAGAGGTTTATTGTGATATGCAGATTAAAACATTCAAAAACATTTCTCTTCGCTATGGATGTTAGCATCAGGCAGATATGTGGACCTCCAGGAAAATGTGTTGAAGTATTTAAGCACTTGGGATATAATGACTGAGCAGAGAGAAAAAAAACACAATTTTGAAAATACAGCAATGATCAAGATCAATGATCAGTTTGAATTATGTGACTGAACTAGAAAAACGCAAAACAAATAGGGCCTTGCACACAAATAACATGTCGAGATGAAAAAACTGCAGCCCCTGGTGTTCTGGTCTGCAAACATAATTTTTAAGAGCCACATTTTGTATACAGCACAGTACTATTATTAATTTTTGAACCATAAACACGATGGCGCGATTGTCAAGGAAGAAGCGGATTGCCTTGGCCCTAACCTGATTAATTTCCTCTGTCGCCAGGGATGAATGCTGCAAGTGAAAATTTCGTACTAAGCCAGTTTTGGCGATTCACTTTCCTCAACCTACCCAAGATTTTTCCCCAGCGAGGGCAGTTTGAATTATGCAAGTGTCACTCTCTGCCTTTTTGTCTTTTCCACTTGCCAATCTTTTCCAGACAGCAGAGGTCTGGGACATCCAGATGTTTGCTGACCCCAAAGCTTACGTTGCCAGCAGCTGTCATCCCATCATAGAAGACTCACTTTTAAGTCTTCTCTAGTTTGGTTGGTTTCCTCTCAACAAACAGACACATTCTCATTCACAGATGCATGCTGACCACAAATGCGCTTCGGCCTGTGCAATCCTCATTGAATATTCCCTATTTTTACAGAGTGAATTTGAGTTGGAAATTATCAACTGCACTTTTTGTGCTCTACTCCATTATTAATGTCCACACAACTGTTGTCTACTGGCCAAATTTGTCTTTAAAATACGTAACATGTTAGCATGATGCTCAACCAGTGAGCCTCGGGTAGACAGATAAACAAAACAGGGAACCTGGCAGGAGGTCGAACCCATTTGAAGCACTTAGGGAGCCAAGTTTCTCCTACAACAAAATTGAGAGAGAGGGAAAATGACTAGCGGGCAGCAGGCAATATGCCGTCCCAACCCTCCAATGGCATGACAACAACTGGAAGGAGAATGGAGACTCAAAATAACACGCATCTTCTTTTACTCATTGGAAACTCTGTTTAATTTAAAAGAAATATAATTTGTATATGAAATTTGACTTCATGTAGATAAAAAAAAATTGTAATAATTGGCCGTGAAAGGGCTTTTAATAGTTGTATTTATATTTCTGGAAGCGGCTTAAAACATGTCCAGAGTAAAATTAACATAAATTTTACTTAGGCATATGGACCAAAATGTTTGTAAGTGAGCAATGGCAAAAATCTTAAACTCTAAATGTGTTATTAAAATAGTCTATAGCATGTGGTATATAAAAGTCATTTAGTTTCCAGGCAGCAGCCCAAACTCTGTGTTCTGAGTAACATGGGATGTTGGGAGGCAGATGTTCTTTGCTCCTCAGCTGCCGTTTGGCTTATCTACCTGGCTGAAGCCCAGCATCAGTGACATTTTTGAACATGTGAACAGGGCGCTGAGGGTGTCCACAGACGGCAGACTGGCTGCCCATCTTTACTGTAAAGCTGTCATGCAGTGGGGGACCCGATCATAAACATCAAGACCCAAAAGATGTACAAAAACCTGGACTGGGCCTCAATCATCAAATAGCCAGGCATTGGCATTGTCGATCGTGGGACGTGCCTTTTTTTTTTTGTTTTTTTTTTCATTATGGCACGCCTGGATGAGTTTGGTGTGGAAGAGCCTTGGCCCCAACCCCTTCTAATGCCCTTAGGTGTACTGTTACTACAACCGCGATGGTGAGCCAGGTTGTTGCGCAGCATGTACGTGTCAAGGCCAGCTTGACCTCTACATGACTATCACTTCCTCTCTCTGATCATGAAACAGTTTTCTCTATCCTCCCCTGGTAGATGCAGAGAAATAGGGCTAAATGTCACCACAGAATGAATGTCAACACAACACATTTGTGTGCCTAAACCAAGCCGAGCAACAAATCAACATGTTGTTTCATTCCATTTCATTTACAATTTGGTGGTAATTAACTGAATTTCCCCGCTACCTGATGATCCAAACAAAACACATTGATGAGGTGGCTTCTGTTTATCAACTCTATTAAATGATAATCTGACTGCTGACGAGCGGCGTGCATTGCAAATAAATGTTGGAGCCACATTCACATTTGGAGCATCATTGCAAATGAGAATAAATTATTTAGTGGAATAATGAATTGATTTGTTAATACCAACAACTTTCCTTCCTGCAGGCATTCTCCGATCACCCTTATCTTTTTTAGGCCAAGTATGTTAAATCCATTTGGAATTCTGAAAATACAGTATACATATACAGTATATATACAACATACAACCAGTGCTGAAACTTTTCAGACACGCCTCGTATACAGTATACAGGGTTCTAAAACAGTCCAAATCTCCTTTTATCACGTTGAAAATTGCACTTGAAAATATTTCAATAACTTTGTGTCGGAAAATAATAACTGATTGCATGTAGATGCAATGTGCACAGTACTTAATAATTGTACACATATGTATCATGAAAATAATAACCGTAATCTAAGCGTGTGTGTCATTATGATGGATTTACTTGGAATTCATCACACTCATTTTAGAAAGAGATAAAGTGAGTTAAATTTTCTTTCTATTCTGCCTGAAAGTCTTGCTGTGATGCCAACCAAGAGCAAAATGACAGGCATGTGCTATTATATTTAATGGTCATAATGGTAACTGTGATAAATTACTGTGTGTGTGTGTGTGTGTGGGTTGAACTGCCTTTGGAAAGTGGAAGTCATTTCGAACATTAAAGTCTAGCAATTTAATACTAAGAAGCAAAGTATAACTGGAATATATATATATTTTTCTTATCCACAATGACTCACCTCTGCGCAGGACAAAAAGGAAAAGAGAGAAAAAGTGTTGTCAGTAAAAAACAAACACACCATAAAAATATTTTGTTGTTGTTGTTGTTTTCGGACCTGTCTCAGTATTCACCAGTAAATATTAGTGAGTGGGTTAGTTGGCATGGAGTGTGTGGTATGAGCCCGTTGGCTGTGTTCTCCGGTACACACACACACACACACACACAGCCCCAAAGGTGGAGATTCAGACAAATAGCCTGGTTGTAAATAGCTCCCAAGATAGAGGCCAGGATAAAAAGTCGGTTTCATATTTTTCACATTTTGTTTAGGGAGTACTTAAAACTATTTCTAAGGTTAAATGCACATCGACACAAAAAATGGGGCACCATGCCCAAGGTAGCGTGAGTGCTTGGGGTACGCCAAATACGAGCATGTTTGAACACGTGACATATTTTTGGCGAGAGTGGTCAACAAAATGGCCACAAGCAGAATTCATGACTTCCTCTTGCAAATTTGCTGTCTCTGGTTCTAACCGCCTAACTTGGCGAATTCAAAAGTTAAAATTCACGAGTCAGACTAATAATTATCTAATTATGCAGCGTAGTCACGACATATTGAGACCTCGCACTGACCTTCCACTCAATCTTCATGCCGTGGCTCCTTTGCATGTGTCAAAACTATGTTTAATAATGTTGGTTGATTGGCACAAATGAGTATTAGTGTGTATCCTCTGTTTGTGAGAAGAGATTCATTGTAGTGGTTTAAGGCCCGGAACTGATGTGCTCGTCCACCTGTGAAATGAGAAGCGGGGGAGACGTCTTCCCACACGAACAGTCATTTTTTTGTATGACTGCTTTGAAGAGACACAACAATCAGTTTTGGTTTAGAAAAAGCCACAAAAATACAACGTTTTGTTGCGGAGGTGAGCTTATAACATTTATTGCGATGTATATTCTTCTCATCGTTTTGTTGTTTAAACTGGACGAACTGGCCACATTTCCCCCAGGATTTTTGGTTAAATTCCAAATCTTTTGACTTTAGACCTTCCACTGTAACTCAGCAAACCGTTTAGTGTCACACTTTCCCTCAAACGAAAGCTCCTTGTGTATTAAATATCTGAGGGCTCACTTTAAACTCACAAACTTGAAAACTACTTCAGATTCTTTTGGTCAACACATACAGGGGTGATACAAAGTCCCTTCTGAATTTTGAGAACGTTTTCAATATTTTCTTGTGGGTGTGAGAGAGTTAAATTAATCCCTTGTCAGATTGTTTAAATTTGACTCTAGTACAGTTTGACAGCAAATATTAATCACATCACTATTAGCTGAAATTAACATCATCAGCTGGAGACTATGTTTCTGCACGTCATTGTTCTAGAACCTTTCCTTGCCATGTACCCCATACAAACAGTAAGAGCTTTGATTGTAGTTTCACTTGTGGAAGCGACACTTCATCGCCAACTCACTGAGTTACACTTGTCAATTCGTGTGCAAATCAGTGTATGTGGCACATGCAGCCGACACATCACAGAACACAAATCATTCAAATGTATCCAAGGTTTTAAAATACGTCAAAAAGAAGTGTGCCGTGTTGCTGTTTACTGCTAAAGTTAATGACTCAAGAGTAACCATTTAATGTGATTTTTTTTAAAACGAAAGATGAAATAAAGGATGATTAAAAATGTTTTATTTTTTAATAACGTCCATCTTTTTTCTCTGTAACCACTTTTAGTAGCACAGATGCATAAAGCAGTATAAAAGAGTTTTCTAACCATGATCATGATTGTGAATTGTTGTAAAACATTACCTTTGTGATCCATGTTAGCTTTTTATCCACTGTCTGAATAATCATCCATTTCATGAGGTCATGAGAGGGTAGGCTCAAGGTTAGAACCTTGCCATCCGCAAAAGCTGAACAGTGATACAGATGAGGAAGTACTAGCTTGAAAACTGCTTGCAGATAGGTGGAGAAACAAAAAAATAATAATAATGTTCTCCATTTATGGAGGTGAAAAGACTCCACGTACCCTGCTGAGCATTTAATGAATCAACACATAAGATGGTAAATGTTAAAAGTACCTTGGTGCTCACCTTGATAAAAGATTGGAAAGAATATGCAAATTCACAATTAACTAATGGCCCAGCGGCCATGAATCGGGTCTTCAGGAGGACGATTACTGCTCTGTCTAATTTTTTATGTCATTGTTCTAGCCAGCAGCATCTCAAATTGTGAAAAGAAAAAACAGGGTGGTTCACAGGTGCTGGAATGCGTTTTGACCCTGAGAAACGTGCCTAGTGATGCACTTTGGAGTCATGCACAAGCAGAAGCTATCGCAGCAGCTGCACAATCACTGAAAGTGTTCAGCAATGACTGCAAGCAGAATTGGAGAAATCGCTGGCATTAAAAGGTATTTTCAATAAAAGACCTCTTAGGTGAAAGAACTGAATTGTAGTGACTGTAGAGAGTTTCAAACTTGTGGGAATAAATACTACGCTTTTAACCAGCACTCTCAACAATTCACAAGTTGAGAACACATCATAAGAAATGATCCTGCTTCTTAGTGCTCAAAAAAACAAACGCACTTCCATTTCCAAATCCTCAAAATGTAATTTATTTATACATTCAGTGGTAACAGTGGACCTATACTAACATATATTATATAAAAACACACAGATAATAATAAAAAATAAAGAAGACATTTGATGATATATTTTAATTTAGAATGCAACCTATGAGAAAACTCACCATATGGAGCTTATTCAGCTATGATTCTTACTATCCCATCATTATTTTCTCATGCCCTCCCTGTCACTCCACTACTTCATCCTAATTTGCAGGTTTTTCAATATCCTTCAGTTATGTAGAGAAAGGCGGAGTGTGTGTTCTATTAGCCGCGATCAGGAGGTCGTTAAGCACTTCTCATAGTGACCTTCTTTTCCGGTGGAGATGAATATGTCGTGGAGTGCGTGTGCATGAAGCAAGGTCACAGAGGCAGAGCATTGATCGAGAAGTCCAGGTGGATAATGGTCACTATTGATACTCTGGCTCATGGTTATATCAATATTGTCATGTCTAATCGGTGTTATCTGATGGACTGCGTGTCACTTTGAAGGTTTGCAAGTCCTATTAGCGATTAGTAAAGGCCTTATGATAATGATTTGTGATAGCATTCCCAGAGTATTCAGTCAATCCCAATTTTGGTTTTTTGGGGTTTTTTTGTTTCTTCTGTGTGCATATAGAAATAAATGTAACCGTTGCATATACATGCCCCAAAGTACATCAACTTGGAAATACACACAACATTTAACAGGAAGCAATTCCAAAAAGGTTTCACAATAATATGCACAATAATATGGTCCTAATTCTTTTTTTTTTTTTAATAGATAAAGAATGTGCATTCTTCCTGCTTCAAAACACTGCATACATTTGCTGAACAGGCACTGAAAAATTGCATATATGCTTTGCATTAAAATTGTACCTCTGGTGAGGATCAGGGATTGAGTTTAGCTCGTGTAAAAAAAAAAAAAAAAAAAATCTAACTTGCACACAGTAGGCCGTGCACTTACTTAACTGATCACAAACAAACAAACAAACACACCACACACATTTTTCTCTCACACACACACACAGCTCTCTGTATGCCTGCATTTAAACAGAAACACACACACACTTGGTTGTTGTTTTTTATGTATATACACAACATAGGTAATGGCTTTGTGTCAGAATGAAACGGATGTTTCTGAACGGTCCCATTCATTCCCATCCCGAGCTATCCTACGCCTGTCCAAACAGTATGGAAAAGAACACAGTGAGAGATAAACACATCAATCCAAAATACAAACACACACACACACACACACACACACATGAGGGTGCTACTTAAAGAGTCTATATCGTGCATCCTAAGACAACAGCCAGCAAGGGGGACCTGACAAGTCCTAATTATCGCTATATATTAATTAGCGATATCCTTTGGTTACACTCTACAGTATTTTTTTTGCATTCCCATTTGGTAGCACTGTTACATATTGCGCTAAATAGCATTTTTATGAACTGGGAATAGCTGTATACGGTACAGTTGCTGGAACCGTTATTAGTTTTTGTTTGTGAGTCTTGTCTTTCTATTGAGTCTGCCAACATTTTAGTCTCAATGGTTTACAGCTGTGTTTATTCATTTTAATGAATGAAACATGTTTGGGCTTCAGGTCATCTTCAAATTAGCATTCGTCTATGTTAATGATGCCATCCATTTTTCACAAACATGCTAATCTGGTGTATGATAATATAAGTGTGTTTTGAAGTCAGACATAGAATGAGCAATGCAAACAAGCATACAGACAAAGCTTCTGGATCAAACTATTTCATATCTTGAGGGCAAGGGTAGCAGCAGAAGAAACTCGAGTAAGATCAGTCAGCTGTCAGAGTGCTGTGCATCTGAGGTGGAATGGGCCTTTCAGAGACGAAGTCAGTCAAGATACAGATGGAGGATCTTTGATTGGAGCCGAGGTTTAATGGTAGCGAGAGTGGAAGAGCCTCACAGCAGCCGCAGGCATCGCAGTCAGGTGCTCTACTCCTCCGTCTGTGCGCACTGTCCTGTGTGCTTTTTGGGAAGGAACGCAGAGAGATCGTCTCACATCAAAAACCCAAATGTATTCATCAGGTGCTGTGACACATCTCAGCCGTGGCTTTTGTTGCTCATAGTGTGACAACGGTGGACATATAAACTGACAGAAAAAACTGACAGTGTGATTCTATATTCTTTCCTCTCTCGAAGACCAGCTACCCATGGGTCTACTTGTTTGTCTCCACGGCTTGTTTGTCTCCACGGCTCCTTTTGCTAGACCTATTATTTTCTTTTGACTTTTGTTGAATACTTTCTAAGAGTCGTGAGGGAACAATAGGGGCAAAATAACGATCGGGGACTAAATCTCGGCTCGTCACGTCGATTACAAGGAAGATCCATCCATCCATTTTCTGAGCCGCATCTCCTCACTAGGGTTGCGGGCGTGCTGGAGCCTATCCCAGCTGTCATCGGGCAGGAGGCGGGGTACACCCTGAACTGGTTGCCAGCAATCGCAGTTACGAGGAAGAGTTTAGGCAATTCACACTCAAACAGAAAATGTATATGTAACGTATAAACAAAGTATGTGTCACAGTAGTTAGTCAAAAGTCGTGATAGTGAGAAAAAAATGAAGCCGCACTTCGATCAGCGTCACTCATGGCACATGTTGTAAATAATTAATAATTTAATAATTAAAAATAATAGTCTGTGAATAAATTATTTTGACCAAAAAAGAAAAGCTCATTCTCAGTCTTGTTGTTGTTGTTTTAAAGTCTGTCAAAAATAATAATAATAAAATATCAGTATAAAAGTCACTTTTCTGCTTGACAAGATTCTTTTCACAAACAGCTTATTTTTGGTCAGACACCAACCCATGTTCTATTGCTGATTATTAAAGAATGGAAAAATCTAGAAACACACTTATGATGAAAGAAAAGAGTCAACTCTTTCTTTTGGTGGGTTTGATGCTTATATTATCACTTATATTCTGTGTGCCTTGAAAGATCCATCACCGTTTTTAAAGCAGCTGGTACTATGGTAACTCTGCTTTGAAAACGGCTGGCAGTGAGTGAGTTAATCTAACTGACATATTTTTGGGACGTCGGAGGAAGTACCCGGAGAAAACCCACATGAGCACGGGGAGAACTTTCAAACTCCACACAGGAATGGTGAAGCCAAGGTTTCCATCCATCCATCCATCCTTTATTCCACTTATCCTCACTCGGTTTGTGGGTATGCTGGAGCCTATTTTTATTTCTGTGCTTAGTTTATATATGCGTTTAGCTCTTGTTTTGAAATTATTGTTCTTTGAATCGTGTACAGCGTATTGAGTTATATCTTGTGTATGAAATGCACTATATAAATAAAGCAACCTTGCCTTGCCTATTCCAGCTGACTTTGGGCATATGTGTTAACCACGTTCACCTAATCCTATTTCCCGTTTACTGAGACGAAATGTTGTTTTCCTTTTTCCTTCTCATGAATAAAAGATACAGCACGCTTGTGGAGGTGTGTTCTTACAATAGCTAACTCAGTTGTTCTTTGTTTGTCCTTACTGCAAATGCACCACACCAAATATATTGTGTCTATGCTTGTTTACGCTAAGCACTTTGCGCACACATTTCCAAATAAGCAGAACTGACACACACACAAACCGTATCACAATTACAAGTGAAATACACAAATTGAAACATGTACTGTATGTCGAACTAGAAAAAAACAACTAACGGGATTACGCTCAGTATTAAAACCTCGCCTGGTGCCCGTGTGGCAACCATTGATTAAATGCCCTTGTTAGCATATACAGCCACTCATGTGTTTCTGCAGTGCCATTGATAAGGGCACTGTGTCCACACTTACTGAAGTGAGTCAGCTAATTAAAAGCCACTGACAGCCAGATTCAAAGAACAAAGCCGCCGGTTCTTCTGTTGAATATTTGCATGCAACAAAACTGTTGTTGTGCTTTTCATCTTTCAGTTTGAACACAGAGGGGTAAAATCTCAAGGAGAACCTGAAACTTTTATAGTGCAGAAAATAGCTTTTGTATTTTAAATGAAGTTGTCGCATATTTTAAAATGATTTCCTTTACGGAGCTGTACACAGAACAATAAATGGCACAGAAACTTCAGACTTTCATGATTTTAGGTGGCATTTTGCAAGCTTTGGGGAAGTGGTCAAAATACATTTGGCTCAGTATGACCTCACATCATGAAGCTTTGTTCGAATGCGGAGCCCGAAAAGAAAAGAAAAGCAACAATAACCAAACATTTAAACAAGTATTCATCAGGTGCAGTACTGGGGTAAGAAAAATAGGTAATAAATAGGTGTGAGCGACCCTACACGGCACTTAAAAATCATCGTGTTTGTTTTCATTTCAATTTTGATGAATGACTTGGGGGACACGTTATATAAATTCAGCACAACCACTTGCTTGATTTGTGTCCGACAACAGCGCCAGCTTCCCAGTTGCTTCCAGATATTCATTGAGAATTCCAGCACAAACTATGACAATGCTAATTGTGTTGGCCATGTATTTATTTATTGTTGATTCACTGTTCAAACTTCATTGCAACTTGTTACTATAACAATGTGCTGCTGGGAAAATGGCCAGTACGTTAACACCAAAAACGAAGGAGAATATGTGTAGCTCAAGTCTCACGTCCTAGGGCCAAAGGGTCGACACGCTCAATGCCACACCGTGTCCTCTATTTACAGCATCTGTATTCTGTCGTTGTTGTTCCCTGTGTTAGTTGTGCAAATTTAATACACTGCGCAAACAATGAACATATTTCTCTATGTTGTATTTTTGCAGTTGTTACAAATCTTTCAGTTTGTTGGCTGACAGGCCTTATGCCTCTTCACCATTACATCGGGCGTAATTAGAATAGTCTCTATTGCTGCTTTTCCACACTAAAAAGCAGCTACAATGTATCATTTTTATCATTTCAATTGCTGTTATTGTCAGTCTGGGTTTCAAATGGCCAAGCTGATGCCATCTAGGTGATGTACACCACTGGAGATGTGATGGCGCTATGTCAGTGTAACCTTGACAAGAATAAGCACACATGATAATATTAGCTTACAATGTTACCTATTCTGAAGTCTAAATACTGCAGTATTGCAGTCCACAGTCTGCACTTTGCTGCAACGGTTTTGTCTCCTTATTGTGGCCAACAGCCAGACACTGGGAAGTAAATATAAGAGATGCTGATCCTCCTCCATTGTTGCTTTTCGTTGCTGTCTTGTTCTGAATTCAACGCAGTGTGGTATTCGTAATGTCTTGTGGTACGACTTGAAGTGAAAACCAAACAGAGGCAAGGACTCAAAAATCGGCATTAGTGTGGCCCTTTCTGACTTGAGGAAGGTAGAGACTGTTGAAAGGCTGGTGGAGCGGTCTGAAGCTCCAAAGTCTGTTCAAGCGGATTCACTTTGAGCCCCCAACAGAACGTGCCATTTCCGCTTGTCACGCACCACAAGCACTGGCCCTTTGAGACAGTCGGAGGGTAGGAGAATAGAGATCAATTACCGCGTGCTCCCTCCATCGTTCATGTGAAAGATAAACTGTGAAAGTTAACACAATCGAAAACATTTAAAGACAAACGCATCGGTCACGGATTAGCAACATTGAACACATCACAACAATATCCACCTCTTATTACCAAAGTGCCTCTCGATGCTCTGAGGAGGAGCAAATGAAAGGTGTGCCCAATCAGCTCATGGCATAATCATTCCAGAGTTCCATGAAAATGGATTGTGGATTCAAGTTTGGGCTTACTGAAGGTGTGTGGTAGTGGACACAGTGTGTGTGTTTGTGTGACAGAAATAAGCGATACTGCATGCAGGGTTTGTCCCTGCACAAAAGCGATCGATAAAGCATTACAGCGATCTCAGAAGGGGAAAACATGTTGCAGCAGTGGAACTGCTTATGGCAAAAATCCCATTCCGGAATGGCTGTTCTTCCACAAATACATCGACCGCAAACATATCAGCTTCACGAGAATAACATGGGCGTCTCAAGCTGCGTACCGCAGAAGAAATGACATCCTGTAAGTGATATTGTTCTTTTGGTTCGAGTAGCTGCGTTCAATACAGGTTGACATTGCAGCTAGGGGAGAAGAATAATCCCTCTTAATCACAATTAGTTTCAAAACGGAAAACTGGAATCAGCTTCTTTGTAATAACAATGTTTATTTCTAGTTTGGTTTAGTTTGGCTAAAAATGTTGAGGGTAATGATGCCAATGAACTGTATCTGCTGCCTAGTAACAGCCCATGGCTATGCTAACATCCTGCACTGCCATTAGGTATACATAACAAGAAGCATCCAACAAAGGCGTCATGCTGAGAGAAAGATGTAGCAATTACAGATTATACAGTCAAAATGCTTTTAGATTTGAATTGGAACATTTAAAAAAAATGTCAAAAACATGAAGAAGAGGAACTAGAATTAGATGATATGATAATTGTGTTAAAGGGGGGAGTCTCTTTTCCTGCTCCAAACAACAGTTGTTGTTTGTTTTTGACACCCTCTCTTCCCTTAAAATGTCATGCTTGTGCTGTATGTAAAAACAGCCACTCATGTCTGGCTACAGAAACATATTTTTCGCCCTTAACACACTGCAAGCACAAATTGGAGATTGGCGATTGAAGACTCGTGTGGCTTGGTGTTTGGGAAGACAACGATCCCTCCTCATCAGATGACCTCCCTCTAATAAATATGTGCAACACTGTCAGAATACAACAGAAATGTGGCTGTGCAATACAAACATACTGTTGAATCTTGAGCGACCAATACCAGAAGAGAGGTCATGGATGTCCCATGCGAGGGTGGGAGGAAAATAACAGCTAGACTGTCGCCGCACAGGAAATCCAGTCACGCGTGGCGTGGAAGACAAACGACATTGCGATGTTGCGCTGTGCTTGTGATTGATGGCTACGCTTGCAAAAACAATGCATTGCGTTGCGCGGCAAAAGCGGACACCCGCGACGCCCTCCGTCTCATTTCTGTCGTTTCTTCTCTCAGCGAGGGTAGCATACAGTATTTTTTGCTAGCCGTGTTTACCTGTGCGCCAGCTGTGGGTACGTTGTTAACTTGGTGATATGTGACTGCAGGGAATTTATGAGGGATGTTGAAAAATGTGCAAGCGTACACTTGTGTCTTGCTACACTTGGACACACGTGCACAAACACAGTATGGTGCCTTTGTGAAAAGTGATTTCAGACTGGCTGCTATGAGGACTGTTGTGGTGTGTGTGTTTGTAGGGCAGCATGTTGTAAATCAATGGCACCTACCATCATGGTATTCTCAAATCCCACTCCGACAGGGTTGTCTGTACCACACACACAGACACACAAATGTGCACACTAATTTACCATCCTTCTCCATCAACTAAGAGACGTTAGAATATAGTTCATGCTTCTTCCAAAAATGCCAGATCTTTGTGGCTGAGAATTTAAAAAAAAAACTTTCCAGTCTATGCGCCTTTTATCCTGGGATAGAAAATGATGGCAGAAATCAATCACAGACTCAACGACATTGTAAAAACGTATTTTACCAAACAATAACAGTGTAATTACAATACTTTGTCGCATATTTTAAAACAATCTTTTGGCACTGTGCAGAAAGTAAAAGAGGGATAACTGCAGGTTTACATTTCTGAAAATATAGCTTTCAGATATTGATATGAAAACACATTTTAAGTTATTTATGAACACTTGAAGGCTGCGTCGAGAATATACACGCTCAAAAAAAAATGCAAAACGATGAGCAGAGATTATATTATAATATAATATTGCGGAGAGTCTCAAGTTTACATTTTTAAGATTCGCCAACAATTGCTTTGAACGTGCAGTGATTATGCAGCGATGTGCGTACAATGAGCATGACTGTGACCACACTAGAGGATTACAACCGCACTTTCTTGACGGCCCAGTTGCTTCTCATTAAAACATATCATAGCATAACTGGAGCGTCGGTTGCTGTCCTGTGTGAAATGGTGTTAAATAAGTGCATGGTTAGCTCAGGAGACATTACGGAAATCTATGATGCGAAGGGTCAAATCGCATTTCATACGTATGCTTTCACAAAGCTTCATTCTGAAACAAAATTGAAAGAATAATTATGTAATTTACCTGCCTTCAGCCCCGTAAAGTATGGCTCTGCGGCTGAAATATTAACGCAGTTTATATATATTCATAGCCTTATGAACTGTCTACTTCGCTTAGCGAAATAACTAGACCCCCCCCCCCCCCCCCCCCCCCCCCCCCCCCGAATGAGGTGTTTGCATAAAACATAAATTCATGTTTGCTCCTGGAAATAAAGCTATATATTTCAGCAAGGTTAGTATTAAAATGGAAAGTTAAAAAAAATGTGTATTTATGAACACTTGCAGGCTGCATTTACACATTTATGGAAAAAAAAAACACAATAAAAATGAGTGAAAATGCATGTAATTCAACACATAATGGGTGACACATTTATTCCTTTATTTATTTATTTGCCCTCATAATCCAGATAAATTATTTGTTGTGCTTGAGTTGTGCAACGCAGTCTGGGGGGTGGGGGTTGACACGTCCTCGCTAATCTCATTCAGGCGGGGGCCTGACCTCCTTTTAATGGACAATCAGTGCTCCATATCTGCCTGACATTTTAACCCGCTTGGTTGTTCATCTACTTTGTCCACATTCTGTAGCCACGTTTAGGCCGGTGATTGTGTCTTGACCTTTGGCGCCACACGTGCGATAAACAACACAAAGGCGCTGAAAAGGCAGTCCACGTAAATTTGCTCGGGTAAGGTGTTTGGTGATTTTAGCCTATTAGTATCCGTACAAGTGCCAGAGTCTACGCAGCTGGTGGCCAGTGTGGCTGGCATTTCTCACCGCATGGCCATTTTTTTTTATAATATTTAAAATTAAACATTTTAATACTGTGATATGAATGTGACAGTGTGACTCCTTTTAATGACATTTATGGAGTAATTAGATGCTGTCTGCCTAACTTCCAGCCATCACAAAAAGGCTTATTGTGCCTTTTGAACAGCCTCATTTAGCTGATGAGCAAATGGGAAATGGATTACGCTATCATTCATATATTACTGTATTCACTTTCTTGACAAGTTCAGAATGCTGCACTTGAACAAAAACAGTCAAAATGTCCACAATAATGGGTTGCAGTGTGTTTATACGATGTTTCACGGCGGCACTGTGGATAAAACAAGACAAAGATGACAGGCCATGATTGCTATCGATGCCTGGACAGATATTTAAACTGTCAAAAAACTAAAAAAAAAGAACCGGGTGATTCTAAGATCGGCCATGGAGCGCGATTTCCATCATTACAAGTTGCACCAGATTCACATGGCATCCACCTACCAGCGTGGGCAGCCAGCTGCCCATGGCTGATCTACTTCATTGTGTAAAAACATAACAGAATACAGTAACTCAAAAATAGGCTAAGGTGTGAACAATAAATATGACTGTTACTCTTCATGAATGTCATGGCTGTCCCCCTTCTTTCACCAAGACTGCTTCTTTGTTTCCTTTCCCCATGAGACGTATGCAATCTGCAGGCCAAATTAATGATTCCCTTGCTGTTGAATTATGGTGCACGTGTGGATGCCTGCGTTCTCATTAACACTTTGTAAAACAAATGAAGTTAAACCACCCAGATCGAGGACTTTCATGCTTCGACTCCGCTTTCACTGCGACACCACCACTACCCGATTCCTTCACGATCTGAATTTAATTGCTGATGTCATTGCAGGTGAAAAACAAAATAGAGGAGAATTTGAGATGGCTGTATATAAACATTACAACAGAGGATTTGGCTTTTTCTATATTTCTTTCTTTCAAATGGATCTCTCGTGTGTGCATGCAAGTATAAATTGAAGTATCAGCATCAACTGTCGAAACAATTTTGGGAGATTTTGAAAGGTGCACTTCGATAACGGTCTTCCAGATAAAAGCAGCACAATTGTCAGCTGTGCACATGCAGGAGTATTTTCTTCTCTTACATGTGTACCCCCAAAGGCTTCGTTTTCACACTGGATGATTCATAAAATGACACTTCTTTTTATTTCTGCCTTTTGGTTCAGACGCGTGTGGAGATGTCTATTGGAAAGTAGCATCTTTGTCATAGAAATGTGCGCATTTTTGCACTGTAACGCTAATGAGCGCAATCTAATCGTAAGTGTGACTCACTCGCCACCGGGTGCTTTTCTGGCTGTGAACTGGACTGAGCGCATCCTTAGAGAGAAGTTGAACCATGAAAGCAGTTGTCAACAGTGCACTAAATGACAATACACGGTCAAAGTTGGTGTGACTTGCAAACAAACAAACAATTGCCAAGCAAGGTTATAAAGGAGCTGACGGAATAATGGTGGGCATCTTGACCGTCGTTATTCTGCCACCTTGCCGCAAAATATTCCTTTCCTGGTTCCTCAAGCACATATTTGGTCTCATCCCAATTCGCTGGCATAATTAGTTTGGACAGATCCAGAATGAAGTTCTCATGAGAGGATTTACAAATGAAAGACAATACACTTTTGACCCATGTTTGCCAAATTAATTATCATCTTGGATGGAACAAAGGCAAACCTTCTGAGGAATAAGGCGATTAAAATCCCCTTGATAGTTTCAGACAAATATTGAATCTGCAGCAATTTAGTAGAGCTTCACCGGGTAATTCCCCGTAAACGTCACAATCACCTCCATCTTCCGCTCCGTTGTACTGTGATATGTCGACATGAATCATGGCGCGTCTGTACCTGTTGTTAGATGCGAAGAATTGGAACACCTGACTGCACAAATGCTTGAAAGCCATGACGCTTGTGCCAGCGCCGTACACATGCGTACCAACTGCGCATGTCAGTGGTGGGCGGATCGATACAATTATCGATAGCATAGATACCGACATTGGTACTGATATCGATCGATATCAGTATCACGAGCAATACTTAGTACTTACTTTCTAACAGCAAAACAGCTACAGTACTTAAATCAGTATGAAGTTAAATGGGAACTCTCAAAGGCACCTTATGGTGATAATGACGCTTTACTATTGTTCTCACAGCACTAATTGAGGAATTAGCCTCTAAAAGCTAATCATTGACTGAAGGAGCAACTTGACAGCTGTCACGCAGGGCTGCTGGTTCTTAAATTACGTATTCATGCAACCTTTACTATGTTTTAATACAATATATCTCCTCAATCATATTCATGTATTTTTTTTAAATAGCTTTTGGTACTCTGACAATCAAGATTACAGCACGCACCAACATGTGAAATATATTCTGCATCAAATATTAAGTCATAACTTGTACAGTAGAATCATTTAGTATTTATTATATTTTTACATAATAGTTTGAATTATTTTTTTAGATGAATGTTTACTGCATTTGCAGCTTCAAGTAGTGCTGCATATTTGGAAAATTTGCAAAAATAGTCCCACAGATTATTTGAAAGAACAAAGTCCAGCCAATATCTCATGCAAATCAAATCTGAAGTACAACTAAGTACCAAGTATGATTTACTTGGATGAGTTGAATCTGCACAGGCAGTCTTTTTTATAGATCACATTTTTAGTCAATATATTAGCATGCACCCCACTCTCTTACTCATCCAATTAAATCAAATGCAAGTGCCAAAGTCAAAGTGCCATTTTGAACTACCGCTGATCGTTATTAAGAATGCCTTTTTATTTTTTGTTTTCAATGTTGCATATTCTGTATCGCAGAGTGCAACTAAATTAGACAAATGAAAGAAATCAAACATCTGAGAATATTCAGTTAGCATTCTAATTGCTTTGTTTGCCCAAGCAAATACTTACAAATACCTCTGAGGTCCAAAGAAGTAAAGTTAAGCAGATGGAGACTAAAGCCTGAAGCATTTGGCTGCCTTTATTTATGGATGTATTTCTTTATTTTACAAATAAATGGTTCAAATGCCACCTGTAATGCTAAAATCCGAATATTAGCACATGGAAATTTGGGACTTTGTAACATGCTGAAAGTAAGTGCAGATATTCATGAATTGGTGTGAAAAAGAACAACATTTAAAATTAGAATTAAAATCACCCAAAAAATACCAGCAACAGTCAGGGCAAACACATATCGGGTTTATTTTATGGGCTTGTTAAACACATCTGTTCATTCTTTATGGACTGACTGAGTGTTGTGCTGTCATAATGTTAACAGCCAGCCTACCACTTGTCTTGTGATAACCTCAGGCGAATTGGCGAAAAGAAAAGCTTTGCAAGACTATTAAATGTAAAACGGTGATTTAAAAAATAACAAAAAAGCATTATAGGATATAAAAAATAAAAGAATGATTTGAAATGCATTAAAGGCAAGTTGTGGCTTTTTTAAAGACCACGAATTCATATAGTGACAGAAAAGCTATCTTAGATGGAGTTTGTAATACATTACTGTTTTTTTTAATGACATCAACATCACTGAAAGAAGAGAAGCGCTACATCATAAGAAAATGAACGAGTCACCCTACTCTGCCATGGTTTAAAAGCCCCCTGCCTCCCCCCCCCAAAAAAAAACAGTACTAACAATTAGTTCAGAAGTGAATGCTAATCCTTCAATTTTCTCATCATGAATGTGCCGTACAATACATCTTTGCTTCTAGGATTCCATCCCTTTTTCCATAATGGAATTAGAAGGCACAGACATAATCCCTCAATGAGTTCCAAACCATAAAATAAATGTTGAAAAATAACCTGAACTTCATCGAGAGGTGACTGTTGATTTTTTTTTTTTTTTTTAATTCATTACATTGTGTTTTTTGCACAGACTGGATCTCGTTAGTTTGGCAAAAGTCCACTTTTTTACGGCTTTTGATTTCTACTGGGTAAAATGATAATGATTAACAGATTTATTCCGGTATATATTTCCATAATTAACAGAATTGTTATGGCATATGTGAACACAGGAGTTCATGAAGGGAAAATGATTGCTATTATATACTTTGTAAAAGTTATCTTCTGTATCCGGTGCATGGGTGCAAACAGATGGCATTGTTTTTTTGTAAAATAATTTCCTAAAAAAATTGTGATATTGGAGATGTGAGGATTCCGCCCCATGTGACGTTAATCAACTTCTCACTGGAAAACACAGACAAACAAAGGGCTGATTATTGGTTAGTTGCTTCTTTCAACTGGAAGACTGAAGTCAGACCTTTGGAGTTCAAGTTGGATATTTCCTACTTCTCCAGCACTCCACAATTAAGCTAAATTGGCCTTTGTCAGTAACTTTACAATGATATATAAACGATAAATCAAACCGCAGTACCATGAGGAGATATTAAGCAAATTATCCTCCGCAATATTACTACTACTACTATCAGAAGAAGATTGAGCATGTTTGATGACATGTTCACAGCAAACATATTTGCAAAATCAGTCATCTCATCTCAGTGCACCATTTCTAGTTGATTGGTTCGTTTGCCAGTTGGGTGACAATAAGGTTGGATTGCTTCTTGTCACAATCAAACGCAAACTGCACTAAAGTTCATTTGTAACAGAAACCGAGACCACCATTTCTAGGCTGATGGTGTTTAACCTCGCACCCACCTGCCGTCCACCTCCAATGCGGTCATGAATATGGGAGCAACCCACGATGCAGTGCAGACAAGGTGTCGTAGAACGCTGCACGTACGGACGAGCGCAAACGCTCTCTAAACCGCGCATTCATCCTCAGTGCCACACATCATCCCTCACTGCGATTTGGCAGCTCATAAATAAACTGTTGACGGCGGGGGAGGAGATGGCAGGGAAAGATGAGGAGGATCGAAAGGGAGAAAGAGGCAGGTAAAGGGAGAGAGACAAAAGGGGGAGTGCAGGAGCATGGTAACCCAATTTGTTAGCGGCGGATAAATAGCGTTCTCTAAGGTGAATCACCATGGGTGAAGCAAATGAAATAAGGATGGGAGGGGAGGCAAGGAGATGGCATGGATAAACAACTTGGACTCATGTAAATAAAAGCAACCAAGAGTTGCTGGCGAAAAGCAATATTTCAATATTGGCTCTATGAAAAGGCAACAGAGATGAATTCTAATGGCTTGAGAGTCAACTAAGTAGTCATAAATCACTCTGTTGTAATTGGCCTATTTTGATTTCAAAAGTCCTCGACAAGCTCATTGTTTTAAATTCGATCTTCATCGTTTTAAACTCCTTTTTTGTTTCTTTTGTGTAGGTGTGCATTGATCATGTATTTATTATCCTATTGATACAACTAGACCCAAACTAAACCTTAATCTTAATTGGAGCCTAAAAACAACAGTTGTGGGTTAATTTGCTCATTAATATTCACACTTAACATGCAACAAAAAGAAAACGGTTGCATCGAGATAAAGTCAATCATTCCGCTTTGTCACTTTGGCTCGGAAAACACATCACTTGCACTTTTGTTCCTTGTTGCTCGCCAGAATTCTTAAGCGAGTATTCTGTTGTGTCAAGTGTGCAACAAAATAATGACCCGACAGGATGCACCGCTGAATTAAAAAGGATGATAAATTACCTACTCGTGGCTAATCTACCTCTGCAGAAAATTGACTCCCTGGCCGCTCTTTTAAACAATAACCCATTCGAGAAGGGAATAGACAAACTGCCTGGAGACAAAAGAGTATGTTGTCAAGCTTGAGCTTTTGAGAAGGCAGGAATATGATCCACCGGCATTTAAAGTGCGATTCATGATAATTGTGGGAGTTGTGGTAGCAAAATATGGCTTCCACTTCGTCATCTGTCCATATAGCTAGCGTTGGACGTGGTTTAGCCTCATTAAATATGCCTAAGGCCCGCCGCACACCTGCGACGCGGCCGAAAACGGCTGAAATGTCACACAGTGCGCAGGGTTCAACAACTAGTTTTCATGAGTGGCCGACGGTCAGCTACTGGTTTGAAATCATAATTTCCGCGCAAGCGAGACTCGCCCAGCCAGCCAAGCCGTACCGATACAGTTTGTACAGTATATATATTTTGTTTTACTATAATATTCAAACTATATTTGTAATTCTATGTGTACCTGTGGCCAGAAAGCAAAACATGGTCACCGAAATGCACGGATTCAGTCAGTGAATCGGGCAATCGATCATTGCCACCTGAAATGTATTCACCACAATAAGATATTTCACTCAAAAGTGACATCAAGCAACAACATGACTGTTAACATCCATAACAAAAATATCCATAAATCAATATTAAGAATTGCATACAGTGTAGTTGGTGAACTTACCAGGGTTTGCGGTGGAAAATGCAAGTAACCTTTGCATCACACCACTGGTGGCTGTCAGAAATTGTCCATATTTAATGGTTGCCCCAAACTGAATTTCTAACCCTATCATTGAGGTGGGTGACATACTCTACTTTACCATGGTTATCTTGACCTACCCAATAAGATAGCTATGGAAATGACAATAAATATTTTTTCAGTTTCTTGTTCAAAATTTCCACATTTCTAGAAGCGTCCACAGCTACTGAGAACCTATAAGAACATGGCAGTTGACAATATTGACTCTATTGCTGTATCCTCCACAGACTAGCGACCTTGTGCGCCTTTGCTACAGTTCAGACATCAAGAGACATTCGCAATGGTGCACGTGGCGTTCACCAGTAAGCAAGGCATTGTCAGAATACATTGCGCTTTGTTGGGTCAGCTTTGGAAGGATTGATGATGCATAGCGGGGGTCATTACAGGGACACACCAAGGTGCGAAAACGTGTACTTGGTGATTCCCTGTGGAGATTCTAAGTGAGCACACAAGATCGAGTTTATGCCACATCTTCACTTACGGGGAGGTTGACTTTGCCTTTCAAGCCACTGAGACACGACGCTGAGACAAATGCATCTTCAGAACAAAGTCGGCATGTCTGGATGTGATGCTGCAACTTTATCCTTCACATTAAAAGTTCCGACTTTTTGTGTGTGTTTAGATCTGATTTGAGTTTGACAGTAAATTTCAACTGAGAGAGGCATTAAACAGCCCTGTCAAGTCAAAGCAAAAAACAAAAACCACTGAATCAATGTAACCTCTTCATTACTCCACTGTCTGCTTTCTGTAATCATTGTCCATATTAATGGTCTATAGCACGTTGGTGTATTGTTTGTATAGATGTGTGTACTAAATACATCATAATTCAACGTATTTTGATGACATCAGGCTCCCATCGACAGGATACGCACCGTTTATCCAGTCGGTCCCTTTCACGCTTCAGTCGCATTGCCAAATATCCAATTCATATTGGAGATGTATCCATATTTAAAAGACGCTGGTTTCGGATCTGAAAATATTATATTTCCGAACTCTGCCATGTGAGTAATGAAATCGAATTATGTCATTTACATCCAGCCTAAATTCCAGCACTTGTTTTTTTTTTTTTTTTTCACAAATCGTTATCCGAATGGCATAATTGCTGAAATCAGATTTAACTTGCTGACAAAATATCCATACAAAAATACCATTCTGCTTGCTAAAAAAAATATTTTTTTTATTTGTTTCAGTGTAAATTCTCAGTTATCCAGGTCACAGCAATCTGCAAAGGTTGAATAGATGCAACTGGACTTTTTGTGTTTATTATACTGGTGATGTTTTCCCCCCACCCAAAAAAATTAAAAATAACAATTATACTATTGGGCTAAGGAAATATGTAGTAATGTTTCATAGTCAACAGGTGTTAAAAAGGATGGCATTCTTGCTAGTCTAGGAATACATGACATTGTTCTTCAGTTTAAACCAATGTTGTGCATAAGTCGAAACAATCTCACCACTATGTGCTCCCCAAACAACCCGTAGACACTTTTCAAAAGGTTATGTTTCGCCTCTGCCCGAACTGCCACAACATGATTACACTGAATGGGTAAAACAGATAGAAGAGAGGTTACTTGATGGATGAATACCTGCTGTACCTTGGAGTCATTTGGAATGAAAATGAAAGTGGTCATGCTACACTTGAGTGATCACTGAACGAAAGCATTCCACTGAATGTTGGAAAGAAAAAAAAACCCGGAAGCAACAAGGTAAAGAAGCTTGCTAATCTTAGATTGCTTTAGGCTACTATTTACGTCCTGTATGTTTGGCAGAGCATTGAGAAAGAGGAAGCGACAAATAACTGGACGTTTGCGACTTAAGCAAAGATGCCTCATTTAAAGCGCATTTAACTTTTTTCACTTGCTCATGCGCAAACAAATCACCTCATCTCTTGATAAAATGCCACACTTCTGACACTCGTGTTTTGATACCATTATTCTCAATTATTCATGACTTACAATAAGTCTTACATGGTTCAAATCTCAACAGTTTGGTTATGTTTGCACAAATCTGCTCCTTTATGATGACTTCCAGCAACAAGACAACCTGAAGCTTTGAGCGTTGTAGTCACATAATGAAAAGTGTAACTTCAATCAGTGTGGTTTGACAGTGAAATTGTGTAACACGTTTGTTCTCATAGTTTGGATAAAAGAAAGACAGAATAAACACACAATCGAGATGAAGTTGGACATGCACATTCAATACCATACAAAAAGGTTTATGTCTCCAAATCGAACTAAATTTTAACAATGGAAAAATAATTCTCTGCAAATCAGAGGTGTTCACTGTGACATTTGGTTTTGGAGTAAATGCTAGTGTGGAAAAACTGATTACTGTGTTGAGTTTCAGCCAAAACACAATATAATCTGCAGTGTAATCCCCTTTCCGTGAATAATTTAGCCAGTAATACATGTTCTCATTTCTATATTTGAAGTGTTACAAGGGAGATCTCAAAGGACAAAAACATTTAACCCTGTAAATATAATTCTTTTTCTGTGTTGGGAAGTTGACTTAAATGAAAGATAATAATACCAACAAACACAAACAAAACAATCCACTTTCTTAGTATAACATTAAATTGTTCCTAACATATGACTGTCCTCACTCTATGTTTAACTTTGCATTTACAAAACAACTACATATGTAATATGTATATGTTTGTTTTATTTGCATTGGTAAAGTAAAGCAAAATGCGGGTGTATTTAGGCAACAATGCCCCCAAAATAAATCAAATCATATGAAGCATGTTTAGAGTGTTTTTGGGCCAAAAGTTTGGAAAATGGTATTAAAAACAAATTTTAAATACCAATTTTAATTCAAGAATACTATTGAAAAATGAATATAAATGTTCAGCTGCGCCCACTTTAAAATAAAGCAATCAAATATAGTGTTCACGTGGCACAGACAAAAAAAAAAAAGTATAGCATGTTGCCTCTTTGGTGCAGTTGCTGTTGCGAGATTGTCATTTTTTTTTTTTAAGTGCTTTACTCCAGCGGTTTTGACCACACAGCTCACAAAAAAAGGAAATATGTTCATTCTGTGCAAAAAAAAAAAGTCCAGTTTGTGCAATAATAATTATAATAATGGTATTGACCTTTTGCAGTATTTGCTCTTACTTACTTATTCTTGTAAAATACCAGGTAAAAGAAAAAAAAAAAGTAGCCTGAATTTTATTCTCTTGAATGGTCCGGTGTGCCCTATTTGTATGATACATTTAACATAAAGTTGAGGGAATCCATAACGCTCTGAAAACAGAATGACTCAATGAATCAGACAGATTTCAAGGTAAAAGCTCACATACGAGAGACACCGCATGTTAAGTAGCGAGGATATCGCTCAGCTCACCAGGTGGAAAACAGCTGTGAGCAACCTGAAGAGATCTTCATGGAAGTCTTACTCACACACCATAACGCGTGCACAAAAGCATTCATCATATCTCACAGTACCCCCCGCCCCATGCTCGAGAGAGCAGAGTCTGTGCTGAAAAGTGAGGTATCATTGCTGATAAGTGTTTGCCATGTGCACCTGGACCACTCAGCCAGCATCCTGGGGGAGGATGGAAGGATGAAGCCAGGAAATGACACATAATGGAAACCTAAAAGGGAGAAGAAAATCTGGCTTTATATTTCATCCGAGCAGACTTTACAGTAGTTTCAGTAACGTTTATATATGGAAAACGACCTACAGTTGTGCCTTGAAATTTGAGTTTAATTCATTCCTTGACCACCTTCGTAGCTCATAAAAACTGGACAGCCGACCAGGCCGGACCATGAATAGCAAAAATAAGCAGATAAATGACGCTCATTAGAATTGCAATGAACAAAAAAAGAAAAACTTTTTTTTTATTTTTTTTTTTCCCCAAAGAAATCTTTAATAATCAGGGATAAACCGATAGTAAACATTTTTGGGTTATTTCCTCTAAACAAAAAAATGATTGGAAAAAAGGAAAAACAGCAATATTGAATGAAGGTAACTTGGAAATAAATGTGTATCCTTGTATATTTTGATGACGTTGTAATTAGCTTACGTGTGATCCAGAGAACTGAGGTTAATGATTGAAATGTTTCAGTGAAACGTCCTGTAAATGTTGTGTGACTGTCATAAGCTTTTTTTTTTTTTGTGTACTATAGAGAAGTAGGTCTGAGGTTAGAAGAGTGCTGGATGACGAGATTCACTTTAAAGATGAAGACGAGAAATTGTAGTCTTGGGAGAAAGGAAACACAAATCAGAAAGAAGAAGAGAGGAACAAGAAAGGAATTGCTTTTGTGCACTTAGAGCAACTGCCGCTGAGACCTTGAAATGGTGTAACACGAAAAACACAAAATGTAGCAGTGGAATTTCTCAATGATCCCGATATGTTTGATTTTGAAGGTAATTAGAACTTTAACTGTTACACATCTAAGGCCTTATAGTTCAAACTCTTAAGTCATGTGTTCTGCAATGCGATGTAATCTTGCGGTGATGCCTTTTCTCCAGGCAATTTTTTGTGATTCACTTTTTTTATTTTGTGACCAAGCTGCAGCTAATATTGCATATTCCTTTATGGAAGTTACATTTTAGAAACCCAACACACGTCAACTTAAAACTAAGTGTGGGGGGGGGGGGGGGAGGGGAGGCGCTGTATCTACTGTATATAACAATGTATATTGGTGAAGAAAATCACCAACAAAACTGTAGTAATTATATTCTAATTCTAGGAAATGAAATACAATTTTTTTTCCTGTAAAATGAATAGCTTCTTCAACTTTCTTTGTAAAAGGTCCAATGAAACCAATCTGAAGGATTTGCCCGCCTTGGTCTATCAACACAAGAGGTCCTTCTCAGTCTTGCTCCTGCCTCCTCTTATTCCAGAGGCCCAGCACGTTCCCTTCCTTTTTACCACTGGCATTAGCATACCTTTGATCACGCTCACCCTACCTTCTAGCCACCTCATTACCCATGCATACTGTACGTAGCCCCCTTTTTTTTGTAGGTATCTTTTTCCTAGTCAGCAGTTAGGAATTTTCACTTAACAACTGCCCTAGATGGAATTACAACAGCAAAAGGAGATGTCTTTGAAATGGAAATTGCGTGCATGGGTGAGCCTCGATGAGCACCTCGGATGGTCTCCTGGATCCCGGTGATGAACACCCGGGTTTCATTCCATCTGACATTCAAGGTAGAGGCAGGAACATGAAGAACAAACATGCAACAGAGAGCGCCAGAGACGGAGGAGACAGACAGGCGCTCCCTTCCCCGAGTTGACAAACAGCTGCATCACCGCCCTCACGGCTTTCATCTGCGCTGTGGTTTTTACTTTCATCTGGCTCGTAGTGTGAAGCCATGCTATTATTTACTCATCATTAGAGGCAGAGGAAATTGGGCCTGTCAGTTTTTTGGGGGGATGACACCTCTGCCGGATTAGATGACAAGCAAGTGGCACTGCTGGCTTGATTGCAGGAGAAATGAACCCGACAGACTCTGAGGTGCGATATGACGTTTAAATGTGGCCAAATAGATGGGGGGGGGGGGGGGGGGGGGGAAAGAAACAACACACTTTGCTCAGACATACAGATAGGAATATATTGGTTATTGGCCTAATGTGAAGAAAATATTCCTCCAGTTTTTATAATTGTCATACAGAGTCATCAAAGCGATGTTTAATGCCTTGTTAAACACAGTATTTGCAGTTTTCAAACGGCGAGCAAGATTTTGTATGTAGCGCCACTACACTCCCCGCTCCCGTCCTCGAGTCTCTGACCACAGCTGCGTCCCTCACAAACGTGTATGTGCACGAGCGAATGTTTGCCACGGCTGCTACATTGCTAGCATGACTTGTTCACGAGTGTTGCGAGACACTAAGGCCTGGTACATCCATACATCCAGCCATTTTCTGTACCGCTTATCCTTACTAGGGTCGTGGGCGTGGTGGAGCCTATCCCAGCTATCTTCGGGCGAGAGGCGGGGTACACCCTGAGCTGGTCGCCAGGCTATCGCAGAGGCCTGGTACACCCATAAGGATTTTGCTACAGATCCCGCACATGAAGATAAAAATTGTGTACCGGGCCTACGTGCTCTATTTTCGTGACTATAGGGCAAATCCAGTGTTGCACTTAGGATATCACTGCGAAGAGGAGGGCTAGACGTGGTTTTGGTAATTCCGTGGACCGGTGTACCCCCAGCACATTTAAAGTGGGACGATATTTTAATTAACTGTTCCGTAGGATCATACATACAGTAGAAGCAGAAATGGGCGCTTGCCCATTTGCATGCATTCCCTTCATCCATTTTACTGTAATATGTGCAAAGGTGTTAATTAAGCCTCTGGGCACTCTATTACAGCTAACCCAAACCTGAGGGAAAACATGTTGCACGTCTTAGATAGAAAGACACAATGATCTTTGAGTAATTATCCATTACCGTGCTAATTCATCACTAGCATATCAATGCCACCCTCAAAAAATTCAGCGCAGCCTTACATTTGTGTTGAACTAATTCAATGTTTTGAAATTACAAAAAGAAAAAGAAAACACTGATTGTGGCGTATTTAAGTCTTCCTCGGTAAACTGTCAATCCCTCTTAGAATGGGTTGGAAAATGAAGGACAGAAGGTTAAAAACAATGAAAAACTCCACATGTCAGTCAGTACAATGTTTCATTTTGTCTTAGAAGAGATAGAATGCTCCACAACAGCCCATAAAACTGTCAACCATAGTCAGACGCTTATTTGAGTTTATGGCTTTGCAAAAAGAGCTTTCCACTTTTTGCAGGCGATGAACAACAACTTTTATTATCCTGATGAATAATGAAAAAGCGGTAATTTAGTGAATGAGAAATGTTCGATTTTTAACTGGGTAAGAGTTTTGAAACGACTTTGGAGTCTAGAAATATATAATTATCCCTTTAAAAGGTTTAATTAAACTGAAGAGCAGCACTCACGTTTTTACTCGTGGTGTCGTTTGAGCGTAAATCAAAGCAAATGCAACTTTTGTTCATGTATGTGGTCATCACTGGCGCCTTTCGACGTGTCGGCATTTATATTGTACACTTCCATTTAATGCGACGTAATTCGAAAGAAATATGATCATAAAGGATTTACAAGCTGATGACCTTTACTGTGATTTGCTGGCAGAGACTTACTTGAGCTACTTCACCATTAAGCCCTTAAAGCTGACAAGTGAGAACGATCAATTCTCAACCCAAAAGCCACCGCTTGTTTCATGATGAGCTAAAGTAAATTTATAGATTCAGAATTTGATGTTATGTCATAAAACTGTTTAATTGAAGCATGTTAAAGCCTTAAGGGATTTCTTTTAACAAGTACGTGCCTAACTGGGCCAAGTTTGGTGAATAAAGCCGTCCGTAACCACTTTTCACTGTTCACTCAGTCCCCATTCTACTACTACTGTTGGCTTGTGAGTAAACATCAATACAGCAATTACTTTGCAAATCATAAGAGACTTCACAGGCCAATTCTATGTGTTTCAGGGTCCGAACTCCAGATATGAATTGGGAGTGGAAAGACACACTGAGACTGAAAATGACTTTTTCCTCACTTTAAAACACTATTTTCTTTCAGATTCTTGGGTTTTGCGTCGTTGGTCAGGTCAGTGCTGTCACGCCTCTTGAGTTATCTTGCATTGCTTCCTGCTCTATTTTGAAAGAACAATCTTGTAGTTCATGTCTTTGGATTCTAGTTTCTAGAATGAAAAAAGTATCCTATAGGTTCCTCTTAAGATTGCTGGTGCAGTAATGTAAAAGTATGTTCCAGGAGGCTGCGTATCTACAAAATATGAATGCAAAGTATATTGATAACAATATAGTTGTTAAAGTGGCTCGATTGTGCAGTTATAGAGTGTGATTATTTTTAGTACAGATGCACTCATAGACCACAACACCTCGGTGCCCTTTTCCTAGATTTTTCATGGCTTCAAGAGTTCCTTAAACCAGGATGAGGCGCGATGCAATCAATCATTTCAATTACATTGATTAACATGTGGCGCAGGAGAGCAGTGGCGGATCTATGAGGAGGGATTTATGAAGAAAGTGGGGATTGGTTTTTTTTGTTTGTTTGTTTTTAGCACACGTGTGATGTGTGAGACAGCTTTGACGAGTGGGCAGCATGATAAGATGGGGATAATGCTTCAAAAGTATTGTTTCCATGACGACAGTAGTGTTTAAATAACACCAGCTTGATGAAGGCACAGTTGGGAAACTTGCTTGGGAGGGAACGGGTATTTTTGTGTTTGGGTCTAGCTTGATTTTTATTTTCTCTCTCTCTCTATCCACATTATAGATGAGACTTCACAACACTTAGTTTGCATTTTATGCCCAATTTATTTGAGGTTTTTAAAAATCAGAACTGTCTCATAAATGCTGATTTGTGGCACTTGTTCAGACATTGGTATGATTTGAGAAGCAACTAATCATGATCAAATAACTAATAGAAGTGTTTGTGCCTGATTGGTGGGATTATGATGAATGGTGACTCACAGCCACACACAAATTCAGTTGCAAAACCTGGATCTGATTTAAAAAATAAAATAAAATAAAAAAAAGATCTTAAACCACAAATCCATGTTGATTTAAAAGAGCACTGGCCTGTGACGTTTAGGAAATCTGTTAAAAATGATATTTGTATAGCTCTTATGTTCAGGTATATTACATCCATGGATAATACACAATCATGCTAAATTTAAATTGATTTTAATTTAGCTAGAAGAGTAGAGAAACATTAATCACAGTATGTGATTTGAAATAAAACTATCAAGGCGTGATAGATAGATAGATAGATAGAAGTGTTGACTTTCTAGTTAAGAGGTTTCATAAAAACATGGCACTTACCGGAGGTGGGGACTCGAATCACATGACTTGGACTTGCGTCATACTCGAGTCATGAATTTGATGACTTTAGACTCAATTTGACAAAATGTCACAAGACTTGCAAATCGGCTTGGACGTGAACCGCAATGACTCGTGACTTCACTCGGACTCGAGTCCACTGACTTGAAAAGACGTCACTTTTACCAAAGTGTTGCGTATTGGTTAGAGATCAGGTCACTCCAAAATACTACCCCGAATGACTACAGATTTTCTGTCAGTCTTCGAAATTGCCATGCACACCGCTACACTGTTGCCTCTACTATCCAATTAGTAATTCCTTAATTTATGTCTGCCTAGGAGTCTTCTTTTTGCAGCTTCAGTCCCTCAAAGGCTGACTTTTCTAACATGAGAAATCCAAATGACTCCACATCCAAGCCATGACAAATAGATGAGCACTTACGTTGAGCTCGACGCACAAAGACAACACTTAAGGAAGATGCTCATTGTCAAATGATTGCTCATTCAAAACATTCTTAATGCACAAAATAAGATGACAAGTCAGTTTTCATCTTAACATCCTTCCCTAATGACTTACACCTATACTATGTACAAGTTTGTTAAACCGAATCCTAGTATTGACAGACTTATCATCTGATAGTATATTGTATATCCCAAGCCTAATGCGACATACACAGTTTTTGTGTGTTCCGTATACACTGAGATTGTGTGTCCAAGGTAGATAAACACTCATCTCACTGCTGCGTTATCATGGCGGTTCTTGAAACCGGTTTATTCCGCTTCCTGACAGCTACCCTTACAGCTAACTAATAGCTCTGCCAGCCACCTTTAATTGGAAATCTATGGGTGCATTTATTTTATACCACAGCTGACAAGTGCAAGTCTATGTAATATCAACCAGCGAACAATCAATCACTGGTGGGTGGGGGAAGATATTTCGGGAGTAATACTGTTATCAGTACATAGGCAGGCTAAGACGATAGGGCTGAAGAAGAGAGAGTGGAGAGCAGATGGAAGAGTACATTAGATTTATTTATTTTTTACTTTGGCCTTGCAGTGCCTAAGAGCATAACCGGATGATCATTGGTTTGTGTTCTGTTCTTCTTTCCTGCATACTTGGTTCTGAGAAATGTGTGTTATGTTGCCTGCCCTGGTTGGCCGGCGGTTGCAAAATGATGGCGGCCAACTACAGCTTGACCCAGTTTAACCCAGACACAAGTGGTCTGAGCCTTAGTTACTGTCTTGGGTTTTTTGTTGGCCTTAGAATAGAGATGTGGAAGTGGTGAGTCAATAATTAAGACAGGTCAGGTCATTGGTGGGTTAAAAAAACTCAAAACTCAAAATGAACCATTAACCATAGAATTTCATGAGAAATAATTCTGATATGTAATTACTTCCGTCCATTGATCAGATCTCTAAGAGGACTTTGTGTCTCATTGGTCCCATTTATGAAAATACAAAACACACAAAAAAGCATCTGTGTTGGGGCATGACTCTGATTGAATGCAAAGTGAAAAGGGACAACGTGTTAAGTGTGTTTGTTTAGTTCGAACGTCTTTGGGACCTTATGAATTAAAGCTGTGCTTGCTGGGGCCAATTATTCAGTCATTACAAGACAGGCCACTGAATATGTCGCCCTCTTCCATGGAAACAGACTTAATTGTAATTAAAAGTCAACTGACATCTTCCAGCCCACCTTGTTTTTAATTGCTCAAAATCATTCTCTTCATGCCTCTTGTCAGGACACCAAAATGCAAAGTGAAGCTAAACAGAAGGGCAACCAGCAATTAAATCAAGATTTGGAGAGCCGACGACTTGTACATTGACATAATAGACAAAATTTATACTAGACAGTTTTTAATCATGACTAGATCATTAGGAAAATTTGGCTTTTCAAAATCAGTCCTAAATATAATCAAGTAGTCAGGATTCAGCTTGAGGCAAAATAAAATCAGCATAATATCCACTGAGCTCTTCCACCTGCAGCATATATTTAAATTTGAATGGTTATTTCTAAACACAGTGTCATGATCTTGTTATCTTAAAGTTTGCTATTTTTTTGTTGTTTTTTTTTCCTCAGTCAATTGAGTAGTGTGGCTGGGTAGCGCATCCTGCGCAAATCTGATCTCCAGGACGATCAGCCAGGTTCTTAAGCGCAGGAGAAACAGGAACTAGACGTCGGATTATTGTCTACTTGCCATTGGCAGCATTTGTTCATCTTTGCTTCTTTTGCTTTGTTGGTTCCATATTGGAGTCAGTTTTTCTTTTTTCCTGGAATACTTCTTGACTTGTGCATTTAGAATTGTGTTCCTTTCGTTGTTCTTACTGTAGAAAAGATTCATTTCTTATTTCCAAATGAGCAAAATCTATCTCGTATTGTCGCTTCGTCCATCTCAGTTTGTTTTCTTCGGATTACAGTACGTTTTCATACAGAATACATGTCACATAACATTTACATGGATTTTTGCCACCGGATCACTTTTGGCTTGCATTCTCACTTGGCATCTCTGATTGGGTTAAACAACATCGACTCCGAAAGTTTTGTTTGGTTAAGTATGAACACGGCGGCACGGTGGCCGACTGGTTAGAGCGTCAGCCTCACAGTTCTGAGGACCT
The DNA here is from genome assembly GCF_024500385.1 of Phyllopteryx taeniolatus. Lineage (NCBI taxonomy): Eukaryota > Metazoa > Chordata > Actinopteri > Syngnathiformes > Syngnathidae > Phyllopteryx > Phyllopteryx taeniolatus. The sequence continues at coordinate 5,122,862 of NC_084522.1, read as the reverse complement.
GGGTTCAATCCCCGGCCCCGCCTGTGTGGAGTTTGCATGTTCTCCCCGTGCCTGCGTGGGTTTTCTCCGGGCACGCCGGTTTCCTACCACATCCCAAAAACATGCATTAATTGGAGACTCTAAATTGCCCGTAGGTGTGAATGTGAGTGCGCATGGTTGTTTGTTTGTATGTGCCCTGCAATTGGCTGGCAACCAGTTCAGGGTGTACCCCACCTCCTGCCCGATGACAGCTGGGATAGGTTCCAGCACGCCCGCGACCCTAGTGAGGAGAAGCGGCTCAGAAAATGGATGGATGGAAGTATGAACACGATCATGCAAATGCTGGTGGCAGCTCTCAGTCTGCTAGCGAGCGAACTCTGGTGCGCTTTGGTTGACTTCAAATCAAATTTGAATAGCGTCGCATGTCACAAATCCTCTCCAATCACGTTTGAGCAACTTTGAGTACTGAGCAACCTTTGGTTTGATGATAAGAGTCCAAAAAGTGTCAAAGACACAAACACGGTCTTCAACTAAAATAATGAAAATGTACATTATTCTTACTTTACGCTGAACAAATATAGCTGAACAAATGATTGCCTCCATAACCACGGCACTTGGAGAAAGCCAACAGTTATATTTTAGCAGCTGCTAGAAATGAATATACATGGTGTCATTACATCGAGACACTGGCAATTGATATGGAGAGAGTGGATAGTGTCAGCCACCTGTTTTTGGGCGCTTGCCATTTTTCATCTCTTTGCAGTCTCAGGCAAGGATGAGATATTAAACTCTAATGAAAATCGGGATGGTGGCATCACGTCAAAATGAATTTTATCACAACACGTCGTCGTTTTCCATCATATCAGTGTAAAAGCGAATGTCGTTTGCCCTTTCTGGCATTGCTTTAGTAGTTTGGCACAGGAGGTGGAGCAGCATGAGTGAGTGAATTATTAAATGGGCAAAAGGGCTTCATTGCAGATGACTAAGACTGGAAGTTCATGTAGAATGAAATAATACCACGTTGTTGTTATGGAGAAATGTTAAGGTCCCATATCTTTAAGATGAATCTCCTTCATACTTTGTCTAACCAAAAACAGTTACATAAAGATGACTTGACTGATAGGAATGACGCATTTAACTTGACTAATTTATTAACAATTAAATAATCCCTGATTGGCCAGCTAATTAGGAGGGGAGTATTGAATTGTCACTCCCTTAAAGCCAAAGAACTTACAGTATGCATTTTATCAATATCGATGACACCAATCGATAATATATACAGAAAAGAATAATAGACAATCCACTATGACAATCAGGGTATCCCTGTCCAAAATACATTAAATACCGCCTAATTGTTATGATACTGGCAGATGGATGCAGCAATTACTGGTAACCTTTATACCTGAAAAATGATACACGGTGATAAACGGCTTGGTAGCAGCTCACCAGACAACCATTCATGTGTGCTGGCACTTCAGCATCCTTCGCCTTCATCTTAACTGCACCGAGCCTTCAACGTCTGGTCTGAACGAGACTTTCTTGCTGTGAGGTGACAGTGTCATATTTCAAATCTTCAATCAAACACTCAAAGCGCTTACAGTAACCGCATGCGGGCTGCAGCTCTAAATTATGAGCAAAACAGTATAAATTGATGAAAATTTAAATGTGTTCTGATGCTGCCCTGAGCCATATTAATGGTGCACATCATTGTAACTCTTGAGGATAGACTACAAATGAGCTCAAAGTTCATTTACATTTATTCTGAAGGCTCTGCAGTAGTGCAGTTTCCTCCACTGTCTTCACTTGGCTGCAGTGGTCTGTTTTGTGGCTGCCCTCAGTCACCTTTTGAATAAATTCATTCTCCTGACCATGATCAGTAGCCACATGCCAACAAGTAACTAGCCCTCAATTGTTGTTATTTGCAATCCTGTCTAGTTCTTACTGATGCGTTCAATGCGGCATGGCTTTTGGATGCCGTTCCGTTTCAAGTTACTACTCTGCAGCATGAGTTATACCGTATATGAGGTACATTTAATTCCCTATTTCATTGTTTATTGTTCTAGTTCATTTTACAGAACGCGTCACTTTCTTCTGGCTTCTAATTGGCTGAAATGTCCTGATTTTATATTGCTGGGAATATATCGCCTTCTGGGCGAGCCCCGGGCAAGTGCGCACTGGTGTGGTCATGACTGTGGATCCTTCATATTATTGTTTGCTTATTTGTTTCACTTGTGTATAAACAGTGAAGGTACGTCCACCGTGACTAGTTTCTTAATCGTCATCTCCAACTTGTACTTTTTTTTCCTTTTTTTTTTTATTCTCTTCGTCCTCTCTGCCTCCACTATTCTGGTTTTCCGTCAGTCTTCCTTGCTTTGCTGTGTCCTGCCATTGTTTAACTCCATTCATCCTGTAAGTTGCCATGACTACCATGTGTTAGCTTTGTTTTAGTTTTATTAAACGTCAATTCTTATATTCATGCCTCCCAGCTGCTGAGTTTTTACAATAGGCTCCACCTGCATCCACTCCACTCATTACAGAAGCCACTTCAGTGCCGCTAATTGCTACAATAATAATTAGGTTCACCCTCAAGTGTGTTATTGCGTCAATACAAAGGTTGCTAACAAAATGAAATGCATTCATGTCACAGTGCAATATGTTCTTGGAACAACCTTAGTTTCCCTGGAATTAAACCAAACCAATTAACGACGCAATAGAAATGACATCGGAGTTACGCTACTGTTTACCTCAGGTTTAAGAGAGAAAACAAATCCGATCAGAAATTATTTTGCATGGAGACACAAGCAAGTTTTAACAGTAGAGTAGGGTTCAGATCAGAGGAAAGGTTCATGGCTGTTTCAAAACAGACAACAGAGTGAGAAAATATTTGCACTTTGGACACGTCCAAAGCAGCAACGTAAACCCAATAGTAAAATAAAAACAAGTACAGGGGAACATGTTTGAATTCAACCAATATTTTTGATGGGGAAAATGACGGCTATCTTTTTAACACAACTTGGGGATGATTTCAAAAGAAGGATCAACAAGAGGTGTTCAGCGAAGAAGGATGCGAAAAACAATTAACATATACCAAAAAAAACAAAAACGGTACATGATGTAAAGATATCAGTAAGACTGCAGCATCAACATACACATTGTCATTGGTTCTAAAAGTTAATGACAGTGTTTTACTGTTAGCAGTAGTTGACTTCTTTTTGATTGTGTATGACAAAATTCCATGGACTGTTCATACATCAATATATTAATTAACCGCAACAGTTTAACCCTGGCCTGACATATCTCGATTTAAATTTCATTAGAGAAATCATATTGCAATCAGAGGTCGACAAGCCGATCGGAATGGCATATATTGTATTTAACCTTTAAGGTTTTACTGTAAAAGTAATGAAAGATGCAAAAATTTCCTGAAGACTTCGCTGGGTCTGCTAAAAAGTGTGCAAGGAATTTGCAAGACCAAGCGCAGAAGAACATCAAGAGAAAAACTCATTGGACAATATGATGCAAGTCCTCTTTGAAAAAGATATTTGTTACACGTCCACATAATCGCCTCTACACGCTTCATTCACTCAACAATCTCTCCAGTATGATGGATAGAGCGAATGGCATGACATCCAAGCAGTGAGCTTGTTTGTGCCGTTTTTCCCAGATTGAAACATTTTAATTTCCTTCCATTCGAAATCAACTAGAGGCCTCAGCAGCTTTTCAATGTATTAGTTTGTTCAGGCAAGGTTATGGATGGTGGATGGGTTGATATACAAAAGTATACTGATCCCTCAAAACAATGCCTTGAAAAAACTTTACTTCCCCTGGGGCTTGCTTCCATGCTCTCTATTGTTTCCACTAATTACACCTGAGAGAGCCAACCATCTTACTTTTAACCCTTAAACCTTCCTTAGGTTTCAACAGCAGAACTACAACAATGGTATGTACAATCACGACTCCAAAAGTGATTAACGCAAAAACATAAAACTCCCTTCCAGGGATAATGGCTCCAATGTAATTTATACCCAGTCTTGTGCCACAGGCCTGAGATTGTTGTTGCATTTTTTTCTTCTTTCGCTCTTCTGCTCTCCCCTTCATCCTCCCTCCTCTGCCTCATTTCCACTACAGTCACCATTCTAAGGTAAGCGTTACTGCGCTGCACATTTGAATTACTGTATCTGTCAAAGGCATTCAGTGCTTATTATGACTTGAGACGCCAGATAAACGTACTGTAAATCTGTTTATGTCCATACGGGGTCAAGCAAAGTGGAAGTGTGTGGCTATGCTAGCTTTATGCACATGCAAGAAAAAAATATGCTGGGATCAAAAAATAAAAGCCAAGCGATCCAGTGCCTCAAGCCCAGTGGTGGAGGAGCAAGCACTTCTTCTACCCACTTGATCTTCACTTCAACTCTACAAACCTGCCTTTCACATGCAAATTCAGCACTATTCAAAGCGAGGTCAACTTGCTCATCCTGAGATTCACACTCGGCGCCCCGATGAATAAAGATGCACTTAGCACGTCCGTTGCTATAAAGGCAGTACAAACAGTGAGGGACGTAGGAGAGCGCACGCAAAGAGGAGAACTTACTAGAGGTTGCATTTGATGCGAGAAAGACTTCCTAGGTAAGATGGGGCTCGGTATACAACAGTTATCCTGTTGCCCCGTCAGAAAGCTTTTAACAGTGCTCCAGTGAGACGCTCTTTAGAATTAACCGTGCTCCTCAAGATTTGGGAAGCAAATAGCTCATCTGTAACTTGGGCTTTGAAACCAGACATTCACCTTTCAAGTCCCGCTGTGGACAAGATGTAAAAGGGCATCTGGTTGTTGGAGAGGTGCTAGTCTGCTTCCTGGTTACTGTTTTAGCACGCCATTCACTCTGACATCTCGCCTCGCATGCCCGCATGTGTGTGAACATACATAAAACGGAGTGAATTTCAAGATCGCCATGCACATATACACATAATTAATTGACAGAGCAGTTTTCTAGTCAAACAATGCAATAGCTACGAGACAATGTGTTTAAAATAGAAAACTTCACGCAACAGCATAAATGACAAGTAATTTCAGCGAGGAAAATGAAATTAAATGCTAAGGCACATCACATTAACATCACTAGAACCTTAGAACTAGAAGGTACTTTGTTTTTCATAACTGAGTACATGGCACAGTCATACATACAATACATATGTATAAATATATACAGTATGCTTAGGACACTTCCCATGTCATTTTGCTTCCATTCCAAGAATGTTGCAGTCTGTTTTAAAAAGTCAATGCAACGAGTCCCCTGCATCGCCTTATTAAGAGCAGCATGAGTTCAAGTCTGCAGGCAAAGCAGGCGGAAGGAGACAAAGCATACGGGAAAGGCTTTTTACACCTGCTGTGCCCTCTAGCATGAGTTCCTCAGTGTGAAATGTAGATGTAGTCAGAGGGACAGTTTGTGAAATTTTATTTTTATTTATTTATTTATTTATTTTTGTATCCTCCATCAGACTGCGTGAATAAATCAATTCCAAAACTTTGCAGCACTTGAATGCACCTCATGCACATTGTTGTCCTCTGACAATAGCTTTAGAAACATGCCATTGATGTATACTATGATCAGCGATGTTAAAAAAAAAAAATCAGTTTGCCGTATATTTCATTAGTAGCAGTTAGTGCTGTTACACTCGAGCAGTACACTACAAAGCTACAGATTTGCATGTGCTTTATATATATTCAAGCAAAACAATAGTTTCAGTGACTGACTGAGTTGTAACAATTGCCGAGGGAATAGGTAAATGATCTTGTCAGGCACAAATCTAGAATACTCAATATAGTATGGATTTCATGATCATGTTCCTGGTCTTCATTTCGCCCAATCAGAATGCTAGAATGATAATATAGGAAAGGAGCGAATGCAATCAAAAATGTTGTAAACGTATCAATGCTGTTATTTTTGCAGTTCTTTGTCCTAGTAGAAACAGTTGCATGGGAGACTGATGTAAATGAATAGATGCTTGAAAATGGGTGTATCTGTATTTTCTTTATAATATCCAGCTTTGCAATAACTCTTGAAATGTCTTGATAGTCCTAAAAAAAATGATAACCCTGCACCATGTACTTTGATGTTATGTTTTGTATTTCATCGGCACTCATGTCAATCATCTTTGCTCTGTCGCCACATCTTCCAAAGCACTTTTCAAACATACAAAGCCCACCCGCAATCTCTTTTGATGAGAGACACTCCAGATTAATGATACTCTAATTTACATTAAATGTCTCATATTAACACACTGATTATCTTTTTTGCCCCCAAGAAATACTTAATCATATTCCAACCTGGTCCTATTTCGAGAGAGAACACATACAGTCGGCATACAAATGAACACCAGAGACTTGGTGAAAAGGGATGATTGCTAATTCACAATGTGACATTGGGAGACTTTCAGGATTCAATCAAATGACTCGAGTGGCTTACCGACCAATTATTCTATTAATTGTTTTGTTTCTTTTTCATGGGTCTTTTGATTCTAATGTTGTATTGGGCAGAATAATGTAATGATGTCAGGATGTCTCCATGGCTGTAGCTCAACTTTCCATAGCTGCTGTAATTCTTTCAACCACCAACTACTTGAGACTGAATCGACAGTGGTTTTGCTGTTGTTTAACAGCCAATTAGAACACCCTTATTTTGCACAACTGTCAGAATTCTTAATGGCCAATTATTATGGCTATCTTGATCAATATAATTAGCAATACTTACTATGCAGAAGTCTGAGGTAAGTCACAGGACGGTGTTTATACATTTTGGGTGCGCTGAAAAAAATTCTGCAGACAAGATATGTTTAAATGAGGAAGCTACAGATGTGCGACACGGCAGATTTAATATGTTATCCTTTGGTTTTACCATTTAAAGCAGTTGCATAAATGAAAGCACTCAAGCCATATTTTATTGCAAGCGTGCAGATCAATGCGTTGCTTGTGGCCCTTGTTAATTACATAGCAACGTATGCTCTCTGGACTGGCCGCAACTTTCCATCAGAACCGCCCACTCGGTGTTCCGTGGGTACGACAGATAA